>NC_071580.1:1855000-2222500 GCF_024509145.1 Vidua macroura
TAAAGATCAAATGTTGGTTTCCTTTGCCAAATAAATGCACAACTTTCTGCCCAAACAGCCCTGCAAGCTGGATTTTGGAGCTTGGCTGGGAGTGGGCACCAGCAATTCCCTCAGCCTGATGCCCAGTGTGATGTGTAAGCAGTTCATGAGCAGCAGGGACAGCCAGAAGCCTGAGCTATTGTATGAAAAATAGCCCTGCACCGTGGTTATTTTAGGGAGCAGGCATGTGCTCCAGGATTTGCTGGATAAATGTCACTCTCTAAAATTTAACACGGCCCAGCAGTGGGTTTGGGCTGTGAAAAAAGGCATTTCAGTGCTGCAGCAAATAAAAAAAAAAAAAAGATTGAAGAGCTTGCCTGCCTTCTGACACACTCCCACGTGGTGTTACCTGCGTGTCCATCTTGAACCTTCCCTACTCCAGCCCTTTCCCCTTGAAATTCTGCACCAAAGCACCTGAATTCCAGCCCGGGTCGACTCGTGAATCCCATTTTTCACTGTAAGGGCACATTCTGTGTGCATTCCTAAAGATGCCTTCCTGTAACTGCCTATTCAGTGGTAACAAAATTTATATAAAAATAAATTAGTATCTAAGGCAAGGGGTTACCAACCAACCTCACAACACTGTTGCAAGCAGAGCAATTAATTACCTCCAACATTTTTGCCAAAAGTTTGGACATAACTGAGTAATAAACTGCTTTATCAATCTAATTGGGCGGGTTAAAAATCCAGGTGTTACAGACTGCTGGGAAAGTTGGCTGATGTTTCAATTAACACAGGGAATATAAAGGAGTTTTGACTTTTGAAACATTGTAATGTCTTCATATACAAGAGTGGAACATTATGGAAAACACAAGGGACACTTTGAAGCTAGTAAAAAACAGCCACGAGAACGCCAAGATTCTTGTCCAGAACCCGGTACAGAAAATTTTAAGCTCCAGCCAGCACTTAAAGGTGAGGATTGATACCTAGTTTTAAAATTTGACCATTTCCTAAGGAAACCCCAAGTTAATTATGTATCCTGCTGTGTTTAGGAAGCACCTTCACAGCTCGAATAATTGAAGCACCAAAAAGTTCCTCTGTGCTACAAGGCAGAACGGCTTCTCAACTATCTGAGCAGAAAGCAGAAACACAAAAAAAAAAAAAAAAAAAAAAAAAGAAAATAAAAAAAAAAAAAGGAAAAAATGGTTTTTTTAAAAAATAATCTTGCTACGAAAGTTCCGGCGTTATTTATTTAATTAGGTATCCTGGAGACACGCAGAGCAGAACAGCCAACCGGGCCCTAATCCTGACTCAGGCTTTTAGGAGCTGCTCGGAGAGATTGTTCCAGCAGCAATTCCGGCGAGCCCACCCCGAAGCGGGGCCGCTGGGGCAGGGCCGGGCCGAGCCCCGCCGGGCGCAGCCGCCCGGGAGGAGCCGCGGCCGGGCCCGAGGGGCCGCGGAGCCGCGGAGCGGCGCCGGGCGGGCGCGGCCGCTGCCTCCCCTCGCCGCCCGCTGCCCCTGGCCGGGGCCCGGCCGCGCCCGGCCCGCAGCGCGGCCTCGGCGGCTCCTTCCTCCCTCCCTCCCTCCCCGCCCGGCCGCGCCGCTCCCGCCTCCCCGCGGCTCAGGGCGGGCGCCGCGGCCGGGCCCCGCCGCGCTCACCTCCAGGTCGCGGCCTTTGTTCTTGAAGTTCTTGAGGCGCTGGTTGTCCAGCTTCTCGTTGTCGGCCATGGCGGGGGCGGCCGGGGAGGAGCGCGGCCCCTCCGCCTCCGCCCGGGCCCGAGCGCGCCGGGGGCCCGGCGGGCCCGCTCTCGGCCTCGGCGAGCCGGGAAGGACCCGGGGCGAGGGAGCGGCGCTGCGGGGCCGGGTGGCGGGGCCGGGCGCGGTGCGGCGGGGCCCGGAGCGGGGCGGTTCGCAGCGGGCCCGGGCCGGTGCCGGCGGCCCGAACGCGCCGGTGCCGCCGAGCGGGGGAAGGGACGGGCCGAGCGAGGCGGGCGGGGGAGCAGGGGCAGCCTCGCTCTGGGCGCCGCCGCCCATTGGCTGCGCCGCGCGCGCCCCGCGGCCAATGGCGGCGGGGAGGGAGAGGGCGGGAGCGGTGACGCAGCAGCGGGCAGCGGGAGGGAAGGCGGGGCCGCCTCAGCGCCGCCGCCATCTTGGGAGTGAGGGCTGAGGGCAGGGGCGGCGCGACGGGCGCTACCCGCGCCTGCGTCGGCCGCGAAGAGGCCGAAATTAATATTTTTATCCTTCCCGCAGCTGCGCCGTCCTTTCGCTCCCCTCATGGAGCGGACAGTTTACAGTTTAATCCTTCCGCTTGCTGCGCCCGGCGTTCACTCCCCTCATGGAGCCGAGAGTTGACGCTTGAATTGCTCTCCTCGCCACGCTTTGCATTCAGTCCCCTCATAGAGGCCAAAATTAATATTTTTATCCTTCTCGCAGCTGCGCTGTCCTTTCGCTCCCCTCATGGAGCGGACAGTTTTACAGTTTAATCCTTGCGCTTGCTGCGCCCGGCGTTCACTCCCCTCATGGAGCCGAGAGTTGACGCTTGGATCGCTCTCCTCGCCACGCTTTGCATTCAGTCCCCTCATAGAGGCCAAAGTTAATAGTTCAATCCTTCCCCCCACTAAAGTTTGCATTTGCCCCCATCATGGAGTCAAAAATTAAGTTTAATCCTTCCCCTCATTACACTTTGCATTTATTTGCATCGTGAAGCCGAAAATTACACTTCAATCTTTCCTCACACCTCGCATTCGCTTAGAGTAATCCCTCTTCCTCCCAGTCCTCCAGAGTTTTAGCAAAAAAAAAAAAAAAAGCTGCTAGAGAAACTTTAAATTTTTATTGACATAAGATAAATAGTATTAGAAGCAATAGAGAGATACACTTGCAGAGCAGAAGGGATGGTAATTTTGTTCCTACTTCTGAAATTTTACCTGGAAAACAATGCCTTTGTGCCGTAACTAGAAGAATCCTGTAGGCTATGTATATAGATATATATATATACTGCCCTGACCCTGCATGTAGTCTCTACTCATTTTTAATGATTGAAAATGAGCTCTGTAAAGTCTTCCATGTTGATAGAACTCATTATAATTTCCCATGATACTTGTTGAGAAAAGCCAAAGTTGTGACAGGGGATGCTTTTCCCAAGTGTGAAAATGAAGCCACCAAGTCCCTCAGAGACTGAGGAGTATCAGGAAAAGAGAATTTGCTTTAGCTCCTGGGGGAAACACAATGATTTTTCAGACTCTGTGTGATTTATCTCTGGACATTTCCTGGAGGATGAGGCTTGGATCAGATAGTTCTCAAAAAAAAAAACCCAAAAGTGACAGAGGCTGAGTCACCGCAGCCCCATCTGTTGCACAAACGTGGCAGCGATGTCACAGCAATATGAGGAAGGTAAATTAGTCAGGGTTAATTAGTGCTGGTGGTATTCCATGGAGGCATGGCTTGTCTCACAGTGTGTGAGGCATTTTCTCCAAACCTGGTGGGTGACAGCAGCCCTTTCACATCCCAGTCTGGGTGGACAAAAATGACATTTTCTTGGTACAGCTATTTACTTTTTTAAATGCAACGCCGATTTTCCATGTAGTAATGTTGTAAAAGACTACACAGAGATAAAATTTTTTTAAAAACGGTATCTTCAGTTCGTGCTCTGTTTCATTTACAGACTGTGAGAGTTTGGATTGTTCAGCTTAGAGAAGAGAAGGTTCTGGGGAGAACTTAGAGCCCCTTCCAGAGCCTAAAGGGGCTCCAGGAGAGCTGGAGAGGGATTTTGGACAAGGGATGGAGGGAAAGGACACAGGGAATGGCTTTGAACCGAGAGAGGCTAGGTTTAGATTAGAGATTAGGCAGAAATTCTGTGATAAATAATGAAATTGGACTCTGGTACTGCGTGTTCCATTCCTGCCCAGTGCTCAGAACTTGTCAGAATATGAGAATCTTCCTCCAAATCCAGCCCTGCCCGAAAATCACCTTGCTGCACGTTGCTGCTTTTAATATATATATATATATATATATATGTAAAAATATGTAAAATATATTACATTTATTTACCTATATTAATATTTACTAATATTTATTAGTAAAAAAATAAGTAAAAAAATATAAAATTTCTTTACTGACACCCCGTTTCCTTTCTGCGTAACCCCATATAATAATATCCAAAGCGTGCTTTGCTCTTGCCAAGTTGTGAAGGAAGACAATCCTTCGGTGGTCTTTTGATCCGCTATCATCCAAAGAATAATTTATATTGTGATTTCATTTGTAGTCATTTTGTGTAATCTAATTAAGCTGTAATCTAACTAAGCTGCTTGGCTCTCAGAGGAAAAATTTCTGTTTGATTTTACCCCAGGACCACAGTGCAAAAACACTCAGGAGACAAATTTTGAAGGATTGACCAGTTCCAGTCTGAATTTTCAATCCTGTGTCATTGGGCTGTCTTTAAAAAAAAACCCAAACAATTGGATATTTTTGATTCTAAATGAGCTTTTTACTAAATAACCTTACTAAATCAGGTTTTTTTACAGGTTTTTTTTTTTTACTGTAGGTGCCTACAACATAATGAATTATGCATAAAACACAAATTCTCATGGTACGGTGCTGTTCAGAACTTCATGTGATGCTACAGAACAAAGCTCTGCTTCTTTGATATATTTTGCATATTTTTTAGCTTGGAAAATAACAATGCAAATATAAAGGTGGGAATTGGGCTCTGCTCACCTTCCTATCCTTCTAGCAACAGATAGATTTGTTTTACAAAGAGTTCACATTTTGTTTACAATTCCCAATTTGTGAATTTTGCACCTCATTGTGCAATTAGAAAATATTTAATTCTCAGCTCATCTTAAACACCTCTTTTGAGGAATAATGTGAATTGATCTGAATGCTTTTACTAATATATTTGTAAATATATATATAAAAGATTTGAAATTTATTTATGAAATGTACACTTAGGTGAAAGGAACTCCTGCAAATGGCTTTTCATAGCCTTATCTCCCTCCTATAAGAAACAAAATGTTATGTAAAGCTGCAAAGATTTGTGTTGCACACAGAAAAACGCCCATTAATCCTGGGGTTTAGCCAAATGGAATAGCTGGTATTAACAAAGAAGCAGCCCACTGCTGGGAGGATATTTCATAATAATCTTTCAGCTGTGTGCAAAGCCAGACTTTTGCAAGAGGCAGGTTTGAAGGGTTGCTTTGGATGAGAGGAGGAATCAAAGATTTGCCCCACGGACACTTGGACAGCTCTGCTCACACTCACTCAGGGCTTGCTCCCTTGTGGAGGAACATTTTTATTCAAAAGCTGCGGAGTTCCTGTGCGCGTTTCCCCTTGGCTTTGTTAACTCAGAACCGCTGGTTACACTGTATTCTGCTTTTCTTTCTATTTAGGAAAAAAAAAAAAAGAAGTATTTTCACTTCGAGAAAATACTCTTCAGTCAGGGTGGTACTTAAAAAGTCACTTTTAAAAATCAGCTTCTTACCGTGATGCGCTGCATGGGCTTGAGAAGGAAAATCAGCTTCAGATGTTGCCAATATGACAGGACTCGATGCCTTTCCATTCTGACCCTTCAGCTGTGTGGGACGCTGGAATCCTGGAGCTGCTCTGGCCCCTCTCAGATGTTAGGGCAGCCAAGGGCCCGCTATGGCACCAATTTATTTGGGATCTCTCCCTCATTCCCACCCGCCCTGGGCTCTGCTGTGTCCCTCAGCGCTGCCTCGGGGATCTCCTCCCGCGAGGCCTCTCTGAATGTCTAACACCCCCAGTGAGCACGTTTTTTCCCCGAGTTAAAGGCCTCTAGATGTTTTTATTCTCATTTTTTTTGGAAGCTGCCGTGGGATGAGTTCTGCGATGACTCCCAAGGTTCCGTGTCCCCCAGGGGAGAGGCTGCAGCACAGCTCCCGGAGGGTGCAGGCTGGAGGGAGTTCCTCCCGCTCCAGCGGCCTTTGCTGATCCACATCAGCCCAACATCTGCTCCTGCGACCAGAACTCAGCCCAGGGCTGCCACATGACACCGAGCAGGAGCCGGGCAGTTCAAACGCAGGAGCAGAGCTCTGGAGTGCCTCTGCAAGAGCACAGCCTGCTCTGATCTCAGCCACTCTGCTCTAAATCATTTTTATTCCCTACAGCATTCCATTGGGGGATTGCCTTTAATTTGCATCGGTGCTACAGTTCAGCCCATAAATGTTCAGCTTTTAATGTGCTAAATCAGAGCTTTTGCAGGCAAATTTGTAGGTCCTGATGTGACCATTGGCAAAAATGTTGCTTGGTACCAGAGCTGGAGTAGATCCCAAAAATCCATCAGCTGCAAATAGCTCAAGAAGAAGAGGAATCAATCCTCAATCAGCAGATTGTGGAGCTGCACTTCCCTGCTGGTGTCCAGCTGCTTTGCCTTTCCAGCATAATTTCCCTGTTAAAGGAAATTTTCCTTAAAAAAAAAAAAAAAAAAGCACATTTTTCCTATTAAAGGAAAGGGGGAAAAATCATTTAAGAATGAAAAAAAAAAAAAGTGAAGAAATAGTTACTGAAATGAGCCATGTCAGTGTGGCCTGGAAGATCCAGGGATGTGGCTTTTCCACATTAAAACAAATCCTTGTAGCACTGCTGATGGTGGGACAGTGACAAAAAATGCTCCTGTCTCTGCTGGTTTGGGGTGAGTTCAATAATATTTCTAAAAGGAAAGGAAAACTTCTGATCTGCTGGCAGGTCTGGGAGCTCCAGTCTTCTGGATCCTGTTCCACTTCACTGCAGGAAGGGAAGCTGCTTTTCCATCCCTCATTCCTCAGGTTTCCAAACGGAAGATCGTTGGAGCTGTAGTTGAAAAATCAATCTACACAAAAGCTCAGATGAATCAATGTGAAGTGTTAGGTGATGTGGTTCACGTTGTACACAGAAACCCCGAGAGGATCATGAAAACAGAGACATTTTGGGGGAGCAGCTCAGGTTTAAACTCTTATTTCGGGCTGTTAACACTTCCAGGGAGCAGAGTTTAGCTCATAAAACAGCACCCAAGATGCAACAAAAATGTAAATGTCCAGATGCAGATTGCTACTGTCAGTGCTGTGTCTCAGGCTCCTTGTGAAAGGAAACTCGAATGCATGGCTGAATTAGGAATTCTGAAAGGCTCCGGGCTTGGTATTGAGCAGAGAAATGAAAATACTCCAAGTTTGCATCTCTCTTTGTTCTGCTGTAATGGAGCAAATGAGTGCTCTGAGCAGCAGCACTAACGAGGCCCATTCTCCCAAGGCTCAGGACTGAGATTTCCTTGATTTTCTGGTGCCTGATAAATGGGAATATTTCTGTGCAGCTTTTCTTTTGCGGGGGAATAATGGGCACATCATTTTCCTGAATTACGCAGCCTTTCAGCAGCTTCAGGAATCTGTGCCTCTGTCAGATCAACCCTTTCTTTTAATCCTCGTTATTCCTCTTTATATTCAAATCTCACTTCAGTTATGAACTGGAAACCAGGGCTCTTCCAAATCACAACCAGCTTGGAAAAAATGGGAATTCCCGTTCGGGGAATTCTTGTTCGGGCAGTTTGGACATCACTCATTGTTAGGAATTTTCAGTGCCACAAAGTGAAACTTCATCTTAATGCCTGATGAAAACAAATGTGGGCTTTACCTAAAGAGCAGAAATTTATATCTCTATATATTTCTATATTTCTATTTAATAGGTATAAGTTATATTTATATTTAATAGGTTTAAGTTATATTTATATTTATATTTATATTTATATAGTTATAGTTGTAGTTATAGTTTAGTTATAGGTATAGGTATAGGTATAGGTATAAATTATATTTATATTTATAGTTATATTTATAGTTATATTTAACAAATTGAAAATAATCTCTGAAAACAAGCCCAAAGGTGCTGCACTGAGGCGGGTTTTGTTTAAAAAAAGCGATTTTTGGCTGCGTGGTTTAAGTCTCAGAGAGTTCTCGGGCTCCCCTGCTCTCCGTTTGAATTTGCAGCCCGATAGTTTCGTTTTGACGAGCTGCAGGAAGCCTCACACACCACAAGATGTCTCAGCGAGGAAACGCATTTTATACAAGTATTTTTTAATAATATTACTCAATTTTCCGGTGTTTTTCTCGGGTTTTCCTTAGTGCTTGACAGGGGCTTTTCAGCAGCACACGAGGAAGCCAAGCCTGTACAAATTTACCCGTTAGCGTGGGCAATAAATGGGTATTTTAAATAATCAATGATCCAAATGACTCAGTGGAAAACCTTAAGCGTCAAAAAGAAAAGGCTCAAGGTAGGTGACAGCTAAGAAATGTTAAATTTTCCTGTGTAGGTTAAATGGAAGAGTTATTTGAAATGATAATTCATTTCCACAAGGTTTGACTTTAAAATGTTAGATATTTTTAACTATTCACACTCAGGATTAAGACTGTTTAGAGTTGCTATGAGGAGACAGTTCTGTGCAGAACATTTTCTCCAAACTTACATCAGCTTTATGGCCTGATATTATTTTATCAGCTTTGACCGTTCAGGGAGAGCACAGGGAAGTTCCCCCTGATTGCACACATGAAATGTTGGTTTTAAAAGAGGAGCAGCCTCAGCTTTTGCACCAGATTTCAAAGTTAATGGCTGGGAAGGAATTTATATATATATATATATATATATAATTTTTATGTATATAATTATATATATATATATATAAAATTTTTTTCTTTCTATTACTTCGTGTATTTACAACACTCAGTACTTAGGCTTGAGAATTTTCTCACTTTTCTTTTCGCTTCCCTTTTTCCTGGTATTGCTGTCGTTTATCTTCCCCCACCATGCCTCCAGATTAACTCCTTAAATTCTTCTTCTGTAATTCTTTCTTTTTTTTTTTTTTTTTCACCTTTTCAGAGAATTCAAGCTGTGTAAATACTGATGGGCGCATAAGAATTGCGTGACCACCTATAGACATTTTAGGTAAATTAAACCTTTAATATTAACCTTTAATATTAATATTAATATATTTAATATATTTATATTATATTTAATATATTTAATATTATATTAATAAATATTAAATATTAATTTAATATTAACCTTTAATCCATGTGAATCCATGTGAATTCAATCCAAAATTACTCCCTTTATTGTTAATCCTCAATAAAGGAAAATCCACGTGAATTCAATCCAAAATTATTCCCCTGTGCAGGGAAAGGCATCCAGCCCTGAGCCACCCCATGAGGGGCCAGGCATTCATTTATCATCTATTAATGAAGCTGTTTGCAGAATAACTTTATGTTTTGTGTTACATCCAAATGATCCGAGGGATTTTCAGAGCAATCTGGAATGGCCCTATAAGAAATAAAACACAGTTTTATTTTTATTATTAAAGGCACAGTTACCCTTTAACAGCCAAGCAGAATTTCAGAGGAGATTGGCCTTTGTCTGGATCGATAAAATCCTTGCTGCTGTTCCCAGCTATAATTGCTGAAACCAAACAATATGCATGGCTCAGGTTTCAGAGCCAGGTGGTTTATTAAACTCACAAAATTACTTATTTTTTTGCAGGTATTTTGCCAGAATCTGGGTAATACAAGGCCTAGAAACTTCTCATTGGCCAGGCAAATAAAAAAGGATCAAACAAAGTAAAAACAAGTTAACAAAAGGTTAAAACAAAAGTAAAAACCCAGAACAAAATGATGATCTTTGCACCAATGAAAGCACCTTGTAAGGCAGATGAATAAATATGAGGAGAACAAGGAAATAATAAAAATATTCATCAAAAGCCATGGCTCATAAAGCATTGTCAGGAGGTTTGCGTGCATGGTGGGAACGGAGAGCTTTGAGGAAGGGCCTGGCAGAAACCAATGAAATGGGGCTGTAAATGTCTGTAAATGTCTGTAAATGTCTGTAGGTCACTCCGAGCCCGAGGGGAGGCTGAGAGCAACCCCAAAAACCCCGGGGAAATCCGATAAGGAACCCAAAAACCCCGGGGAAATCTGATAAGGAGACCACGGGAGCCGCAGTGCCCTTGGCGCTCGTGGGGAAGGACAGGACAGGGAGAAAGCTCTGCTGGGCACAGGCAGGGAGGGGACACACAGGTGACAGGGCTGAGGGGACTCGTGTCAGCCAAGTGCCACAAACACGTCGGGGACGGGCAGGAGCAGTGGAACGGAATTTTGGAGAAACTGAAGCACAAGGAACGCTCAGTTTGCTAAAACCCCCCTGCCTTCAGAATGTGTCTGGGCTCCTTGCTGTCCGTGAATTTCCATTTGCAAGTGGTCCCTGCAGTGTGGTGTGTGCTGAGGGCCTCCACCCTCCCGAATTTACATCCCAAATTACAGGCAGTTGGTTAATCCAGGCTGTGGGATCTGAGGAGATGGATGTCCAGAATCCAAACGGGATACCTGAGCTAATTAAAGTGGAGGAAGCCTGATTGTAGCAGCACAGAACTCAGCACGGCCCATTTACCTGGGGAGAAAAACCTGTTTAATGTGCACACAGCACTTCAAAGTGGTGCTGTCTCCTTTGCAGCACCTAGAACTTGTTTGACACAGGAAAATCCCTCCTTTGGTTCAGTTACTTGTCCGAAATGAGCACAGAGACATTTTGAGACCAGTTATCAGAGACATTAGCACCAGTTATCTGAGACTGGAGGAGCCTTGTCCTGCCTTCCTTAGCACACTTCTCCTGGATTCTAAATTATTGGCCTGTTGTCTCCCAGGCAAAGCAGGAGGGAGTGCTGCTATCCAAATTATTCTGCTGCTCCACGCCTTCCCTTAAAATGGCATTTCATCCCCATTTCACCCCACTGGACCCATGTTCAGTGAGCTCCATGAGTTATTCCTGAACTCAGAAACCTCAATGTGGCTTCAAACCACAGGGATCTTATCAAGGAATGGGCAACAGGACAGGTCCCATCCTGTGGGTCTGTCAGCTTTTAAATGGTGCCATCCAAACACATCTCCCTGGGAAGGGTCCTGCAGGCTTTGGGGTTCAGATCCTTCTCTTTTTGTGTTCCACTCGTTTTGTCACATTGACTCTTCTGTCAGCACAAAGGATCAGGGACAGCAAATTCTTTAAGGAATAGGAGCAGACACTGAAGGATTTGAGAACACAGCAGTTAAAAATGCAAAACAGCAGGGTGAGCCAATGAAAACCCAATTTTGAAGCAAAATAAACAGCTGACCCCAACAAACATCTGACCCCAACAAACATCTGACCCCAGCTCTTCAAGGACTTTCATCCCATGAAAAGCTTTTAGCTCCCAGACCGCAGCTCCACTGCCTCGGGGCTCTTCAGATTCTGATTTCTCATCATCTCAAACCCTTCAAAAATGCTAAAAGTTTTTTAGTGAGTGGTCTGTAAAAATTCTAAATAGTGAAATAAGCCGAATTTATGCAGGAATAAATTATCCCTGTGCTGTGGGTTGGATTTTAGCACCAGCAGAATTCCTGAAAAACCAAGACAATTCTGCTCATGGTGTTCAGCCAAGCAGCTCAAACACCCCAAGAGGGATGGAGCTGGAAACTTTGGAACCTTTGGAAGGCCCTGGGTACTGATTTCACCACGGAACACGTGCTGGGATCAGATACCCAACAATTCCCAGGCTTCCCCCGGGAGCACGGAGCGCGCTGGGGTGAGCCTGTGCTCAGAGCTGAGCCCCATTTCCCTTCCTCTTCACCTTCCCAAGATGTGCTGAGTGCCAGGGAGGTTTTTGCTCCAGCTTTGGAGCAGTGCACTCCATCTCTGTCCCATCCTGAGGGAATGCTCTGCTGATCCAAGCAGGGCGGAAAAGCCCCGGCAGCTCCCGGAGCAGAGGAACCCGTGAAGCCCTGGATTGATGTCCCTTGCCAATGGGACATTTATCTCCGTGGGGATCAGCTTTTTGGGCCTTAGCAGCCTTGCCTTTAAGGGGTGGTCATTTTTCTCTGTCGCACTGAGGTTTTTAATTAAACTTTCAGGCATCTAATTCCTCTGAGAACCCGCACCTCTAAGCCAGCTTGACTGATATTTATTTTAAACCTTTAAAATGATTCCAAAAGGTTGGAGTCTCCTTGGGCAGTTAAAACAGGCCTGCCTTCACTTCTCTGGGAAACCAATTTTTAAATACTTGATATCATATAAAGTGAATGGAATTGAGTTTATTCCTTTCCTTTGAAGAATAATGTAAAACATTTCTTCAAGTTGATGTGAGTGTAATTTAGTGTGATTTGATAACCTGCAGAAGGGCCTGTGTGCCTGAGAGCTTATTTTCATTTTTAGTTGTATGAGCTGGTCTATTTTCTGACTTTATTTCTCCCTTCAGAACTTGCTTCTTGGCTAATTAGAGACCCTGGTGCACCCTCATTAAATCTCTCAGGGCTGTTTCTCCCTGAGGAAGTCCTGAGGCCACAGAACTAAATTCTGCTTCATAACAGACACGTGATCAGATTAGGAGAATTCACCCTATACACATGCAAACGTTTATAAATGTATCGATATGAAATAGCACATTTTTAAACATTGAATTGTTTGGCTTGGAAAACCAACATTGATGACTTTTAAAGATTTTTTTTAGGGACAGAAGATGATATTTTCTATTGAGCCCAAATCACCAGAGTGGGCAATGAGAAATTCAGACATTTGCTCTGCTTTTAGCAAGAGTCTTAGCATGACTCAGGATTTAGCCCCTGGTAATTAATTAGTCTCACTATTAATGACAGCTACTATTGGGAAACTTCCCTTTGTTGACTATTTCAGCAAACCCACCTGATGTATTTTGTCTTTGAATAACCCGTGCATGAGACAACAGGGTACGTCTGGGTGATTTTATTGCTGCTTCACCCTTTTATAACTGGACATTCCTGTCTGTTTATTAGTAAGAATGAAATGTAAACTTCCTACTTCCCACCTACTTCCTTGGTGTAATCCTGAAACAAAAAAAAAACCAGGAGCGCAGGAGGACCCCTACCAGGACTTTTCCAGAGCCCAGGACTGGGAAGTCAGCACAGAACCGATGGGATTCGGCTCTTCCCTGGCTGATCTCCTGTGAGGAGGGCAGCGCAGCAGCGCAGGAACAACGGGAGCAGCACGTGGATCTCTGGGACAATGGGAGGTCACAGCTGCACCCTGGGGACAGCCCTGGAGCCAGGCTCTGCCTGGGGCTGGGTGAGGAGCTCGTCCTGCTCGCCACCACCTCTCTGCAGGGATTGTTTCCAGAGTGCAGAATCAACTGAGAGTTGAAGCTCTCACCCCACTCTATTTTCAAATAAGAAACACGTCTATTTACATTTATTACAAAACAGCATTTGATCACTGCTGACCAAATTACTTGGCTGGTTTACATCTTGAAAAAAAATGGATTAGAATCTTCATTTCATTTAAGCCACTTAAACACTGCTCACCTATTTTATTTCCATGTGCTTGACTGCCCCTTTCCCATCATTCAACTTGAATAAACGCAAGTCAATAATAAAAAAAAATAATAAAATGCTACAGAGTCCTATCTCAGGTATGAGATATCCCATCAGGTATATCAAGTATCTGCAGGTATAACAGTAGAATTTAATATTATCAAAGTCCTTTATAAATATTTATGCATAAAATATTCCAGTATTCCAGATTTAATCTGTCCAACAAAGAGTCACCAGAAGTGGATGACAGAAATCCTTAAAAGGAGTTGAGTTCCTTCAGGGTGATGAAAGTCTCCTTTGACTTCTTGTACTGCCTGGCAAACGTGGCCACCCTCTGGAGAGCTTCTGCCAGCCCCTCTCCCGTGATGGCACAGCAGGGCTGCACGTACCAGTTCCTGTCACTGCAGTACTTCTTCATCTTGAGCTTCCTGGTGATCTCCTCAGCGTTCAGAGCTCCAGGCAAATCCTGCTTGTTCGCCAGCACGACCACCGGGACGTTTTTTATGGATTCATTCTTTAAAATGAGCTCAAGTTCCCTCCTGGACTCCTCCAGCCGCCGCTTGTCAGAGCTGTCCGCCACGTACAGCAGCACGCCGGCGTCTTCCAGGAAATTGCTCCAGAGCTCTCTCATTTTCTTCTGTCCTCCAACATCCCAGAATGTCAGTGTGAAATCTTTCCCTGCTTCAATCATATCCACATTGAAGCCGATCGTTGGCATTGTTATAAAAGCATCGTTGTACCTGAGCTTGTAGAGCAGCGTGGATTTCCCCGCGGAGTCCAGCCCCAGCATCACGACGTTGGCCCCCTTCATTGAGGGCTTGGCGTTCTGGAGGCCCATTTATCCCGGGGAATTCTCTATTCCAGGGATACTCCCCCCCTTCCCTGGGCCCAATTTGTGTCGCTGCCTTTCCCCCTCCTGAGGTGAGGCACGAGCAGAGAGGGAGAAGAGGCAGCTGTGAGCTCTGGAGCAGCCAGACTCTGCACAAACACACGCTGCTTTTATCGAGGCGATAAGGAGCCACGGGGCTTTGGAAGGTGAAGAGCTCCGTGCCAAGCCTGTGGGTGGGACTGGGATGAGTAACCACGGCCCCACTGGCACAGGCACAAAGGTTACAGGCTGCCAGCTTGTTTGAACAGCACCTGCAGCCTGACCCATGGATTCCCTGATCACAGCCGGGTCCTGGCTCCGAGAGAATCCCCCTGAGCGTCCACAGGCATCTCAGAGAAAAATGAGATTGATGCCTTAAGTTTTAGCTTTTATATTCTGATGTTGTATATTCACATTCTGTGCTGCTTTAGTGTGTGGGTCTGAGCTTCATGTTAAGCATTGGTGAGCTCTCTGCACAGAGCAGGGAGACAAAACAATTCCTGCTCCAGCTGGGCACCAAGGACAAATCTCAGGCCCAAGAGCACAAACACCGTGGGCTGGAGAGAGAAAAACAAGCAGGATGGGAGTGCCTGGGCTAAAGCTGGAATGGGACAATGAACTGCAAGGTGCAAATGGAGCAGAGCTGATCCCAGTGAGAGCCCCCGGGAGCGCTCGTGCATTTTGGGACCATTTTGGTTCCTCTTGGGTGCAGCCCTGGCTGGGCTCTGGTGCTGCCCAAGGTGGATCCATGGAGGAGATCCTTGGAATGAATCCCTGCTTTATTCTGTGACTCTGCCCAGCCCCTGCTCTAGCTCAGCCTGCACAAGGCATCTGGATATGAACACAAGCAGTGAGGAGGGGAGATTTAAGGTTTAAGGTTTGTCCATACTTAGCAAGCCACAAAATGAGCAGGTAGCTGATTTATCAGTGCATCTCATCTCCCACAAGCTGATCTTAGGTGGTCTCAAATGTGAGTTCCAGCCCATGGACTCAATGAAACCTTAAGAGAACTCCACTAAAACTGGGCTCTGCTCTAAGCAGCTGCCTCAGTGACTCCTCCTGCCAGGGTGTAAACTCCGGGAGTTTGTTTGTGCCGTTGGTGAACGAGTTTAACTGCACCCCACAAGGTGGAGCCTGATGGTCTGGTCATCACTGAGATCCCGCTGCCTCACATTAAAAATTCCTGTTAACTTCATTTCGCTCTACTCCATGGTTTCCCAATGAAGATTTCCTTCAGGAAAGGGTCAGAAGCGAGGAAATAACCGAGTCTTGATCATTTTTTTATTTTTGGCCACCATTCCAAGTAGCAGAACAAAACAAGAGGAGATAAAAAATGTAGTCAGCTATTAATGAGTTCCTATTGACTGTTCATTTTCCTGATAGTGGATGCACGTTGGGCTGCTCTGACACATCCTGAGTACTGCAGGAGTTGCCCTTACACCCAGGAAAGCATTTCTCTTTGCTTCAGAAAGTCCAGAATCAGCAAGAAGATGTAAAGGTCTTGTAACAAGCTGCTGACTGATAGAGCAATCATTTCGATAATTACGACATTGGTTGCGTAAAATCCACCTCAGCCCTGACAGACAAGTTATAATCTGGTTTCTCTCGAGGCTAAAAGGGTTAGACCGGGACTAACTGGGGGCAACGAGAGATGCACTCACTGCTGCACGTTTTTCACAGTTAATAACACGGATGGATTATGTGCAGGGTTTTTCAGGAGCAGGTCAGGATGTATTAAACCGGGGAAGAAAGTGTTTGCATTTCTTTACAAATGAATGGACATGAAGGAATTGAAAGATGGGGGAGGCAGCAAACTGCAGAACACGGGGTTAACACGTCAAATGGACCACAATTCCCTGATGAGATTCCAATAAAATATGGATATTTTGAGCAAGGCAGGGATGGATGGTCTGTCCCCAGCTGCGATTCGAAGATCACTCACAGTTCTGTGCTCTGCGTGCTCCACCTGCACCGGGTGCTTCTGATCACAGCTGTAATTTCCCCCACCAGCTGTCACTTCTAAGCAGGGATCGAGCAGAACTTGACTTTTTCACGAGGTAGGACTTTGCAGGTTTCTGACCGTGCCGGAGCCCAGAGCCAGAGGCGCTCCCAGGCAGGATCCCCCGAGTCGAAGCGCAGGACAGAGGCTCCCGAGCTGCTCTGCCCCCGCAGCGCCGCCGGCAGCCGGAGCGGACCGAACCCCACCTTTGCCTCGGCCAAGGGTGGGTTTGCTCCGCCGGGCTGCGACCACCCCGCCTGTGCTGAGCTTGCCTTCCAGTCCCCCTGCACAAGCCGAGCCATAGACCCGGGAGAGCTGATGGAGCACTGACTAACCTGAGCTCAGCTCTGCCCGGTAACCCTTCCGAAAACGGAGCAGCCGAACGTGAACCCTGCACGTCCCCAGCTCGTCCGGGCCGGCTGTCCCAGCGCTTGGCGAGGCGACGCCGTGTGATGGATGCACTAAATCGGCAGCGAAGCCTCACTGCGGGCACTTCCAGCGGCCGAGGCACGAAGGGGAGGCAGCTCCGCTGTCTCTGCCCGGCCTTGGCTGCCGGAGGGAAGCCGGGGAGCCGGCGGCGGCTGCCGGGGAGGGCGGAGGAGCGGGCAGCGCTCGGGGAGGAGGAAGAGGAGGCGGCTCCTTCTCGCTGCGGCCGGAGCGGAGCGCCCCGAGCGGGACACGGTAATGGGGATGGGGTTGGGATGGGATGGGATGGGATGGGATGGGATGGGATGGGATGGGATGGGATGGGATGGAGAGCGGGGACACGGCCTTGGGGCAGCCCAGGGCGGAGCGAGACTCGTGCGAGAGAGCCCCGAGCGCCGCTGCTGCGCTGCCGGGCTGGATGAGAAAGCCCAGAAAAGGGCTGGAATGGGAGCCCGGGCTCGGCAGAGGGCGGCACATCCCCGCTGCCATCCCCTCCTGCCCGGCCGGGACCTCCCCGCTCATCCCCGCCCTCGGAAAAGAGAGCTCCGATGGACCGGGCACGCACGAGTGACAGCGAGTCGCTGGTAAAGGACTTTTAAAGTTTTTTTTGTTTGTTTGTTTGTTTGTTTTTTATATTTTTTTACATAAAAACCTTGAAGTTTTGTTATATTAGAGCAACGCAGCCCGGGTTTTTTGCAAAACCGCCTCTAGTTTCGCTTGGTTTTAAGTTCAAACACGTAGAATCAATGGCTGGTTTGGGCTGGAAGGACTGGAAATGTTATCTCGTTCACCTGCTGCCGTGTGCAAGGACACCTCCCATAGCCCAGGCCGTGCCCAAGCCGGCCTCAAAGCCGGCTTTAAATCATATATTTCCAAACAGTTTCTGCTGGTAGCTTTAAAAAGGATTTATTTTCCTGTACACCTGTCATTATGGTATTTTAAAAGCATCATACTGGACTATTGGTTATTATAATTAGCAATCTTTAATGAATATGAGAACTTCCCACCTTTTTCCGTCCCCACTCCACAATCCCCTACCTGTGTGGGAGATGGATCTAAATCCCTGTGGAGCATTCTGAGCCTTGTGTTGCCTCACATTTATTTCAAAAGTCGCCAGTTTTATCTTTTTGCACAATCTCAGCTTGGAAGAAAATGAAAGGAACGCCCTGGAAGGAGCCGCCGTCCACTGCTGGAAGGGAGAAGGTGCCGGCACAAAGTCTGGAAGCGGAGGAGGAGCTGCAAGGGCAGAACCTGCGCCATGCCCAGAAGTGCTCAGCCCCCGCTGACTCAACTGCCTCACTTTGCTTCAAGCACTCGAAATAGGAGAAGGTGGGGATTTATTTCCCTCTGTGGCTGGGGTTTCCTGAAGCACCTGAATGGATGTTTATTTTCCCAGATTTTTCCGTACGTAGCAGATGAGGATTTGTGTCCAATTTTGTTGTTCACAGTGTCATGAAGCCAGGCTTTTCTTCCTATAAAGAATCAAAACATTTGTAATATTTTTTTTTTCCTTTAGGCAGCCAAGAACTGATCAAACGGATCAGTTTTCACTGATATGCTTTAAAGTTGATCATCCAAATAAATGTTATTGATCTAAAATCAGATAATAAGCACTGATACATAAATTAGGTTGTTTTCTTCCAGTATGTATTTCCTATTGTCCACTGAAAGTCAGATTGATGCATAAAAAGAGAAGATTCCTATTAGTTAATCACTGATTTTGAGAGGAATCAGTCCAAAATTCTTCTATTTAAATGCTTTATATAAAATTGCTTTGATCCGTTTTGAGGCCATTGTTGGTGAAATGTTCTCTAAATGCTTTGTTTAAAGATTATTAATTTAAAATCAGATCCTACACAGAAACACGAGGCAGGTGGGCTCTGGAAAATCAAATTCCCCTGGATTCCAGAGTACTATTCTGGGGGTTGGATTTATTTGTCAAATCTAAAACATTTATGAGCCCTGTGGTGATATTTTTGAAGATAAAGAGCAATTAATTGTGCTGTGAAATCAAACCTTCCATCATCCTGACTGTGTCTTTGTGTGTGCTCGTGCAGGATAAATATTATTACTGCAAACATCAGGAACCATTTGGAATTCCCACAGTTAGGCACGGGAGTTATTTTGGCTTAAAGATGTCTAAAATAGATGATAGAGCACGTGTGGTTTTAAGGAAATAAAACTACACGAGGGTACAGGCCTGGGGGTCTGGTTTTAAACTGAGTTTTATGAAGATTTATCCATTGGAATCTCTAATCCTGACATTGGAGCAGCGGCTTCAGCACGGATTCCACAGGAGTTTGGAAGGACCTGCTGTGGATTTGTGTGCCTTAAATCCAAAAATTACCTGGCTAATGGTAAAAACAGCCATGATTTTGGTCAAAACCAGCTTTAATACATAGCTTGGTTTAAGGAAGTTGATTTTTACCTTCTCCCCCTCTCCCTCAGAACAAGGATCTGCTCAAGCCTTGAACGATGATGAAATCCTTGCTTTCTTGTCCCACGTGCTCCAGCTCACGCAGATCAGTCAGACTTTGTCTTTAAGAGAAACAACAAAATTCTGAAGCTCTGAGCATCCATTCCCTGGGCATTTGTTGGGTTTTGTGCACGGTGTTCTACCCTGGAGGTGGAGCCTGGGATCACAGCCCTTGGAGCTGGAGATCAGGTCTGTGCAGGGGGGGATTTCCAGGGTGAAAGCCACGAGCTTTCAGTGCAAACCCTGCAAACCCTGCTGGCCACGGGGTCTGTGCCCTGCTCTGCAAACCCTGCAAACCCTGCAGACCCTGCAAACCCTGCAAACCCTGCTGGGCAGGGGCTCTGTGCCCTGCTGCCATCCCTGGGATCAGGGCCATGACAGCTGGATCAGGAATGCTTGGTTTGGCTGACACCACAGCACAATCCCAGCTGGCACTTCAGGCAGCACGAGGGAAAGGTAATATTTGACTAACAGCACTCTGAATGCCACTTTCCCCTTTCCTCTTCAGCAAGGAAGATGCTCCAGGACTCATGGAACAGATTCTGAGGGGCACCAGCAGATCCTGACCATGACCCTGGTCCTGGTCAGCTCCTTGTACATGAGACCCCTGAAATGGATTTTCCTGTGGCTGCTGCTGTTTTCCCTGATCACCATGTGGTACATAACCTTCTCCTCCAGGGCTGGCCTGGAGAACGTGAACCCTCTGTACTTCTACGAGAAGGAGCCCGTGTACCGGCGGCCGCGCCCGTTCACGCTGCGCGCGCGCCCCCGGTGCGCCGACCTCCACCCCTTCCTGGTCATCCTGGTGGCTTCCAGCCCCAGGGACCTGAAAGCCAGGCAGGCCATCAGGATCACGTGGGGCTCCCGGGATTCCTGGTGGGGCCAGCACATCCTGACCCTGTTCCTGCTGGGGCAGGACACGCAGAGGGAGGACAGGGCGGCGGCGCTGGCGGTGGAGGACGAGAGCATCCTCTACGGGGACATCATCCGCCAGGATTTCGTGGACACTTACGACAACCTCACCCTGAAGACCATCATGGCCTTCCAGTGGCTCTCCGAGTTCTGTTCCAACGCCAGGTTCTTCATGAAGACCGACGCCGATGTCTTCATCAACACTCCCAACCTGGTGAAGTTCCTGCTGCGGCTGAATTCCTCGGAGAACGTTTTCACCGGCTATCCCCTCATCGACAACTTCGCCTACAGAGGCTTCCACAGGAAAAGGTACATCTCCTACCAGGAGTATCCCTTCAAGCTCTATCCTCCCTACTGCAGCGGCCTGGGATACATCCTGGATGGAAAACTGGCTCTGAGGACTTACGAGCTCATGGGCCACGTCAAACCTCTGAAGTTTGAGGATGTTTATGTGGGAATTTGCGTAAATATACTCAAAGTCAACATCACTGCTCCAGAAGATGCAGAACAATTCTTTCTCTATAAAATCAACTTTGATATCTGTAAGTACAGACATTTGATTGCAGTTCACGGCCTTACCTCAAGTGAACTGGTCCAGTTTTGGCAGGATTTGTCATCCAACACTACAAAAACCTGCCTTTGATGGTGGATTTATTTAGAAGCTTCGATTTGCTCTAGAGATGATTCTGACTGCTGGGGCAGCATTCCAGTGCTTTCAGTGAAAACAGGGATTCACAAAGCACTTTTCCAGGTGTGCATCCCACACCCAGAGGGTGCCTTGGAACGCTCTGTCCTGTCTGCCTCGGGGCAACCCTGGGATTTCCCCCTGAATCTTCTGGAATGCACAAAATGCCACCGAGGAAAGGTGCTCCTGCCAAGAAAGCACCTTGGAGGATGCTTCCTGAATTCTTGCCTGGATTAGTTTTATTGTTTTATTGCCACTCTCCTTTGTTTGTTCTCAGTACGGAATTTAACCCAACCCAACCCTTTTTTTTTCTGTGTAACCCTGCTGAGTCTGTCACACCTTGTTGTTTAAATTTGTTACCTCCACAAGGCTTCCAGGAGTGTTCCCAGCCTGGGGATCCTGTGGGATCTGCAGGAGCTGGTGAGAAATGCTGGAAATGTGATGCACTTTGTGTGTCCATGTTAAACTCTGGTGTTTCTGTTGGTGTTCCCAGACCCGTGGAGCTCACCATCAATTTGGACATCCCAAAAACATTGGGATCATCAATCCCCCCACCCCTGTGTGAGTTTGTGACGCATCCCAGGAGTTCTGGAACCCTGTTGTGATTTATGCCTGTTTCTAAATGAGTTTTTTGGTTCCAGTTTTAAAATTGGTAAAAGGAAGAAATCCCCCCCATTGCTACTTTAAAGAAGACCAACTCCTCCCTGTGTGTAAAGACCATTTTTTTAATCACTTTATTCATATCAGCAAGGCCCAGTTTTTCAGTAGTTTACACTTCTAATGGACAACGATACAGAATTTGCAATTGCATGAACAGAATTAACCTGGACACATCCACTACACGGGGGAGGGACTACGGAGACGTGCTGGCCACGCTCCCAGGGCTTCCCCTCGGGCTGGCACGACCCCACAGCCCTGGAGGCTCCCAGAGCCAGAGCTCAGGGCTGCCCAGAGCTGCAGGAGCAGGGCTGAGGGGTCACCAGTGCCTCCAGCACCCGAGGGACACTGCTGCCTTCTGCTCTGCTCCACAGCTGCACCTGGGGCTGGGGTGGCATTTCAGGAGGGGCTTGTGTTTCTTTAGGGATGAAAAAGTCTTGGGGACAACACTCTCCAGACAAGGGTTTCAGATGTCAGTGTTCTGATGGTGAAAAGGTCAAAGCTTTTAAAAAATAAAGGCTATTTTTTTTTTTTTTGGAGGGGGGGGGGTGTAATACAGTATTGCATAACTGAGGGAATGATGCTCTTGTATTCCGAGATCCAGGTGAAATTCCAGCTGTGCTGTGGGTTTAGGAACTGGGATTTGATTACTCTCGTGCAGGTCCTGGGAGAACTGCAGAACTGCCTTGTTCTGTGGTTGTTTTCACATCCCAAACCCCTCCGTTCTGCTCTAAGCCTGCCGTGTGAAATGCTTAGAAATAAATTATTTACCACAAGAACACTGATACTACAGCACAGCTTGTATTGCTTTTTCCAAAATAAAAATGGAATTACGACTCTGCCGCCTTCAGACAATGGATAAAGCACAGAGTGCTCGTGGTGAGGGAGGAATGAGAGTCCTGGGGAGGTGAGGATGGCCAGAAATTCTCCTGTCACCTGCAGGAATTTGGGGTTTTGGTGCCCCAAATGCTGACACTGCTCACAGGTTCCAAGGCTTAGGTTTATACACAGTGATCTCTTTGTGCCACCTGAAGTTAATTGTCATTTACAGTGCCAGCAGCGTTGGAAAAACATCCACCCTGCTCCTGGTTTTCCTAAAAAAAACCTCATTTCCAAATCTGGCTTGTATTTGATTCTGACTTTATTATTGCTTAAAAGGCTGTAAAATTCCTAACTGAGCTCCTGTTTCTGCTCAAAGCCATTCTTAGGGAGGTTTTTAGTGTGAGCAGCCTGGCAAAAGGTGAAAAACCTTAAAAGCATGAAATAATCTGGGCATTGAACTGGGGGGGGGGTGGTGGCAAATTTTATTGCATCTGCCTAGAATATTGTACTGAAAACAAAGTGTAAAACACAGACTAAAGGTTTCCCAATTTTTTTTCTCATGCAGCTGTATTAAATCAGAATTCAAAATATTTGTGATTTTTATAGGAAAACTGTGAGGTTTCCTGACTTGAAAAGCCTAATAATAATAATAATAATAATAATAATAATAATATTTCATTGGGCAAAGATGTTTGGAAGTTGCTGCTGGGTAGGGAGCAAAAGTGGGTTCCAAGGTGAAATTCCCAGTCTGGCTGTTATTTCAGAGCAGTTAAAATGCTGCAATGCTTTGTGTGCATCCCGGCACAAAGAAATTCCCTGTAAATCATAAGGGAGATGCAGGGGCAGCGCTCCCTGGGGTCAGTACAATAGGAAGTTTGGGAAATTTCCCTAAGTTTTGCCTCACACTGATGGATGGTTTGTGTCAGAGAGGCTGCCTGTGTCCATGGATGCAACTCCACAGGCTTCAAAAAATGCAGGATTGGCCATGAAATATGCTTGGGAAAAAAAAAAAAAAAATCCTTTAGTTCCCTATTGCTCAGATAATTTAATTCCCAGAATCCCAGACTTGGTTTGGGTTGGAAAGGACCTTAAAAACCACCTGAGCAGAGCAGGCACAGGAGCTGCCCAAATCCATGAAATCCACACGTTTTTCCCTCAAGCATTGCCCTCAAAGCTTTGTTTGTGGTTCTGGCAGGGCTCCAGCTGCCAGAAACCCACCAGGTTTTACTTCCCAGAGCTGGTCCCTGGAATTTGAAATTACCTCAGGAAAATCCTCATTTATCCACCTGCTCCCCTAAGCCTTGTCCAGTCAGCGCTGGAAAAATAAAAGTAACAAAAGCTCAGCTCGTTATTAATTATCTGTACAGATCTTTTTCTCTGGGAGTTTTGGAAAGGCCATTTATGAATATATTATTGGGCACAAGGGGCAGCAGCTCTGGGCTCTGCAGTGGCCAAATTCCAGCCGAACATTCTCACCTGGAATTTTGTTCAGAGGCCTAAAATCCTTCTTTGGGGGATGAAAGGCTGGTGAGGTGTTTTTTCTGTAAGACAATCACTGACTAAATGCTTCTCTGTGTAAAACAAGTATCAGCTACATTAGCAATAAATCCATATTATTTAAAGCAGGGCTGTCCTGTATCCCGGGACACAAAATTCCCTTTTTTTTTTTTTTTTTTTTTGAGGCTGTGGCATTGGTGTTTCTGCAGCCAACACTGCTCAAGCTGCTGCAGCACTTTAATTCTGACCCCTGGATTCTAAAATCTTCACAATATTTTTAATTTTACCTCTGGGAATGGTTTAATCCTGCAACAACAGCAGCAGTGGGAGTTGAAATCCTTTATCCCGGGGGCTGCTGTGGGGTTTGTGGGAATGTCTCAGGCCAGCAGAAGGAGCCACGGTGCCACCAAGCCAGGGACAGGCTGGGACAGCCCCAGCCCCGCCAGGAATTCCAGGAAGGATCCAAGGGATGGATGAACCCCACAGCAATCCGTGCTGCAGGCTGAGGGAATCATCAGAGCATCCCAGGGGAGTGACCTGGGAGCTGGGACATCCCTGGGAACAGCTGAATTCCTGAGCACTGGGACATCCCTGGGAACAGCTGAATTCCTGAGCACTGGGACATCCCTGGGAACAGCCCAGTTTGGGAACAGCCAAATTCCAGAGTGCTGGGACATCCCTAGGAACACCCAACTCCCCAGCACTGGGAGCTGGGACATCCCTGGGAACAGATGAATTTGGGAACAGCCCAATTTGAGAACAGCCCAGTTTGGGAACAGCCCAGTTCCCCAGCACTGGGAGCTGGGACATCCCTGGGAACAGATGAATTTGGGAACAGCCTAATTCCAGAGTGCTGGGATGTCCCTGGGAACAGCCCAATCTGAGAACAGCCCAATTTGGGAACAGCCCAACTCCCCAGCACTGGGAGATGGGACATCCCTGGGAACAGATGAATTTAGGAACAGATGAATTTGGGAACAGCCCAGTTCCCTGGCACTAGGAGCTGGGACATCCCTGGAACAGCCCAATTTGAGAACAGCCCAATTCCAGAGTACTGGGACATCCCTAGGAACAGATGAATTTGGGAACAGATTAATTTGGGAACAGCCCAGTTCCCCAGCACTGGGAGCTGGGACATCCCTGGGAACAGATGAATTTGGGAACAGCCCAGTTTGGGAACAACCCAGTTTGGGAACAGCCCAGTTTGGGCACAGCTCAATTTGGGAACAGCCCAGTTTGGGAACAGCCCAGTTTGGGAACAGCCCAGTTCCCGAGCCTGGCTCAGCACAGGCTCAAGGTCCATTTGTCACCTCGGGCCACCCACAGATACTCTTTGGCCACTGCCTGTGCCCTGAGGCTCCAGGTGTCCCCAGGGCGGGATGAAGCCACCAAGCTGCCCTGGGTGAGCAGGAGGAGCTCCCAGCTGTGCCGAGGCAGCTCCCTGGTGTTGGGAGGAGAGCAGCAGCAAGGCTGGAGCCCTGCTGCCACAGCCAGAGGGACATTCCCGGCCAGGGCACCCGGCAGCCCTTCCCAGATGGAGGAGGGGCTGTTAAGGCAGTGGGAGAACCCTGCACTGGTCAGGTTGCATAAGCAAAATGTACAAGGAATTCATCCTGTCAGCCTCCAGCTGTGTCACGACAGAGTTTTGGCACAAATCAGCACCACTGGAAAGTCGGAAATGCCTTCATTTGGAGGGAAAGCTTCCAAACCTTCCAGCTGGGAGCACAGGTAGGCACTGCACGTGGATGTGGGAGAGCACACAAAGCCTCTCACCTCCGCCAGTCCTTCCTCTTTAAACACGAAGCGGCTGAAGCTCCTTTTTTAAAGCCATCGAAGCAGAAACCCTCGGGCTGAGCAGAGATCGTTGGCATGGACGGCTCTGGCCAGGACAGCCCTGCCAGGGAAAGGGGAGAGGGAGCTGAAGGTGCTGAACCAGTTCTTGCTGCGGCTGCAGCCAGTGGGCTGGTTGGGATCGGCCTGGAGGGACAGGGAATGATCCTGGAACGATCCTGGAATGATCCAGGCAAACCTGCAAACCACTCCTGCCCCGCTGTGTCTGCCTGAATCCTGGGCAGAGGCTCACTTCCAGCGTGAGCTGCTCTCCCAGCGCTCCCTCCTGGCTGCAGCTCCTGCCAGCTCGTGTTCCCGGCTGTGCCAGGGCTGTGCTCGGAGCTCACGGATCCCTCAGCGATGCTCACTGGCCCTGGGATGCTTCGTGCAGCCAGGAGCTCCCACCCTGGGCTGTTTTCCTGGGCGTGACCATCATCCCAGCCTGTGCAGTGCAGGGGGGACGCCTGTGCACACAAACATCCCTCTCCTTCAGAGCTGCTGGCTGGAATTCCTCTTTCCCTTTGCCCTCCAAAGGGGAACGACGGGAACCGTGAAGGGGACAGGGAAGGCAAACTCCACACACCGAGCTCTGCCTGGAGCTGCTCCCCTGCTCCTGCTGTGCCATCCCAGCCCAGGACCCAGCACTGCCATGGAACCATCACCCAAGGGCTGCACTTGCAGCACTCTGACCTCAGCGACCTCTGCACACTGAACAGCACTGAAGCAATTATTCCCAATTCCTGTAGCTGCTCAGCTGAGCAGCCAGGCTGCAGCTCGGCTGCACTGAGTGCAGGATTGGAACGTCAGGAAGCTCCCATCCCATCCCATCCCATCCCATCCCATCCCCTGGGAATGGAGCAGTGCTGCCTGCCTGCTGCACAGAGGCTGCTGGACACTTCTCAGGGGCCCTGGACTTCAGCACGAGCACGGGGGTCCAGACACATTTTGGAAATACCACCAGAGCCAATTGAGGGCTGAGATTATCCCCAAACAAATTAAAGGAGGGAAGTTTCTTGGGGGAGAGGTGACCTAGGGGCAAAACAAGACAAAGGTGGGGATTCCTTCTCGAGCAGGAGTTTGTGCTCTTTGATTTTTTGCCTTGAGAGACCTTGACCCCCTCAGCACCTTCCCAGCACAGCTCAGCCCCACCCCAAAGCCCTGCAGGTGAGCAGGGGGGCCAGGCAGCTGGGAATGAGGAATATTCTCCTTTCCCAAGGAACAGGCAAGGCCAGGAATCCATCACATCCCTGACCCAGCTCCACACCCAAACACGGGCAGCCTCCATCACCCTGAAGACTTGAGCAGATTGTCCAGGACCACGTTCTGGGGAGATCCCAAGGACTTCTGTGAGGCAGGATAAGGAAAAAGGAGCCATCCAAAATCCTGCCTGCCCTGTCCCTCTGCCATGACACAGCTGGTACCAGAGGTGCAGCGAACCCAAACTGTCCTCATTCCAACTTACAGCAGCCACAGATCCCAAAATACAATTAAATACTGAAAGTTAGATCTAAACATACTTTTTGAAATCTAGATTTAACACAACCTTTCATCTCTACAGTGCACTGATGCTGCCTGGCATTTGCATGTCATCCCAAAAGCCCGTTCCAGGGGGGTCTGCCCTGGGATTAACACCACAAATCCATCTGCAGTGGTACAAGGAAGTCTTTTCACAGGCTTGACTCCCAGCTAGGTAGCTCTGAGGAACGCCCTGCTTGGGTGAGCTTCCCAACAGTCACCAGCGAAATTCATTTTCTCTCACATCACTTTCCAAGCCCGTGCCACAGAAATAAGGTCGGGGTGATTCTCGGTGAAGGACAGACATTGTGCTATCCCAGCTGAGCTCTGCTCCTGTCCAGGAGGTTCAGAACTCCCAGGGCTTTGCTGAAGCCCACCATGAGTTGGCTTGGATACAATATGGCCTAGAAGAACTGTTCTGGAGTAATGCACAGCCTGAATAAACGTGGTCATTCAGGAGCTCTACCTACTCACATGCTCGGCAGGGGTTTGTTTCGGGGGGCGGTTAAAGAAAGCGAGAGCCAGCAGCGGCAGCAGGCTGAGAGTTGGCTCCTCTTCCTCCTTCACATCACAAACCTTTCTCCTACCCACCCCTTCCACCGCAGGGGACAGAGACGAGGAACACGAGAGCAGCTCCTGAGCGGTGACACCCAGGAGGGAAAAGCAGCAGCACTGCCCTGACCCTGCCGTGCCCCCGAGCCAGCCTGGGGCTGCCACACCAGAGGGGACCAATCAAACCAAAAACCTACACAGGATTCCTAAAGAAACGTGAGAAATGGGGGCGGGGGGGGGGTTCCAGTCGGTTCCTAAGGAGCAGCGAGGGCACAGGGCAGGGACACGGGGGACAAACTGGGTTCTTGTGGTCGCTCAGCATGGATTTGTTGTATTGCTCCTTTTGTCAAGCCACGAGCAGAGCCCAGAGAGATCCGCTGCTGCGGGAGAGCCCGCACGGCGTTCCTGGAGCTTCCCACCACGGACAAACTGTTCTGAGTCCTGAGCGGGCCCGGGGGCTCCTCACTGCTGCTCCTCCGCTTTGCTGCTATTCCTGAACTTCACCACCATGACCGTGATGTTGTCGGGGCAGCCTCTGTAGAAGGACTGCAGCACGATGCTCTTGGCCCCGAAGTGCGGCTCGTCCAGGCGCTCCTTGATGAACCGCACGGCCTCCTCGTTGCTGAAGGCGTCCCACAGCCCGTCCGAGGCCAGGATCATGAACTCTGGCTGCAGTTTGTCCAGGTCAAAGCTCAGGATGTCGGGGTCGGGGATCACCACGTTCAGGTTCTTCAGGGGGTAATCGCCCAGCGAGCGCGACATGGCCAGGATGCCCTGCACGCGCCACGAGCCGTTGAAGCTGATGAATCCACCTGGGGGGAAACAGCAACGCTTAGAGCAGCTCGTGGGAACATCCAAGGAGCTCTTTGGGACATCCAGGGAGCTCTTTGGAACATCCAGGCAGCTCTTTGGAATATCCAAGGAGCTCTTTGGGACATCCAAGGAGCTCTTGGGAACATCCAAGGAGCTCTTTGGGACATCCAAGGAGCTCTTTGGAACATCCAGGCAGCTCTTTGGAATATCCAAGGAGCTCTTTGGAATATCCAAGGAACTCTTTGGGACATCCAGGGAGCTCTTTGGGACATCCAAGGAGCTCTCTGGGACATCCAGGCAGCACTTGGGAACATCCAATCTGCTCTTTGGAACATCCAAGCTCCTCTTTGGCACATCCAGGCAGCACTTGGGAACATCCAGGCAGCTCTTTGGAATATCCAAGGAGCTCTTTGGAATATCCAAGAAGCTCTTTGGGACATCCAGGGAGCTCTTTGGGACATCCAGGGAGCTCTTTGGGACATCCAGGCTCCTCTTTGGGACATCCAAGGAGCTCTCTGGGACATCCAGGCAGCACTTGGGAAGATCCAAGGAGCTCTTTGGAACATCCAAGGAGCTCTCTGGGACATCCAGGCAACACTTGGGAAGATCCAAGGAGCTCTTTGGAACATCCAAGGAGCTCTCTGGGACATCCAGGCAGCACTTGGGAACATCCAAGGAGCTCTTTGGAACATCCAAGCTGCTCTTTGAAATATCCAGGCAACTCTTTGGAATATCCAAGGAGCTCTTTGGGACATCCAAGGAGCTCTTTGGGACATCCAGGGAGCTCTTTGGGACATCCAAGGAGCTCTCTGGGACATCCAGGCAGCACTTGGGAACATCCAATCTGCTCTTTGGAACATCCAAGCTCCTCTTTGGCACATCCAGGCAGCACTTGGGAACATCCAGGCAGCTCTTTGGAATATCCAAGGAGCTCTTTGGAATATCCAAGAAGCTCTTTGGGACATCCAATCTGCTCTTTGGGACATCCAGGGAGCTCTTTGGGACATCCAGGCTCCTCTTTGGGACATCCAAGGAGCTCTCTGGGACATCCAGGCAACACTTGGGAAGATCCAAGGAGCTCTTTGGAACATCCAAGCTGCTCTTTGAAATATCCAGGCAACTCTTTGGAATATCCAAGGAGCTCTTTGGGACATCCAAGGACCTCTTTGGGACATCCAGGCAGCTCTTTGGAATATCCAAGGAGCTCTTGGGAATATCCAAGAAGCTCTTTGGGACATCCATGCTCCTCTTTGGGACATCCAGGCAGCTCTTTGGAATATCCAATCTGCTCTTTGGGACATTCAAGGAGCTCTCTGGGATATCCAAGGAGCTCTTTGGGACATCCAAGCTGCTCTTGGGAACATCCGAGGAGCATTTTGGGAACATCCAAGGAGCTCTTTAGAATACCCAAGCTGATTTTAGCACTAAACCTCCCTCAGGCTCAGACCAGGCCTCTCAAAGCCAGGCTTTGGGCAGGGCTGGGGATGAAGCTCCTGGGATGCTCCTGGTTATCCACGTGGAGATCCCAAGGGATGGTCACTGGGCTGTTGAAGGCTGCTCTCCCTACCCCAACCAGCTGGGTAAGGGATGGGTCACCTGCTGCCACCTCTGCCCTGGGACATCCCACTGGAATTTTGGGTGGAAAACAGGAGATTTGATCTGCTGCCACCTCTGCCCTGGGACATCCCACTGGAATTTTGGGTGGAAAACAGGAGATTTGATCTGCTGCCACCTCTGCCCTGGGACATCCCACTGGAATTTTGGGTGGAAAACATGGGATTTGATCTGCTGCCACCTCTGCCCTGGGACATCCCACTGGAATTTTGGGTGGAAAACAGGAGATTTGATCTGCTGCCACCTCTGCCCTGGGACATCCCACTGGAATTTTGGGTGGAAAACAGGAGATTTGATCTGCTGCCACCTCTGCCCTGGGACATCCCACTGGAATTTTGGGTGGAAAACATGGGATTTGATCTGCTGCCACCTCTGCCCTGGGACATCCCACTGGAATTTTGGGTGGAAAACAGGAGATTTGATCTGCTGCCACCTCTGCCCTGGGACATCCCACTGGAATTTTGGGTGGAAAACAGGAGATTTGATCTGCTGCCACCTCTGCCCTGGGACATCCCACTGGAATTTTGGGTGGAAAACAGGAGATTTGGTCTGCTGCCACCTCTGCCCTGGGACATCCCACTGGAATTTTGGGTGGAAAACAGGAGATTTGATCTGCTGCCACCTCAGTCGGGCGCTTCCCACCTCTCCCAGGTGAAAAATGTCAATTTTAGTGACAAATAAAAGCCGAACCTTCCAACAACTCACCAGCTCTCTTAATCCTCTTCCTCTCCTTCAGCTGGTAGGGCTTGTGGTCGTGGGACAGGGGGATGGCATTGCCATCCTTGTCACAGAGGACGCCCCGGGAGTCGCCCACGTTGGCCACGGTCAGCTCCTTGTCGGACAGGAGGGCGATCAGACACGTGGTGCCTGCAGGAACAGCAGGGGCTGCGTTTAGGTGTGAAAAAACATCGTTTTTCTCTCATGAAATGGATATTCCTGACCAGCAAGGAAATGTTGTTCCTGTCACGGAATGCCAGCGTGGTGGAGGGTGGGAAAAACTTCCAAGGCTGGGGAGTCCCAGCTGTGACCCCCCCAAGCACTGAGCCCTCCTCAAAATTGCAGGAATATTTCCCATTTCCCATTTATCTCCTCTCCATTCCCATCTTCCCCTTCCTGCCCCTCTCACCCCAAATATCAGCTAAAAAAAATCCCATTTTGGGGCTGGCACCCAGCTCTGGATGCAATCCCTAAATATCAACATCTCTGGGACTGCTTGACAGCAGGGAAAAATGAATCCCATCTCTTTTTCTGTTGTGCAGTAATGAAACTCAATTTTTTCAGGACTCCTGGGGAAGAAGGGCCATCCATTAAGGAAAAAAAAAACAAAAAACAATTTCCCACAGGACAAAACAACCTCCAGAACCTCCCAGCAGGCTGGAAATCCCTGGCACACTGGAATTAAATGCCAAAATGCCTTTAAATAACCAAAATTTGCCACAGATCAGGCACTGACCACCTCAGATGTTTAGGAATGCTGTAAATCAAAGGAATGGGATTAAGAGCCAGCAAAGCTTTGTTGGGAGAAAATATTCTTGCACAAAATTACCCCAGCCTTAGCTAGTCAAGAATGCCACTTTTTAAACTAAAGGATTTAGAGATTAGGAGAGGATTTGTCCCCATCTGTCACTTTTGGCCTCCTTTCACTTTTTAATGCTTCCTTACTCAAACCTCACAAAAAAAAAAAAAAAAAAATCTTGCCAGCATTTGACTATTTCCAGACAAACTCATTTTATTTGTAGCTCTGATGGATTGATTTCCTAAAGGGAAAGATTCACAAAAAGAGGCAAAGATCCACATTGGGATGTGGAGTCCACCAAGGCCGCACTTTATTAACGCTGGATGTTGCCAAAAAAGGCCAAATTAACACCCAAAATTGTGCCAGACCCAGAGCAGTTCAGCTTTCTTCTGGCAAATGGACGCAGCTGAACTCAACCCGCTCTGGGAAAACATCCCAGGGGAGAAAGGATTTACCTGGGGGTGCAAAATGGTCCTCCCAAGAGGGATGGGAAAGGTGTGGAAGTGCTTCCCTGTCCACCACACCCAGCCAGGATCGGTGTCCGAGCCCTTGGAGCCCCTCCAACCCCTCCTTCTGCAGCTTCCAGGCTGGAATTCCACCTGCCCATCCTTTCTGCAGAGAGGAAACCCTGCCAATGCTCCAGGAGGGGTCTGGGGGATCCCCCCACGTCACCCCCTGCCAGACAAAACTGTCTTTTCTCCCCTTTCACCTCTATTTTGCCAATTTTGAAGGACTGTTCCCTTCACTTTTCCTGCCCCACCAGCAGCTCGAGTCCCTCATTCAGTTGATTTTGCTGGATAAAAAAAAAAAAAAAAAAAAAAGCCAAAAAAAGGGGAAATGCCAGCTCCAAGGGCTGGAGCAGCCAGGCCCAGCAGCAGCTGCTGTAATTACATTTAACTGCCCATTTTCTGTGCTTTGCTCACAGTCAGCTCTCGTTTCAAGGGCAGGTAGAGCCATTTCTGCCTTTCTCATAAATAGGGGACACAATTTGGAGGATGAGGGGCTCCACTGCTGTGTTTTCATCTCTGGAATTTTGGGCTTTCATTTACAGCTGGGAATTTTCTAAGCCAGTAATTATGGAGCTTCTCATTTCCACATGATTTTTGCTGGGTGAGGCAAATCCCCAAATATGCGTTTCAGGCAGTTTTAATCTTTATTTTCGCCGTGCAAACACGGAGATTTCCATCAAGGAAGAAGCTTTCTTTTCCTTCTGACAGGAATCCGTAATTTCCCTGCATTTTCTCCTCCCTAACAAACTCCTTTAAATGAAAATAAGTGGAGAAGAGCTGGAGTGACCAAACTAAGGGAGAAAAAAAAAAAAAAAAAAAATTACAGGATTTTGGGAAATTCTGTGTGAGAAAAGATCAACAGAGGTGACAGAAAGCAACAAATTTTGAAGTATATTTTTTCTGCATCATTAAAAGCAGGTTTGGCTGCCCACGGCCTCGTGGCAGGTTCAAAATCAGGTTTTGTGCCTGCCCAGTCCACTCTCAGCTGGGAAAGCCCAAAAATCAGGAATTTGTGAAAGGAGAAAAGTTGAACCTGCACGAGGGGTTTGGGGAAAGGCTGAAAATGAGTGATTTTTTTTTTTTTTTTTCACAGAAAAATGAGAATTCTAAGGAACCACTTGAGGAGGAACAAACATTTCACAAAAACAAGGGCAAAAATTCAACCTACACAAGGGGAAGGACTGAAAATGAACCATTTTTGGGGCAAAAATTGTGAATTCTAAGGAACCACTTCAGGAGGAACAAACACTTCACAAAAACAAGGGAAAGACTGAAAATGAGCGATTTTTCAGGGTGGTAAAATGAGAATTCTAAGGAACCACTTCAGGAGGAAAAAAAATTTCACAAGAACAAGGACAAAAGCTCAACCTGCACAAGGAGTTTGGGGAAATCAGTGATTTTTGGGGCAGAAAAATGAGAATTAAGAGGAAGCACTTGAGGAGGATCAAACATTTCACAAAAACAAGAACAAACTGCACAAGGAGTTTGGGGAAATCAGTGATTTTTGGGGCAGGAAAATGAGAACTATGAGGAACCACTTGAGGAGGAAGAAGCATTTCACAAAAACAAGGACAAAGTTGAACCTGCACCAGGGACTTGGTGAATTGAGCCATTTTTGGGGCAGGAAAATGAGAATCATGAGGAACCACTTGAGGAAGATCAAACATTTCACAAAGACAAGGACAAAGTTGAACCTGCACAAGGTTTTTGGGAAAAGGAGCCATTCTTGGGGCAGGAAAATAAGAATTAAGAGGAACCACTTGAGGAGGAAGAAGCATTTCACAAAGACAAAGACAAAAGCTCATCCTGCACCAGGGTTTTGGGAAAAGGAGCCATTTTTGGGGCAGGAAAATGAGAATTATGAGGAACCACTTGAGGAGGATCAAACATTTCACAAAGACAAGGACAAAGTTGAACCTGCACAAGGTTTTTGGGAAAAGGAGCCATTCTTGGGGCAAAAAAATGGGAATTATGAGGAACCATTTCAGGAGGAAGAAGCATTTCAGAAAGACAAGGACAAAAGCTCAATGTGCACAAGGGGTTTGGAGAAATCAGTGATTTTTGGGGCAGGAAAATGGGAATTATGAGGAACCACTTGAGGAGGATCAAACATTTCACAAAAACAAGAACAAACTGCACAAGGAGTTTGGGGAAATCAGTGATTTTTGGGGCAGGAAAATAAGAATTAAGAGGAACCACTTGAGGAGGAAGAAGCATTTCACAAAAACAAGGACAAAGTTGAACCTGCACCAGGGACTTGGTGAATTGAGCCATTTTTGGGGCAGAAAAATGGGAATCATGAGGAACCACTTGAGGAAGATCAAACATTTCACAAAGACAAGGACAAAGTTGAACCTGCACAAGGTTTTTGGGAAAAGGAGCCATTTTTGGGGCAGGAAAATGAGAATTAAGAGGAACCACTTGAGGAGGAAGAAGCATTTCACAAAAACAAGGACAAAAGCTCATCCTGCACCAGGGTTTTGGGAAAAGGGGCCATTTTTGGGGCAGGAAAATGAGAATTATGAGGAGGAAGAAACATTTCACAAAGACAAGGAGAAAGTTGAACCTGCACAACGTTTTTGGGGAATTGAGCCATTTTTGGGGCAGAAGAATGAGAATTATGATGAACTACCTCAGGAGGAAGAAGCATTTCACAAAGACAAGGACAAAGTTGAACCTGCACAACGTTTTTGGGGAATTGAGCCATTCTTGGGGCAGAAAAATGGGAATCATGAGGAACCACTTGAGGAAGATCAAACATTTCACAAAGACAAGGACAAAGTTGAACCTGCACAAGGTTTTTGGGAAAAGGAGCCATTCTTGGGGCAAAAAAATGGGAATTATGAGGAACCATTTCAGGAGGAAGAAGCATTTCAGAAAGACAAGGACAAAAGCTCAATGTGCACAAGGGGTTTGGAGAAATCAGTGATTTTTGGGGCAGGAAAATGGGAATTATGAGGAACCACTTGAGGAGGATCAAACATTTCACAAAAACAAGAACAAACTGCACAAGGAGTTTGGGGAAATCAGTGATTTTTGGGGCAGGAAAATAAGAATTAAGAGGAACCACTTGAGGAGGAAGAAGCATTTCACAAAAACAAGGACAAAAGCTCAACCTGCCCCAGGGTTTTGGGGAATTGAGCCATTTTTGGGGCAGGAAAATGGGAATCATGAGGAACCACTTGAGGAAGATCAAACATTTCACAAAGACAAGGACAAAGTTGAACCTGCACAAGGTTTTTGGGGAATTGAGCCATTTTTGGGGCAGGCAAATGGGAATTCCAGCCCAGCCATACCTGCCTCGTCGTAGGACACCGTGAGCTTCTCCAGCATCTCCCTGTCGATGGAGAGGATCTGCTGCTCCAGGATGCTCTGGTAGGACAGCACGCTGTTCTCCTTGTCCCGCTCGTAGTCCTGCAGGTGCTGCTTCAGCACCTCGGGCAGCCGCGCCTTCACGTACTCCGCCGCCGACTGCGGGGCACAGGGAACCAGAGTCAGCGCCTCCATTCGGAATTCTGGCTCGGAATTTTTATTCGGAATTTCAAGGCACAAAGTGGCAGAGTGGAAGCAGATTTAATGGCTTTGTTCTAAATTTTTTTTTGTTTTAAATTTTTATTCTAAATTTTAAGGCAGAAATTGGCAGAGCGGAATCGAAATTAATGTGTTTATTCAGAATTTTTATTCTAAATTTTAAGGCACAGAGTGGCACAGTGAAACCAAACTTAATGGCTTTATTAGAAATTTTTATTCGAAATTTTTATTCTAAATTTCAAGGCACAAAGTGGCAGAGTGGAACCAAATTTAATGGCTTTAATCTGATTTTTTTTCCTAAATTTTTATTCGAAATTTTAAGGCACAAAATGTCAGAGCAGAATCGAAATTAATGTGTTTATTCGGAATTTTTATTCAAAATTTTAAGGCACAAAGTGGCAGAGTGGAACCAGATTTAATGGCTTTAATCTGATTTTTTTTTCCTAAATTTTTATTCGAAATTTTAAGTCAGAAAGTGGCAGAGCGGAATCGAAATTAATGTGTTTACTCAGAATTTTAAGGCACAAAGTGGTACAGCGGAATCAAATTTAATGTGTTTATTCTAAATTTTTATTCTAAATTTTTATTCTAAATTTTAAGGCACAAAGTGGCAGAGTGGAACCAGATTTAATGGCTTTAATCTGATTTTTTTTCCTAAATTTTTATTCTAAATTTTAAGGCACAAAGTGGCAGAGTGAAGCCAAACTTAATGGCTTTATTCGAAATTTATGTTCGAAATTTTTATTCTAAATTTTAAGGCACAGAGTGGCACAGTGAAACCAAACTTAATGGCTTTATTAGAAATTTTTATTCGAAATTTTTATTCGAAATTTCAAGGCACAAAGTGGCAGAGTGAAACCAAATTTAATGGCTTTAATCTGATTTTTTTTTCCCTAAATTTTTATTCGAAATTTTAAGGCACAAAGTGGCAGAGCAGAATCGAAATTAATGTGTTTATTCGGAATTTTTATTCGAAATTTTAAGGCACAAAGTGGCAGAGTGGAACCAGATTTAATGGCTTTAATCTGATTTTTTTTCCTAAATTTTTATTCTAAACTTTAAGGCACAAAGTGGCACAGTGGAACCAAACTTAATGGCTTTATTCGAAATTTATGTTCGAAATTTTTATTCGAAATTTCAAGGCACAGAGTGGCAGAGCAGAATCCAAATTAATGTGTTTATTCGGAATTTTTATTCTAAATTTTTATTTGGAATTTTAAGGCACAAAGTGGCAGAGCAGAATCGAAATTAATGTGTTTATTCGAAATTTTTATTTGAAATTTCAAGGCACAAAGTGGCAGAGTGAAACCAAATTTAATGGCTTTAATCTGATTTTTTTTTTCCCTAAATTTTCATTCGAAATTTTAAGGCACAAAGTAACAGAGTGGAACCAGATTTAATGGCTTTAATCTGATTTTTTTTCTTCTAAATTTTTATTCAAAATTTTTATTCGAAATTTTAAGCCACAAAGTGGCAGAGCGGAATCAAAATTAATGTGTTTATTCGGAATTTTTATTCTAAATTTTTATTTGAAATTTCAAGACACAAAGTGGCAGAGTGGAACAAAATTTAATGGCTTTATTCTACATTTTTATTCTACATTTTTATTCTACATTTTTATTCTACATTTTTATTCGAAATTTTAAGCCACAAAGTGGCAGAGCGGAATCGAAATTAATGTGTTTATTCGGAATTTTTATTCTAAATTTTAAAGCATCACGTGGCAGAGTTGGATAAAGCTCAATGTATTTCTTCTAAATTTTTTATTCAAAATATTAAGGCACAAAACCAAGTGGCGCCTGGAGAACGCATCTCCTCCCTTGCTGAATGGGAAATCTGGGGAAATTTGGGGAAATCTGGGGAAATTTGGGGAAATTTGGGATAATTTGGGGAAATTTGCATCCTTCCCCATCCTCATCACATCCCACATCCTGATCTCTCCAACCCCCCAAACCTTTAAAATTCCTATTTCCCCCCAAAATCCCACGTTTCTGGCACTGAAATGCCCAAATAAATTTTAATTAATTCTGTTTTAAACGCGGCTCCGTGGAAATCCCTCCCCAAAAGGGAAAGCCTTGGGAATGCTGCTCATCCACGGAGGAGGCAGAATATCCCAAATTCCAGAATATCCTAAATTTTGTGGTTCCAAATTTCAGAATATCCCAAATTTCATGGTTCCAAATTCCAGAATATCCCAAATTCCAGAATATCCCAAATTCCGGGGTTCCAAATATCAGAATACCCCAAATTCTGTTGTTCCAAATTTCAGAATATCCCAAATTCCAGAATATCCCAAATTTCATGGTTCCAAATTTCAGAATATCCCAAATTCTGGGGTACCAAATTCCAGAATATCCCAAATTCCGAGGTTCCAAATTTCAGAATATCCCAAATTCCAAAATATCCCAAATTCCGGGGTTCCAAATATCAGAATATCCCAAATTCTGTGGTTCCAAATTTCAGAATATCCCAAATTCCAGAATATCCCAAATTTTGTGGTTCCAAATTTCAGAATATCCCAAATTTCATGGTTTCAAATTCCAGAATATCCCAAATTCCAAGGTTCCAAATTTCAGAATATCCCAAATTTTGTGGTTCCAAATTCCAGAATATCCCAAATTTCATGGTTCCAAATTTCAGAATATCCCAAATTCCAAAATATCCCAAATTCCGAGGTTCCAAATTTCAGAATATCTCAAATTCCGACGTTCCAAATTTCAGAATATCCCGAATTCTGTGCTTCCAAAATTCAAGAATATCCCAAATTTCAGAATATCCCAAATTCTGTGGTTCCAAATTCCAGAATATCTCAAATTCTAGAATATCCCAAATTTAATGGTTCCAAATTTCAGAATATCCCAAATTCCAGAATATCCCAAATTCTGTGGTTCCAAATTTCAGAATATCCCAAATTTCACGGTTCCAAATGATAAATAAATTATTAAATGTAACAACAAATAGTATTTATTTTATTAATAAAATATTTATCAATATTATTTATTACATTTACTATTGATAAATAATATTCATTAATACTATTTATTAATAAAGAATATTTATCAAGACTATTTATTATATATTAATACTAACGTATTAATATTTAAATATTTAGTACTTTATTTTAATACTTTATTAACATTTGATATCTAATAATTAACATTTTGTTAATTATGTCCATTATGGGCTCACCAGTGCCCTGGGAGCTCATGGATTTAAGAAATAATATTTATTATTTAAGAGAGAATATTTATTATTTTTATGTATTACTTTTTATTTATTATGTTATTATTATTTAATATTTTAGTACTTTATTTTAATACTTTATCAATATTTATTCCTTGTATTAATTATGGCCATTATGGGCTCACCACTGCCCTGGGAGCTCGTGGATTTAACAAATAATATTTATTATTTAATAAATAATGTTTATTATTTTTATGCATTCCTTTTTATCTATTACATTATTACTATTTAATATGTTAGTACTTTATTTTAATACTTTATTATTATTTATTCCTTGTATTAATTATGGCCATTATGGGCTCACCACTGCCCTGGGAGCTCGTGGATTTAACAAATAATATTTATTATTTAAGAGATAATATTTATTATTTTTATGTATTACTTTTTATTTATTATGTTATTATTATTAGTATTTTAACACTTCAAGACTTTAATACTTTATCAATATTTATTCCCTGTATTAATTATGGCCATTATGGGCTCACCACTGCCCTGGGAGCTCATGGATTTAGCAAATAATATTTATTATTTAAAAGATAATTATTGTTTTTAGGTATTACTTTTTATTTATTATGTTATTATTATTTAATATTTTAGTACTTTATTTTAATACTTTATCAATATTTATTCCTTGTATTAATTATGGCCATTATGGGCTCACCACTGCCCTGGGAGCTCGTGGATTTAACAAATAATATTTATTATTTAATAAATAATGTTTATTATTTTTATGCATTCCTTTTTATCTATTACATTATTACTATTTAATATGTTAGTACTTTATTTTAATTCTTTATTATTATTTATTCCTTGTATTAATTATGGCCATTATGGGCTCACCACTGCCCTGGGAGCTCATGGATTTAGCAAATAATATTTATTATTTAAAAGATAATTATTGTTTTTAGGTATTACTTTTTATTTATTATGTTATTATTATTTAATATTTTAACACTTTAGTATTTTAATACTTTATCAATATTTATTCCTTGTATTAATTATGGCCATTATGGGCTCACCACTGCCCTGGGAGCTCATGGATTTAACAAATAATATTTATTATTTAAAAGAGAATATTTATTATTTTTATGTATTACTTTTTATTTATTATGTTATTATTTAGTATTTTAACACTTTAGTACTTTAATACTTTATCAATATTTATTCCTTGTATTAATTATGGCCATTATGGGCTCACCACTGCCCTGGGAGCTCGTGGATTTAACAAATAATATTTATTATTTAAAAGATAATTATTATTTTTATGTATTACTTTTTATTTATTATGTTATTATTAGTAGTATTTTAACACTTTAGTACTTTAATACTTTATCAATATTTATTCCTTGTATTAATTATGGCCATTATGGGCTCACCACTGCCCTGGGAGCTCATGGATTTAACAAATAATATTTATTATTTAAGAGAGAATATTTATTATTTTTATGTATTACTTTTTATTTATTATGTTATTATTTAGTATTTTAACACTTTAGTACTTTAATACTTTATCAATATTTATTCCTTGTATTAATTATGGCCATTATGGGCTCACCACTGCCCTGGGAGCTCGTGGAGCCCCTAAATTTTCCTTTAGGAGCACCCTGGGCAATATCAGATATCCAGAATTGTGCTTGGATTTATTAATTGCAAGTTATTTGCAGGTGCCCCCCCCCCAGCAAATGAGTGCAATTCCTCTGGATTTATGAATTATTTATCGACAATTCCATCAAAAATTGGAGAAGTCACAGGACAATCTTCCAAGTGAACAATTTCTGTTTATCCTGATTGGGCACAGAGGGAAATGCAGGAAATTCCAGAGGAACTTAAATAAAAACTTCTTTTTTCCTGGTCAAACAGGGTGCCCTGAGAGGCTGTGGAGTCACCAAATTTCTGTTTGATATGGAAATATCAAATCCCAGCTGGGCTGGGTTATCCCACCCTGAATATTTGTTCTGAGGACCACACACACACACACACACACCCAAAATTAAGAATATAATGAGAGAAAAGGAATTCTTCCTGCAGCAAAACGAAAAGCACCAGCGTTTAAAGTGCACATGCACAAACCCTGGATCGTAATTAGAAAGCCAATCATTACCCGTGCCTCTTTTAGGAGGAAAAATTGGGAAATTAGTGGGGAAATGAAAGTGAAAATGAGGCCCAAAGCAGGTGTTTGATACAACTGCTGTCAGTTCTGACAAATCATTCTGACAAACACCCCCGTGGCCACGAGGAAAGGACCTGAACGTTCGACTCATATCTGAATTTACCAAAGGCACGATTGAGGTAATGGCACAAAGCAAAATAGGTGTGATTGAAGTGCTAAAAAAAAAAAAAATAAAAAAAAAATTAGGGATGTCAAGATTTTGATGCTAATTGGGTGGAACTATTAACGGAGATGAGCTGAATATGAAATGAAGCTCTGTAAATAAAAGGTTTTAAAACGCCTGAAAAGACTTGGCCATTACCAGGTAACAATGCAGAAAAACCCAGGTCCCAAATTCCAGTTTATTTCCTAAATTTTGTGAGCAGGGGTTGCACGTGAAGGCCAGCCAGGAGCATTTCACCCAGGCAGGATTAACTGAAACCTTTTCTTATATCCCTGTAATCAAATCTAAGCAAAAGAGATCATTTTTTTTATATTGGCATAAACAGGCAGAAGAGAGAGAAAGAGCAATAACCCTAAAAATGATGGTCAGGGTGTCATAAACCCTCTACAGGTGTTGAACTGCTCATTTTCCAAGCCTGTTTTTGATACAAAATGCTGCATTTTGGATTTTACTGAGCTCATCAAGTGCAACACTGAAGGTAAAAAAAAACAAAAAAAAGGAGGTTTGCAAAATGACTCAACTTTAAATGACATTTCCAACCCTGTAACCCCCCATCAGCGCAGCCCCTGAACTGAAAGCTTTTATTAGGAATTAAAATGCCTTAAAACTGCTCCAGGGGATTTCCACAGGTGTCTCTGTGCAGAAGCTTTTCCAAAGAGCAGGTGGTTTTTTTTTTTTTTTTTTTAAGTGAAAAACCAATTTTACCATCAGCCTTTCATTCTGCTCCTGTAGTTGAGGGAAAAAATGTATTTATAGCCCATTAGACTCAATTAAAGAGCAAGAAGCATTCATCTTTCTCTCTGCCATTGTTCTCTCCCTCCAAGCACTGAGGGAGAGGAGTGGAATATTTCAGCCTAAATGGTCTCTCCTGATTTAGAGACTTCACTCTGTGCCAAGCAGGAATCAAGAGCTGGGAAGATTCAGTCTGGGTGATTTACACAGGAGATCAAGGAGAAAAAAAAAAAAATAAAATCTGTTTTCACCTGCTTAGAATTTCACCAGCTGGTCACAAACCTGTCTCCCACTCCTCCCAGCACCTCTACATGGAATATTTCTGTCATTCCACACAGCACAGCCCCAAAGCTCAGCAAGCAGCAAACACACAGGATTTTCAAATAAACACACAGGATTTTCAAATAACAGCAGAGTGCTCATGTGTAAAATATTATCATTTTGCCTTCCCCAGCCATAAATCCCCTGAGGGGAGCAGGAAAGCTCCTGGAGCAGGAGATGCTGTCCCTTGATAAGGCTTTTCCTACACGAGATAAATCTAAAGCTGGGAACAATCCTCCAGCTTCCGTTTAAGTCTGACCTTAAAAAGTTCTCTGTTAAGGAATCCCATTCATAATTAGCCTCGTGTTGCACCCGAAGCTGTGAGGAGGAGCTGAGATGGAGATAAAACATTTTGGGGTGAGGAAGAGGAGCTGGGGAGCCTCGGGGCTCATCCCAGCAGCTCTTCCAGAGGGACCCAGGAATGGAGCCACCACTGGGACTTGGCTCTGTCCCTTCCACAGCTGGGACGAGCCCTGCACACAAAGAGTTAACTTTTCTTCAGGATTTAAATTTTCCTTCAGGAGTTAAAATTTCGGAGGGGAGCAACTTGCAGATTCAATGAGCTCTGGTTAAATGTAATGATGGCTATTTCCTGGGGTCCTCCCCTCCCTCTGGGTTTGAAAAATCCACTGTACTGACCCGAATAATGAGCTGGAGGCAGCCAGGAAAGCTGGAATGAGGAGCGAGGAAGTCAACAAGATCCGGGGTGGAAAAATGCTAAATTCTGCTCTCCCTGTGCCCAGCAGTCCCAGGGTGACACTGCAGGGACACACGTGTGACACTGCTGCAGCACGGGTGACAACCCATGAAATCCCAATTATTTCCCATTTCCCAGCGAGGAAAACACTTTCACAAGCCACATTCCTGGTCCCTGTGAAACTAATCCGGAATAAAGCAAACTTTTGTGTCCTCTCCGTGTGCTCCTGGAGCAGCAGGCTGCCAGGAAAAGAGATTTTTTGGGATCATGTGGGTGATAAGCAGCTGAAACATGAGATTGTGGCACAACTTAGTGCTTAAAAAGGCTCCTGGAATCCCAGGATGTGTAAATAGTGGGGTAATAATGATGGACTGGGGGAAGGTTATGAGGGAATTGTTCATGGAAAACCCTGTCTGCTCATTGCACCTGGAATTTGAGGATCGAGAGAGTATCTGAGGGTTTCAGGAAACAATAATAAAAGGGGGAACATTTATTTTAAAAGTTTTTGGGTTTTTTTTTTTCCCCCCCAGAGAAGGAAACTTTCCCTCCGATGAGCTCAGAGAGGTGAGGATGTGAAGGCTCTGAGGGAAGAGGTGCTTTGGTTGTAGTGACACAGCTCCTTTCCTTAAAAACAGGAGGAATCAGAGAAATTTTAGGGACACAAGTGATGGAGGGGAAAAAAAGAATGGCCAGATCAGGATCTCAGGATCCCACCCTGCTGCACAGTGACTGCCCTGGAATTCAGCTGCAGCTTCTCCTGCCGAGCTGAAGGTCCCAAAAACTCCCATTAAACGAAACACCTCCTACAGGAAGAACAGACAAGCCTTCCAGAGTGGACAGAATTGATGTCACAGAGTAATTATATAAAGCACTTAATTAAATGGCAGAGGCTCAAAGACAGGGACTTCATTAAATAGCACAGCAGCCAGTTGGAACCCATAAATAGTTTCCAAAGCCTGCTCCTTTTCTAGAGGCATTTCACTACACAAACTCTGAGAGCTGCACCCAGGGGAGCAGGAGGGACATAAATCAGGCCCCAGATAAATCAGGCCCTGGTTAAGACAAACACCAATGCCTGGATGTTATTCCTTCTTCCCTCTACAAATGTACATGTGAAAGAATAAAAGGAGGATTTTTCCTGCCTGTGGGATCAGAACATCTCTGGTTATTGAGCCCAAAGGCACGTGGGGAGCAGGGAATGGTCTGGAGGTGTTTTTGTTCCTATTCCTTGAGTTCATGAGCAGTTCATTCCAAAAGATGGGAAAACAAGGAGGGAGGAGGCAGATGCAGGAGAAAAGAAGGGAGACAGATACTGATGGAAGGGAGAGCAGTGAGTGTGCTGCTTTGTGCAGGCTGAGCTGGAGCAGAGGCTGGGCAGAGTCACAGAATAAAGCAGGGATTCATTCAAAGGATCTCCTCCATGGATCCACCTTGGGCAGCACCAGAGCCCAGCCAGGGCTGCACCCAAGAGGAACCAAAATGGTCCCAAAATGCACGAGCGCTCCCGGGGGCTCTCACTGGGATCAGCTCTGCTCCATTTGCACCTTGCAGTTCATTGTCCCATTCCAGCTTTAGCCCAGGCACTCCCATCCTGCTTGTTTTTCTCTCTCCAGCCCACGCTGTTTGTGCTCCTGGGCCTGAGCTTTGGATCATTTGTCCTTGGTGCCCAGCTGGAGCAGGAATTGTTTTGTCTCCCTGCTCTGTGCAGAGAGCTCACCATCCCTTAATGTGAATCCCAGACCCACAGACTAAAGCAGCACAGAATGTGAGAAATAGAAAAGCTGAAACCTGAGGCATCAAGGGAAGTGGAACAGTCAGAAAAAGGAAAGATGAAACCAATCAAAGAACACCTGGAGCTGGCACTCAGTGCTCTGGGCTGGTGACAAGGTGGGGATCAGGCACAGGTCAGACTCGAAGGTCTTGGAAATCTTTTCCAACCTCAGTGATTCAACGCCACGGAAATCTTGCCAAAAGACTGGAAATCTTTTCCTTTAAATGGCCATAAGTGGCCATATAAGTGGCCATATAAGTGGCCATTTAAAGGAAATTTTCCTGAAACACAGCTTAATTAAATAAAATGGTACACAGTCATTGTGTTTCTCCAGCTCGTTAGGACACGGGTTGTTAATTGCACTTATTATCAAGGCAGAAGGTCAAGGAGGTTCCCAGCTATTTGCATCTCTGAATGGATTGAGAACAGGGACCTGAGCAGGGAATTATCCAGCTGAGGGGGGAAAATAACTTCAGGACAGGCTGACCCATCCTGAATAAAGAGAGGAATAAACAGTGCCTGCCACGAGCTGAGACCTCCAGCACTGACACTCTGGGTGACATCAGAGTGTTGTGGAGCAGATTTTATATCTTTTATGATATCTTTTTTTATATCTTTATTCCTGGCCAGGCTGCAGGGCACCCAGACAGGGCCATTCCAGCCGTGACCAGGGGCAGCACCAGCACCTCTCCCAAGTGAGGCTGATTAAATGTCCAAGCTCTTTCTTTACTGCTTCACTTTGCAATTTCCTCCAATTTTTAAGAGCAGTCCCAGCAGGGATTAAAGGTCCATGATAGCACACTATAAAAAAACTTCAAAGCAGCAACTGGAAGTGATTCTACTTCTGCATTAGAAGCTCCTTGAAAAAGCTCCTGCTCTGAAGAGATAACAGCACAGCTTTGATTTTAAGGCTTTTGTATTGCTTGGAGTGTTTGTATATTAAAGTGACACAGCCTGGAGTTTTCAGATTTCATGGCAAGCCTTGAGACAACAAAAAGCAAATACCTTTTATCGAGAGCGTGGAGCAAAGCAACTCACGCAGCACAGCTCAATATTTTGGCAGCGTTCCCAAAAATATTCAACCTTCCACTTCCAGGGGTTTAAACAGAAATGTAAGCAAACCTGAGCCAGCGTTTCGGAAGAAAAACAAATTTGAAATTCAGAGAAACCCAAGGTATCCCAGGGGCTGCTTGGGCTTTCATGCCATGGCAGTGAACAAGTCCTGAGCCAGGTCTCTGACAGCCTCTGGGGTGGAAGCTGGGGAGATCAGGTTTATTTCTCAGCAAAACAGCTGCTAGCAAATCAATGGTTTGCTGTCACTCAGGCGTTGATTAATTATGTCCCAAAATCATTAATATTTCTCCCCAGAGTCTCTGGGCTCTTTGGTGCCGTGCTCTGTCCCTCACCCTGGGGCTGTTCCCTCACTTCATCCCTCAGGATGGGGGAACGCTGTGGGGGTTTCTCCCCCTGCTGCCCCATTATTCCACCTGGATCATCTCCACAGAACTAATCCCACTCCACCAGGCTTTCCATCATTTTCCAGACAGTTTTTCCATATTATTTCCCAGAGAGTTCCCTAACAGTTGTCCAAGGATCACTCCCAACCGATGACTTCCCAGTCTTGAAACTCCTGGACTCCAAGCCGAGCCAGGCAGCTCTGGGAACACCCCCAGATGAAGCAGTGGGAGCATCACTCTAAATCTTCTCTCCTCTCATCCTCTTATCCCCCACAACTCCAGGATTATTCTCGGGATGATGTATCCAAGGTGTTACCTCTGCTGAGCTCTGTTTACCACACCTGATCACTAAACCATGCCCAAACCTTCCAGCACCACGTGCAGCTGCTTTTAAATCCACCTACACAACCCCTTCCCTCCAGGCACTGCCCAATGCCAGCTGCTGGAATAAATACATTTAAATAATAAATCCAGATTTGTTCCCAGCAACACTCGGAGCAGTAAACGCCAAAAGGGATGAACTGTGGTGAAACCAAAGGAGAAGAGCAGAATGGAAAAGAAAAAAAAAAAAAAAAAAAAAAATCTCAACAGCTTGAAGTGTCTCGACAGATCGGGACAAAAAAAAAATGTGAGAGAATAATTGTGGGCAGGAATTGCAGCTTTCCACCCCAAAAAAAGTGGGTTTGCTTCCTGACGGCCGACGGCGGGACACAAACAGGGAATGAGAAAACAACATCTGAAAGAATCGTTGAGGCTCAAAGAAAAGCTGCCAACACTGAGCAAAAAATAAAGGGTAAAAACAGGATTTGGGAATCTTGTGGGTGTGATAGAAACTCATCTAAATTGAGACAAATAAAATACCAGCAGGAAATGTTGAGGGGGGGGGGGGAAACCTGGTGTGTGGAAGAGTGAGAAACTTATTTTGGAGCCAACACGATGGTACAGCCAAAAAATGGCATTTCTGAGGGAGGAACTCTGGAAGAAGGAAAAGGGACAAAAGGGAAGGCTGAGCACCAAGGAGCTTGTTAAAGGAAAGGGAATTTTGGGAGATAAAAGTTCAAGGAAAGGGAATCTTGGGAAGTTAAAGGAAAGGGAATTTTGGGAGATAAAAGGAAAGTTCAAGGAAAGGGAATTTTGGGAGATTAGAGTAAAGTTAAAGGAAAGGGAATTTTGGGAGATTAAAGGAAAGATAAAGGAAAGGGAATTTTGGGAGATTAAAGTTAAAGGAAAGGGAATTTGGGGAAATTAAAGGAAAGTTAAAGGAAAGGGAATCTTGGGAGATTAGAGTAAAGCTACAGGAAAGGGAATTTTGGGAGATAAAAGTTCAAGGAAAGGGAATTTTGGGAGATTAGAGTAAAGCTAAAGGAAAGGGAATTTTGGGAGATTAGAGTAAAGTTAAAGGAAAGGGAATTTGGGGAAATTAAAGGAAAGTAAAAGGAAAGGGAATTTTGGGAGAGGAAGGAAAGGGAATTTTGGGAGACACCCTCAAGGATGAGCTTTGCTGAGAGGCCAGAAGAAAGGAGAGGTGCTAGAGATGAAAAGCTCCCAAGCCTCATCCGTGGGGAGCCCAAACCCTTAGACCAGCCTCCAATCCCACAAAAACCACTCCCATTTTCCCAAGGAGAAGGAAAATCGCTGCTTGAGACCTTCCTGCTGCTGGCCCAGCATCTGGGAGGTTTCTGCTGGCAAATCCTGGCAGGAATTAAATCCCTGGTTTTGGTGAAAAGCCTCTTGGCTTGGGATCAGGGCTGACAGGAGCACTGAGCTGGGCTCAGGAAGGAACTGGGAGGTCCAGGTGGCTTTTCCAGCTGCAAAGCCCCAGGAAAAGCCTGGAGCTGATCCCTGCCCAGGAGTTCGTGCCAGCCCAGCAGCTCAAAACCAGATTATTTTGCCTTGCTTGGCCTTGGGATTGAATCTTGGCTATTTTAATTCCACCTCATTCGAGGGAGCAGAAAATTCCCTGCAAAATAAACGCTGAGGGGGAGCCTCACCTTAAGGAGCTGCTGATAATCCTGCAGCAGCCCAAAAATATCCCAGGAGGAAAACCTGGGAGCAAATGAATGTGTTGCTCTGGGAGGCGAAAATCCTGCTTTAAAGGAAACATTTAATTTAATTTCCCAGCTAAGAGGCTCCAGCAGAACAAAACACACGAGGAAAAAAAGCCCAGGAAAATTGAATCAGGGCTATTTCTGAACTCCTTATCCCAATTTTGGAGCCCTTTCCCCCACACGTGGCTGCAGTATTTTCATAAAGTGGATTTTAGTGAAGTAAGAAATCAAATTTGCAAGAGCAACGACTGCAGGAAATCATGATAAAATGCTCGATGTTTCCTGACACTTAAAATAATATTCTAATCTGGTTTTCTAAAGCTTTGCAATAAACTCTGCTGCCTGGAAATCAGGTGGAAATCAGAGGGTGAATGAAACCAAACACAAAATTATGCAATGAATGCTTTCATTGCATACAATTAGGGCACATTATATTTTTAAAGACCTGCGGATTAAACCACCTGAAAAATGAAATATTTTCATTTATTATGAAATTATAAAAAAGTTATGAAAACCCCAGCAATCAAATTAAGAACTAAAAATGGAGTTCCTCCGGGTTTTATGGATCGAAAGCTGTTTCACAGGAGATGTTCCCTCGCTCCCATCCGTACACAGATTTTCTGGAGAGCTGCTGGGGAAACATCCTGCATTTCTTTTCCATGCAGGTTATTTTGGTCACTATTCCCCTTTCACATGCACACGAGGAGCTACAGGCTATTTTTTGGTCCCAGAATGATCTTTATCCTGCTATTTTTACTTCTCACTGCTGTGCTTTTGCCCTTGGCCTCTCTGCACAGCTTTCCCACTCCCATTCCTCCCCCAATCCCAGTTATTCGCATCCTTCCTTACAGAATCTCCTTTTATTCTCCTTAAAAGTCCTTAAAAACTTTGAATTTAAGGCCTCAACTTTCCAGCAGAGCCCAAACACTGCTACCCAACCTCTGGTGCCCACTGTGCTATTTTTGCATCATGAATTTGGAATATTAAAGTGCATTTTGTAGATTTTTTTTGGGGGGCTTTATGATCTGCTAAATATTATTGGGCTTGATGATCTGAAAGGTTTTTTCCAACCGAAATGATTCTGTGGTTCTTTAATATATTAAATAAACAGGGAATAAATAAAGCAGTGAAGCTCAGCTGGGCCTCAAAATTAAACTCTGAGGACTCCACATTTAGGGAGGATAACTGAGGTGGAATAAAACTCCTTAAAATCTTTTTAAATTGTACTTTATGTGCACCAGGAGGATGTGCTTGAGAGAAAACGCTTTTCCCTGCTGATTCCTGTGGTTTTTTCTTTGGCCTTTCTCAGTGCTCACAGGAATTATTTAAAATAAAATATGTAACTATAGGGTCAAGAAAAAAGCTGTTAAAATGTTTTCATAGGTAGGTGGCCACGAAATAATCAGATTTTCTCTTAGAAACCGAGCGAGGAACCCACTCAAACAACAACTCTTGGTGATTTAGCGTTGTGGGTTTTTAAAGTGAAATCAATTACGAGAAAAATCTGTTTTTCTCTTACCAAATATTGCCAAAATAACCTGCAGCTCCTTCCTTTCTACCAGGACTAACACGCATTTAACCTTGAAAGGCAGCTAATAAAATCATTTCCATGCAATTTGTCCGAGTATTCACACAGAAAATGCCAGGAGCTGGAAATCCCACAGGGAATCAGGATAAATCCCACAGGGAATCAGGATAAATCCCACAGGGAACTGGGGGCAAATCCCATGGGGAACTGGAGATAAATCCCACAGGGAATTTCGGATCAATCCCACAGGGATATTGGGATAAATGCCACAGGGAATTTGGGATAAATTGCCACTGGGAACTGGGGACAAATCCCACAGGGATATTTGGAGAAATCCCACTGGGAATTCGGGATAATTCCCACAGGGAGTTTGGGATCAATCCCACAGGGAATGCAGGATAAATCCCACAGGGAATGCAGGATAAATTCCACGGGGAGTTCGGGATAAATCCCATAGGGAATTGGGGATTTATCCCACAGAGAATTTGGGATAATTCCCACAGGGAACTGGGGATTTATCCACAGGGAATTGGGGATAATCCCCACAGGGAATTCGGGATAAATCCCACAGGGAATTCAGTATAAATCCCACTGGGAATTTGGGATAATTCCCACAGGGAATTTGGGATCAATCCCACAGGGAATGCAGGATAAATCCCACAGGGAATGGAGGATAAATTCCACGGGGAACTGGGGATAAATTCCATGGGGAGTTCGGGATAAATCCCATAGGGAATTGGGGATTTATCCCACAGAGAATTTGGGATAATTCCCACAGGGAATTGGGGATAAATACCACAGGGAATTGGGGATCAATCCCATAGGGAATTTGGGATAATCCCCACAGGGAATTGGGGATCAATCCCATGGGGAATTTGGGATAATCCCCACAGGGAATTGGGGATAAATCCCACTGGGAATTCAGTATAAATCCCACAGGGAATTTGGGATAATTCCCACTGGAAATTGAGGATAAATCCCATGGGGATATTGGGATAATTCCCACAGGGAATTCAGTATAAATCCCATGGGGATATTGGGATAATTCCCACAGGGAATTCAGTATAAATCCCACAGGGAATTCGGGATAATTCCCACTGGAAATTGAGGATAAATCCCATGGGGATATTGGGATAATTCCCACAGGGAATTCAGTATAAATCCCATGGGGAATTGGGGATAATTCCCACTGGGAATTGGGGATAAACCCCACTTTTCACGTTTGACTGTTTCCAACTCGAGGTGTTTTGCATAAAAAAAAGAAGCCGGATTTGGAGTTTTTAATCCAACACCAAATGGTGGAACCAGAGAGAAGGGAAGCAAAAGCTTTCCCTCCATATTTCCATATTTCTTTTTTTTTGGAACCTTCTTGTGTTTTTTGGCCGTGAACAACTGCAGCAATCCCAGAGGGAAAAGCAGGGGATGCAAATCCTGAAGTTTCTGCTTTGTGGGACATTGGGAGAGGGAAGGAGAGAGGCTTTTCCCCCGTTTCCACCACTGGAATATATAAAATATATATTTGGAAATATATAAAATATTTAAAAATATATTAGAAGATATAATATTTAATATAGAAATGTACAATAAATATATAATGCACTATATATTAAATATCGTGTATATATATATTTATATATTCTATATTATCTATTCTAAATTAGAGAATATCTATGTAATATGTATAATATATATTGTGTATATAAAAGAAAGAAATATAAATCTACCAGATATGCTGACAGCTGGAAATCTGACCAGTTGAAATCTGCATTAATACCCAAAACAATTCACCCCAGAGGGAGCTTTGTGGCAGCAATTATTCCTTTGAATAGAAAGAAACCAACGAAGAAACAAAAAAAATCTTTTAGCCAAGGAATGGCCAAGCAGGGTAAAAAAAAAAAAAAAGAAAATATTCCCATTTCCAGGCCTAAATCTCTGCCTGTCTCTGAGCAAAAACCTCTGTTTTGTACCTCAGGCATAAATAAAATACAGTTTGTGCTGATCCCAGTGCCTTTTCTGGCTGGAATAAATACTTCAAAGCATTATTTTGGGTGTAAAATCAGAATGTTTTGGCCTGCCTGAAGTCTGGGTGGCACCACTGGATGTGGCAGGGTAAAACTTGGGGGTTTTGTTGCTCAGTCAGGTCACAGAAAGACAAAACCAAGGGCATGAAGCATTTAAATCAGTTTGCACGGAGGCTTCCTGGGGAAAAAATGGTGTGGCCATGATTAAAAAATTCCTTGGAAGTGAAGGAAAATGGAAGGAAGCTACAGAGCAATGGTGTGAACAGAGCAGGAGCTCTGGCAGATTCCTAAACCTCAATAAATAGAGGAAAAAGAATCTCATTTTCCTGTGTAGAACAAGATGTGCTGTGGGTGTAATTTATGTCTATAATTTCTATATAATTTCTAAATAAAGTGCTTGGAGCGTCCCATTCCTGGTGTGTCCCATTCCAGGGAACAATGTAATCATTCTGGGCAGCATAATTTAATTAATTTTTCACTGCTGCCTGTACAGAGACGTAGAACTGAAGGAAAAGCCATCCTACCTTAACCATAACTCATAAATCAAATTAAAATCCACCGTACCAAAACCACTGAGAGAGAAACTGCTTTATAAATAGATAACAAACCTTGAAGTTCACAGATCTTTTCGCAAGGAAACAACACAAAATATTATGAATTCCAAGATCCTAGCCAGGGCTTTGTTTGCAGGTTTATTTTGGGGGAGATTTTGACAAGGTCCCTCTTTGGTGTGTCCCTTTCAGGATTATTTCAGGAGGCGTTTTTTGGAAGTGGTGTCACCACACGAGTGGACAGGATGTTTGTGAATTCTGCTTTTGAAAATAGAATTATTGTGTCCTGATGTGCAAAACACAGGCTTTGCCTGGAAGCTGCCAGGATAAAAGCTGGAATAGCATTCAGAAATTGCTGGTCCAGAATCCAGCCTGGGGTAGGTTTTCACATCCCACTCCCACCAACATCCAACAAACACCTGGAGACAGGGATGGGACCTTGGGAAACAGAGCCTGAACACATCCAACAGAGGAATGTTGGTAGAAAATTGAAGCAATGAGTAGCAAATTATTAAAAACCAAGAACTGCTAAAATGCAGGCGGTTTGGGAGGAGAAGGGACATGGAAAAACAGGAATGTGACCTGATAAAACACCAAGGAAAGCTCCTTGGCCACACGGTTTGCCCACACAGATGCAAGACAAACTTGATTTAACACAAATTATCCTCTGCAGGGACAGCCCTGCTCCTTCCCACCACGCTCCCATGGCACTGACATTACACCCCCCAAAAAAAAAAAAGATTGCCCTTGGATGGGCTCAATTCCACGTTAATAATCCCACAGTGCCACCTCTGCTGCTCCTCATCCACCAGCAGTCCAGCAAGGATTTTTTCCCAGCTTTGTTTCTTTTGCCACTAAATCCCGATATCCCCTCATTTTCCACGTGCCAGCTGTCAGGGAGAGCCCTCCTAATTCTGTATTTAGCCACCAGCAAATTTGTACCATGAAAGCTTTTCACCGTCACCGCTTGGCGTGGTGCTGTCCAAGGACATTTCCAAAGGGTGCTGTTGGCTGGGCTGAAACATGGGATTGCTCCAAGAGGCTCCTGTGAGTCTATCCCAAAATCCAGAGCTTTGCTGTGGGTTTTAATGAACTGTGCTCTTGCTTGATTGCACTGCACGTTCCACATTTCCAATACACAGCATGAGGCCAAAGGGACGGACAGGAAAATCAAACTCAGTGAATGGTATTTACAAAATTCCTTTCTTTTTCCTTTCAGTGCAGCCACAAGGGCTTGGGAGGGAATGTGAAGAAACAGAACAGTGAATTTGCCCAAAGCACATGACCGAGGAGGAGTGCAGCTTAGTCCTGCGAGACTGAGGAAATATTCTTTACTGAGAGAAAAGAACAAATCACGTAATTCCTTCATGGAATTCAGTGGGAAAATAGGAGAGCTGGGGAGAGAGAGTTGCCCAGCTCTGATCTGCTCAGAGTGCAGATTCCTGCATGGAACATCCCTCTGGATAAATGCTTTTTTATCTTATTTCACCAACCTGGTCTCTCCTTCATGAAGAAGAAGAACTGTAAAATCCAAATATAAACCAAAACTCCTATAGGCCACAATAACACAAGAATTGTTGAGTTTCTCCTAAATAAAGAGCCTGAGATGAGAGATCTTCAATAGTGGAGATAAATCAGTGTAGAGAGATGCTTCAGGAAGAGATCAGCAGGTGATAAGGAAGTTCTGTCCCCAGCTGGCAGCATTTCAGGGGGAGTGACATTGGTACCCTTTAAATAAGTGCTGACAGCTGGAAAATAAAGCTCTGCACTCGGCAAAAAAAAGAGATGAGGGGGGGAAAAAAATCCCTGCTAAAAGAATGGGAAGTGATTTATGAGTAAGAGAAGAAAAGGCATCTGGTGCAGTTGTGAAGGTCAGAACCTGGGAGAGCAGAGAGAGGCACTGCCAGGAGCTCAGAGGAGAAGGAGCAGGAGAAGTGAGAACAGCCTGGCTCAGCAGCAGGGCAGGAAGGGCTCGGGAACAGCAGGACAAGGACAGCAAGAGGGGAAAACTGGGCTGGGCTCAGAGCTCCTGACACAACTTCCCAGCCAGGGGGAGAAGGAGGATGAAACCAGATGGTTGGCCCAAAAACCTGGGCTTCTGCAGGCCTGGTGGAAGACAAAGGGGAGCAGAATCATGGAATCAGAGAGTGCTGCGGGGTGCAAGGACCTCAAATCCCACCCCATTCCACGGGCAGGGACCCCTTCCACTGTCCCAGGCTGCTCCAAGCCTTGTCCAAGGAACACTGCCAGGTGACCTTAAATCCCCTTCCACGGGCAGGGACCCCTTCCACTGTCCCAGGCTGCTCCAAGCCCTGTCCAAGCTGGCCTGGGACACTTCCAGGGGTGGAGCAGCCACAGCTGCTCTGTGCCAAGGCCTCCCCAGCCTCACAGGGAGGGAGTTTTTCCTAATCCAAACCTTTCCTTTTTCAGTTTGAGACCATCTCCTCTCATCCTGCCATGCCAGATGTGGAGCCTCCTTCACACCAGGGCACGTGGGACCCCTCCCAGAGTTTAAAAGGCTGGAAGATGAGCAGGGTAACACACCAGGAAATGACCAGGATGGGTCAGATTAATCAGAGAACCCTTAAATTTGGGGAAGATCTTCAAGGCCATTGAGTCCAGCTCACCACCACCACGGTCACCACTAAACCACGTCCTCAGGTGCCACATCCTCTCCTTTTTTGAACACTCCAGGTCTGGTGACTCCACCATCAAAGCACTTTATTGCCAGACTCTCCATTCTCTCACAGCTCCCTGCAGAGGTTTGCTCCTCATTTCAGTTCTGCTGCTCAGGTGAGCAGCTCCAGTCCCTGCCTGGTGATCTGACACCTTTTTAGCTAATTCAGGTTAATAGAAAGGAATTGCCCTCCCAAAAACACACAACTCACACCCCCTGCAGGTTCTGGGGACAAGCCACAACGTTATTAGTAATAAAGCTTGAAAGTAAAGAGGATAGAGAAACTCCTTTAAAAATAAATGAATGAGTGTAAGTAACTACCTCCACACTTCTGAATTGTTATTCCCCTCATGAGCAGCTTTTCACAGCTTATTCAAATTCACATATTGTCCCTGCAGTAGATGCAGCATTAGAAAAATAATTATAGAAGATGACAAATGAAGTAAATTATACCCAAACTGTGGCTATAAACCAAAAAAAGCTGTCTGCTGTGTGTCGGGTGTTTTGAGCTATTCTCAAGCAAGTTCAGAGATTAATTCAATAAATATAATGGTGTTTGCCAGCTTTAGGACCTGTGCAACATCACCCTTCAACAGCCCACAGCCCCAGCATCTCCAGAGAGCAGTAACTGATCCCAGCAGAGGGAAAATCCTGCTCCAAGCCCTTCTGGAAAAGAGTGCAGAAGTTAAAACTGAATGAGCAGGCTGCAGAAAATGGATAAATTTATGCTTAAACCAAAGAGGTGCTTCAGTCTGAGCTCCTGGGCTCGGATAAGGAGATGGAAACCTGGAGGAGGAGGAGAAGTGTGGGGCTAAGGAGGCTCCTCGTGATTGGTGGTGATGGTGATGATGTGTGATGATGATGATGGTGGTGATGGTGATGCTGAGATGGTGATAATGGTGATGGTGATGATGGTGGTGGTGATGATGATGGTGATGATGATGGTGATGATGATTGTGATGGTGGTGATGGTGATGATGGTGATGATGGTGATGTGATGATGGTGGTGGTGATGATGGTGGTGATGATGATGGTGATGATGATGGTGATGATGATGATGGTGATGATGATGGTGATGATGATGGTGGTGATGATGGTGGTGGTGATGATGATGGTGATGATGATGATGGTGGTGATGATGATGGTGATGATGGTGGTGATGATGATGATGGTGGTGATGATGATGATGGTGATGATGATGGTGGTGATGATGGTGGTGGTGATGATGATGGTGGTGAGGTGATGGTGATGACGATGATCAAGATCCCAGCTCCTGGCCAATCCCAGGAATGCTGCTCCAAGGCACTCAAGAGCCATGCCACCCTCTGGTGCCTGCAGCAGCAGCCCCACAAGCAGCTGGCATTTAGATTTTCTTCTGCACTCCATCCAAGATGGGCTACTGCGAAAGGGAAACCGCAGCAGTGGAACTGGCGCTGACATGGGAGCCAGTTTGGTTGTATGGAGCAGAGGGAGCAGGAATGAAACCCCTGGAATTAAGGAAAGCCAAACACAAAGTGCTTGGCTGAAGTTATTTGTGACTGCAGGCAGAGCTTGGTGCTGCTGTTGGCTCTCCTGGCACACCTGAGTGCTGAACCCCAGGGAAAACAGGGAAATAAACTGTGATTTGGGAATGTCTGATGAGAGATTCCCTCTCAGGGGCACAGCTCCGTCCCATCCCTGTCCTCAGGCACCCTCCCAGCTCAGGAGCTTCATCCCGAGCACGGCGCCAAGATGGAATCACGACCATGAATTTTAATTCAATCAGCTGGAAGGATTTTTTTTTTTCCTTCTGTTAATGCAAAATTAGCATCTTTAAAAAGAAAAAAAAAAAAACCCTACAAATGAAATCTGATAGTGTGAACAGCACAGAATGAGTGTGGGGGAAGTGTGGGACACATTGCAAAGAGCAGAAACTTAACTCCACTTTTGAATTTAGGGGATTGCAGCCTTAAGAATGTTAACTCTGCTTTTCTAATTTTTCAAACATTTACAGCAAAAATGAAAGGGCGTTTTCTTACTCTCACTATAATTGTGAGCGCCTTCACCTCTGCAGTTGTAGAGTTTACTGAGCACATAACATGCAATGCTTAAAAATCATTAATCAGGGGGTTTTATTCCTGACAAAAGTGCCCAAATTGCTGCTGACATGGGACTCACACATCAGGATTTTTTCTCCCTGAATTTATAATGGCACAAACATTTTAGAAACAGATTCCAGAACCCAAATGAAAACCTCAGCAGAGAACTAAGAATAGAGAAGCAGAGAACTGTAATAGAGTTAAGATTTGAATTTCAGATATAATTTTTGCTTCAGATGTGAATGCAAAGCCATGTATCAATCCAGAATTGAGCATTTTGGAAGATGTGAGCACCATTCTTAAATGTTATTAATAAATGGATAACCTACAAAGCCCTGGCTTTCCTGGATTAAGGAAGACCTCACATTTGTTCATGTCAGTAAGACAAGAACAACTTGCACCTTTTGCTGCTGCTTCCCCAGTGCTGCCTTTGCAATGCAATGTTTCAAAATCAGAGATGGGATTTCTGCCTCTCTAAAATCCCTCTGGAGATGGAGGAAAAGCAGAAGGAGAGGTCAGGGTGTAGTTCCAGGCATGGGTCCAGTAGCCCCTCTTGTAGCCACTCCTGTTGATGGCCCTTCCCTCTGCACCCTGAAATTGCTGCTGCTCCAGGGATGACAAAACCAGCACAGGTGAAGCTGTTGGTTTGGGATTTTCCTGCCAAAAAAAATGTGGGATTGCTCCATCTCTCCGTGCACAAGCACCCAGAGCAGCGTTTGGGGACACGGTGGCTTCAGCAGTGACCAGTTAGAATGTTTCTGACAGGGAGCTGAGGGTGCTCCCAGCATCCCTGACCACATTAATTCAATAAAATATCTCATTAAAGCTGCTTACACCTCGCTGAGGGCAGCAGCACTTGGAATATCGCAGGAACGACCTCCCTAGGAGCAACACAAGCTCTAATAAACACATTCACTGTCTAGCTGGATTATAACACATTTATAAATAATAAATCCAGCCTCTCTAGTGCCAGGCAAGTACTACACAAACACTCTCTTGCTTTACACACACTGCAACAAAATTCCTCTCCCCAAAGCTGTCGTCTCTTTGAACTCCAGAGCCAACTCAGAGCAAAGCAAAAGTGTTTAAAGATAAATGATGTGCAGCCCTTGCCAGAAAAGCTGGGAGGGAAATGCAGGGAAATGCTCTCCCTCCTTCTGGCTGCTTTGTTGTTTCTGACGCAGCGGTGGAGTAAAGGAGGAGATGATTTGGTTTGGGAGGAGGAGTTTGGAGTAATTTGGGGACTTGGAGTTCTGTAGCCCTTGGTGCCAACCTGAAGCCTGGAAGTGGCACAGAGAAGCCAGGGTTTGGTATCCCAGGAACAACATTTATTCCTAATACATGTTCCAGCATCACTTGGAGAAGAACAATTTGCAGCATTTGGCCCATTTTTTGGGGGTGATGCAGGAACTGGCAGGATTTATATCTGTGATGGGACCCAGAGGAACAGTGAGCGCTGATGGGATTTCATCTACACAAGGCCATTTATATTTTTAGCTTTTATTTTTACAAAATAAAATAAATTATATTTTTAGCTTTTTTTTTTGTTGGCTTTTCAAAACCAAAAGAATGGACTTCAACACAGGTGCTGGAGTTGGGACATGATATAAAAGTGACAAACCTTGTGTACACAAAATCAGCTGCCTGGTAAATCTGCAGTAACATGATCTGTTTTCATCAATTCTTTATCAGGGCAAGCCTGGCACTGGGGTTGATGATGCTGCTGTTCAAAATATGCACACAAATTGAATCAGCTTCAGAATCCTGGGGCTTGGCTTTACGCTGAGGGCTGATGTGGGTCCACCACAGAAAACAAGAACAATTAGCGAGGGAAAATGCTACAATAAATAGCAATAAAAGGCAAACTGTTCACAGCCAGGCTTTCCATCATCCCTGAGCAGCTTTTACCACCCAAATCCCTCCCAAAATGATGGGGAAACTCAAAACTCAGCCCTCAAGGTGAGCTGCTTTCAGGAGACACAGCAACACTTGGGAGCCCACTCAGCCACCCAGAGCAAACAATTCCTGCACAGGCAGGAATTCACCTCACGCCCTGAGAAATGATGGGATGGACCTAAAACAACCCTGTACTTGTGCAGGGCAGGAAAAATGTGTGCACACAACTTGGGGGCCACTCCCTGAACAGCCCAAATACCAAGAGCTGGGGCCAAGGCGAATTCCAACTGGAATTTCACCAATTCCAAGGTGAAATCCAGCTGGAATGACCATTTTCCTAAAGCACAGCCCTGACTCCAGCCTTTGTCCTGCAGGCTGTGCACCCCGAAAAGCAGCACACAGCTCTGTCCTGTTGATGCCTTGAGTTTTTGCTTTGTATTTTCCAGATTCTGTACTGAATTATAACTGTGTGTGACTCTGAACTCCACACAGAGTGCCAGCAGCTCTCCTCACAGCCCAGGCACACACAACAATCCTTTTCCATCTGAGAACCAAAAACACCGTGGCAGCTTTTGGGATGTTTCAGGCCCAAAAAGTGCAAACAGCAGGGAATGGAGGAGAGCAAACTGGGAGGATGGGACTGCACAATCTGGAGCTGGGGCTGGACCATGAACCCCAAGATGGAAATGGACCAAAACTTGTAAAAGTGTGAAAACTCATGGCCAGGAGTCCCTCTTGGGTCCATCTTGGGTGCAGCCCTGGTCAGGCTCTTGTGCTGCCCAAGGTGTACCTGTTGCCCTGATTTTTAAAAGTGTTAAGTTTTCTTTTATAGTTCTTTTGAAAGTTTTAAAGTTCTCATAAAACCTCTTTAACCTTCCAGTAATGTTTACATATTTCTACTGGAATTCTCACACACTGTTCATATAACCAATAATTGTTCTGCATTCTTCTTTGTGGGAGGAGAGAATTGCTGGGCTGTTGGTTTGACCAGTGTGGTTGGAGAGGTGGCAATTCCATCCTCCAATCCACTGTTACTTTTGGAATTCTGTATATTGCCAAGTCAGAAATAAAATTGGCTCTTTTCCTCTCTTGAACTCACCAAGCTTCTGTGTACTCATTTCATGTCCAATACCAACACGTATCCTTAGAAGTATTTTAATAAATCCCTGCTTTATTCCTTTAACTCTCCAGGCATCACCATCCCAATCCCACTCTGGCAGGGGAAAGCAGGATTTCACTCCCAGGGACAAAAAACACCACCTGAAAGCCACTTTTGGGAAACTTTACAACCTCCATAACTTCCTCCCACTCTGGGATCTGAGGCTCGTTGAGCAGCAGCTCCTGTTCCAGGGGGAAGCTCTCCTTCCAGGGGGGAGCTGTCAGGCTGACTGTTAGGAATTTAAAATGACATTATTGATACAACCCAAGGGCAGGTTCCTGCTGAATTGAAAGTGTCAGAGCTGCCCTGCTGAATCCCAGCCTGCAAACTGCCAGGAACTCCATCAACATCCCCGGGTAAATACAAAATAAATAATCCCCCAGTCAGTGAAGGGATGCTCCCCTCCCAGTGCCAGGGAGAAATGCTGGGGCAGGCAGGGGATGAGGGGAAGTGTCTGCACAGAGGCAAGAGGAAAGGAGAGAACCAGAGAAAGGAAATTCTGGGAAAAAAAGGGAATAAGAGTTGCCCTCCCTCACAGGGACAGCACAGGAAGGAGGGTAAGAAGGAATGGGATGGGATGGTTCAAGGGAAAGGGGAATTTTGCCAACTTAAAATTCATGTATTACATCCAAATTCCACATATCCAGGCAGCCCATGATTCAGAATTTGGTATTTCTGTCACAGAGGGTCAAATCCCAACATTTTATATATATATATATATATATACACATATATATATATACATATACATATATATATATACATACACACATATATATAAAAAATCACACATACACACACACATATATATAAAATATAGTATGCATCATAGAAAATATATATGATATATTTTCATTATATATATATATGAATTTTTTTTAAGAAAATACATTTTATAGATAAATAGTTATAATTATATATAATATATAAAAAAATATATACTTATGTAAGAAGAAATAGAAAAATCTATATAATTATAAATATATTAAAATATAGATATAAAATTTATATATATACACACATTTATATATATTTATTATATAAATATATAAAATAAGATGTCTATTATTTATATATATTTATATATACACACACATGTACTACAGCAGTCTCTGCAGCCACTCATAAAGAATGAACAAGAAAACTCGAATAATTAACAGGCCACAATAATTGCAGTGAAGCCTGGAGAGTTTAAAACACTTTTGTGATTTTTAATTCTTGGTAAGACTCTGCTGCCCGTGGTTTTGCAGCTGCTCTCCAGCATTCTTATATATCAATATATTCAGTTTAGTGCCATAATCCCATCCAGCCCAGCCAAGCTGACAAGACAGATTTTCCTGCAAAACACGAGAGATAAGGGACAGATACTCCTAACTCAGGTTTTGGGTGCACCTCCTCAGAGCTCCTCTGATAAATTACTGTATTTGGGGCTTCACCAGGGACTTACACCTCGCTTGTGAACGCAAGGTGTGTTTTGTTTTTATGACCTGTGACAGAATTCCAGTGAAAACAGGAACTGGAAATAGGAATCCCAAAAAAACCCCGAAGAGCAGGGCACCCTCTTTGTGTCAAGGCCATCACTGGGCACTATTTGATGATTTTGTCAGGATGTTGGAGCCAGGGCAAAGGAATTTCTGTTTCATTTTAGGAACCAGTTCCTGGAGAAAAGTTGCCTCTTTTTAGATCCACACCAAGAAACAGCTCCAGCTGCAAATTCCCTGTGAAGAACAGCCTGGAAACCAACTCTGAGCTATCTCAAGAGCCAAATTCTTCTACAGATTTAACTCAGGGTTGGAATTGTGACCCTGGGTCTCAGACACGGCTCTGGGGGTGCTTTTGGGGCTGGGAAGAAACTTCCAGCTCCTTTTTTCCAGCTCCTTTTTTCCAGCTCCTTTTTACCAACTCCTTTTTTCCAGTTCCTTTATTCCAGCTCCTTTTTCCAGCTCCTTTTTTCCAACTCCTTTTTTCCAGCTCCTTTTTTTCCAGCTCCTTTTTTTCCAGTCTTGCCCTCCCAAGACCTGCCTGGGAAGGCTGAGCAGGTCCCAGCTTGAACCCAGGGGAATCCATGAACACCAAAGCTTCCCTCAGGAGCCCCAAAAATAGGAATAGATTTCTGTTATTGCAAGAAATACATCATGCAGGGTCAGTGAGCACCTCCATGTGATCTCCTGTCTGCCCTCCAGCCTAATGGAGCAGCACCAAAGCATTTCCCTTTCTGCCTTCTCAGCTCCTCCAAGATAAATATTAATGGCCAAGCACGGAGGGAACACTCCAGTGACTCCTCGCAGCTATTTCAGACTAAATAACCCTTTAAAGTGGTTTTTTTCCCCCCACTCTAAAGGGTTTTTTTCCCATATTTTCTAGGCTTTGCTTGGGTTTCTCCTCGGTGCCATTTGAAGGCTCGAACAAAACTGGGTTTGGGGTTGGTGCTGAGCTGCCACGTGTGGGGAGAGCACCTCTGTGGCAGAAAAATGCAAGTTTTTTTTTTTTACTGAAATTTTTCCTGAAACTGCAAAACGCAGTTTTTCTTCTTTGCTGGCAGGAAAAGCCCCCTCCGAGGGGTGATTTTGCAAGGTGGATTTCATCTCTGAGGGCTCACCCTCCAACACAACACCACCAGCAACGCCACGCTCTGAGAAAAGGATGCTCAGGGCCCAAAAAATATTGGACAGCAGCCATGTATCCTGTGTGAAAACACAAATTGCACATCCAGGGCCCAATTCTGTTAAAAATCTCTTTGCAAATATGACATTCCTGCATTTCACAGGGGATGAAGGCAGTGTGGATGTGTCTGTGGCCTGGCAGTGCCTCCTGTGGAGCTGGTGTTTCGTTTAAGGTTGTCTTTCTTTCCTGGAATGAGTGGAAAATTAATTAAGGAGACCAAAGCCTCTCCCAATAATGCACAAACCACCCCTCAAGGCCCAGGGTTTGCTCCCTCCCTCCCTCTGAGAGCTCAGGGTGTTTTAAACGGGGTATTTTAAAAAGAGTGTTTTAAAAAGGGTATTTTAACAGGGTGTTTCAAACAGGGTGTTTTAAGAGGTTGTTTCAAAAAGGGTATTTTAACAGGGTATTTTAAAAAGGGTGTTTTAAACGGGGTGTTTTAAACGGGCTATTTTAAGAGGTTGTTTTAAAAAGGGTATTTTAACAGGGTATTTTAAACAGGGTACTTTAACAGGGTATTTTAAACGGGGTATTTTAACAGGGTGTTTTAAACAGGGTTTTTTAAACAGGGTATTTTAAACGGGGTATTTAAACGGGGTATTTTAAACAGGTTGTTTTAAACAGGGTGTTTTAAACAGGGTACTTTAAACAGGGTACTTTAACAGGGTATTTTAAACGGGGTATTTTAAACGGGGTATTTAAACGGGGTATTTTAACAGGGTATTTTAAACAGGTTGTTTTAAACAGGGTATTTTAAGAGGTTGTTTTTAAAAGGGTATTTTAACAGGGTATTTAAACAGGATATTTTAACAGGGTATTTTAAACAGGGTGTTTTAAACAGGGTATTTTAACAGGGTGTTTTAAACAGGGTACTTTAACAGGGTGTTTTAAACGGGGTATTTTAACTTCGTGCTTCCCAGCATGAAACAGAGTCCAAATCCCCAAGTAAATACAAAATGAATAATGTGGAGTCTGCACGTTCTAAAAACAGCTCTGGTGCACACTCTGCTATGAATAATTCCTTGGTTTAGGGAAGCTGAAGAGCCTTTGAGTCTGCACTTTGGACAGAGACAGAGGGAGCTGGGGGCACTTCTGCCCAAAATAAGCCAGGCCTGGATCCTTTTTCCTGGGTTGTTTTGCTGCCAGATAAATTTGTTTTTCAGGATAATTTTCTCCCATTGATAGACTTGACACATCCGTGTTCCTGGAGATCCCAAGGGGGTGTTTCCATTAATAACTCACAGATCTTCACACCTCAGACCCTAAATCCAGGGAGAGTGGGACAATCCTGGATCCAGGAGGGATGGGGGGATTGAGCAGTGCAGGAGGAGCTGCCAACAGCACATCCAAAACGGGTTTGTGCCCCAGACTGCCCAAAACCCAGCAGGGATAAACACATTATTTCAAGAAACTCCAATCAAACCAGCCAGGAAAATACAAATTCCAGGTGCAGACCTTATTCCTTTGCAGTTGTATAAACACTAAAGAGCGACAAAATATCTTTGTAAAACTGCTTTAAACAGGTTAGAATAAGCCTGGGCACCTCTTTGCTTCAGCAAGTTAATTAAACAAGGAATTTGTTATCCTTGCATATGGACCATGGCATTTTCTGAGGGCAAGGCTGGAGTGAGGGGTTAAGAATGTGCCAGGCAGTGCCACCACCAATTTCGTCTTCCTTTGGGGAAAAAAAAGCCTTTTTAAACTGAAACCCCGCTGAATTTCTCACCTGATAAACTCAACTCACAGAAAAGTCAGGGTAAAAATCACAGCTAATTGCCCAAAGGCTCCTTCCTTCCTTCCCTGTGAAGCCAGGCAGGAAAAAGAGAAAAATCACGGAATGCTATCTTTTAAAACAGAACTTTCTGGCTCAAAGAACACTCTATAAATAGTGCAAATTCTCCTGCAGTGCTGTGTCACCCAACAGGCTCCAGGCAAAGCCACCTGACTTGGGGACATCACTCCATGCCACACTTAAACAACCAAAAAAAACCCAACACAGGAGTGCCCAGGGAATGTTTGTCTTGAGGGATGGCAAAAAAAAAAAAAAAAAACACCAAATTGAGGATTTTATGGAAGGGAGCAATATCCAAGCGCCATCTCTTCAGCACTACTGAGCCTTCAAGCACTGGGTGAGCATTAATAAATCAGATTATTCAACTTGCTACAAAGTAAAGAGAAGTGAGCGTTTCTGTAACAGATGCACAAAAAAAGGACTCTCAGCACTGCTGCTGTTTGCCACAGCCTTTCCATAGGAACAGGCTCAAAAAGCCATTTTCTTCTCATTTCTTCCTTCCTGCTGAAAGCCACAATTATTCCAACAAGTCCACATGCTCTGCCCTGGCAATTTGTAAATGAAAAGCTGAGTTCATTAAGGCTGGCTAATTAAAAGTGACTGTATTTATCAGGAAAACTGCATGTTTTGCTCCCTGAACATCACTGGAACAGGCTCAGAGCTGCAACTTCGGCTGCTTCTGGAAGTTTTTCACAGCAGTTCTTGTCAAACAACTTTTCAGCCATTTAAAAAAATCTTAAATTCCTCAACAGCTGTTAAAAAAATCTACCAAAAAAAAAAAAAAAAAAAAAAGCGAAACAGCAAAACAAAACCAAAACAAATAAATAAAACCTTAACCCCCCCCCCAAAAAAAAAAAACCAAAAAACCCTCCAAACAAAACAAACTCCATAAACTTAAAAGTGCCTACCAAAAATTGTGCTTAAATTTTATATTAAGTTAGAAGTGTGACCTGAAATAAACAGATTACTGGCTTTTAAGGCATTTACAGCATGGTGTGGCAAAAAGCTGACAGGCCAAGAAATGCTCATAATGTATTGTAATTAGGCAATAATTGGCTTCTGACGGCGATGGCATGAATTCTAACATCTGCATTGTCTCACCCTTCTCGTGAGACTGAAAATGGAATAAAAGTTTTTAAAGCACCTCTCAGCTGCCCCATCTCTGGGCCAGGAAAGGCTGAATCCAACGCTGGCCAGAAGCTCCCGAACAAAGACAAACGTTGCTGGGGAGTGAGCACAGAAATGTCTGAGCCCAGGGCAAACAGAAGAGGAAGAGAAAAGCCAAGAGAAGCTGCAGGCTCTGTTTGCTCACCTGCGGGAGCTCAGCTCCCCCCAGCAGCTCCCTGGAAGAACCAGGAGCTGGTTTCAGGTTCCTGCTAAGAGGAGCTGGCACTCCCAGGAAGGGTTTTAAACTTTAAACAGACGCAGGAGGGTGAAATACTAAACCTTCAAATCAGTGGCAAGCAGGTAATGAGGAGAGGCAGCTCTTTAGGCAGAGCTTTTGGAGCCTGATTTAAGATTTTCTCCTCACTTGCAAACTTCCTGCTTAATGCAGGGTTGTACACATTTATATGACGTGATTTATTTTTTAAGTTGTTACCAACTGAAGGGGATCCTCCTGGGACTGCAAAGCTGAGAGCTTTTAAGACAAGGATTCTTCCAGAATGCCCAGAGTTTATCAGGAGGCAAAGCCATGGAGGGAGAAGGGTTGATGTCATTCATTTGTAAGATTACAAAAAGGACAAACAAACTTTTGATAATACATAAAAAGGGATTAATCTGATCATTCTATTTATTTAATATTAATGTTAGCTGGGAGTATTTATCCCCAGCCAGTTAATTCCTTCAGTTTTGGAGTGGGAATGTGTAAATACAAAGCCAACAGAACAATTCAGCAGGAAATGTGGATTTTCCTCAATCGACAGGCCACAGCAGAGCCTGGTCCCACCTCCCTAAATCACATGGATTCCCTTGGGAAGCATCCAGCTGGGACTCCATGAGTTATCCACAGAGTGCTCATGGGACAAGGAAAGGAAAGGGGAAAGAAGGGGGAAAGGAAAGGAAAGGGAAAAGGGAGGGAAAGAAGGGGGGAAGGGGGAGGAAAAGGGGGGGGAAATGAAAAAAGTGAATAAAAGGGGAAAGGGAAACTGGGACTGAAACAACTGAGGAGAACAAAGTCCTGTGATCATTTATTCCCAATTGCTAAAGGATCCCAGGGAACTCCTGTCACAGGCAAAGGGTTTTCCACTCACCAAGCAAAAAGCAACCACATCCCAGTGGAAGCCATGGAAGGCTTCACTCCCCTGATGCCTCAGGTTTCAGCTTTTCTGTTTCTCAGATTCTGTGCTGCTTTAGTGTGTGGGTCTGGGATTCACATTATGGGATGGTGAGCTCTGTGCACAGAGCAGGGAGACAAAACAATTCCTGCTCCAGCTGGGCACCAAGGACAAATGATCCAAAGCTCAGCCCCAGGAGCACAAACAGCGTGGGCTGGAGAGAGAAAAACAAGCAGGATGGGAGTGCCTGGGCTAAAGCTGGAATGGGACAATGAACTGCAAGGTGCAAATGGAGCAGAGCTGATCCCAGTGAGAGCCCCCGGGAGCGCTCGTGCATTTTGGGACCATTTTGGTTCCTCTTGGCTGCAGCCCTGGCTGGGCTCTGGTGCTGCCCAAGGTGGATCCATGGAGGAGATCCTTTGAATGAATCCCTGCTTTATTCTGTGACTCTGCTCTAGCTCAGCCTGCACAAGGTGGACCCAGGCTGGGATGAAGCCCTGTGCTGGAATTTGATTCCCCCCCAGGAGCCCAGGAGTGTTTGCTGTGCACATCCCAAAGCCACTCACGTTCAGTGAAACGGCACCGGGTGTTTTTTCACTCCTCGTATTCCCCTGCCTGTGGCAGAGCTCGTTTTTGGGTTTTGTGTCATTAAACACTTAGCTCCATACTCACAGAGCCCTGTGATAGCTAATTTGTGCCCATCTGCCTTGAAATGATTAAGGCCTAATCCAGTGAATTCATTGGGCTGCTGTTAAAACTGTTCCTGAATTATGAAACAGCAGAAAGTCCTGGAAGGTGTTTTGGAGATGCTGATTCCCATAACGATGGAGCTGCTGGGAGAAGGAGCAGGCCTGGCTCAGCTGAGGGATGCACTGCACATATCTGGCCCTGGCTGAGTAATTAAATAGTGATTTTTCTCCTCATTCAGCTCTGCCAGGGGCAGCCACCTCCCCCCAAAGCTCATCAAACACCACGGGGTGTGTTGGAACCCTGCTTAGGAGAATTTTGGATTTTCTGTGCTGGATTTTCTGACCCCCAGGAGAACTCTGCATTGACCTGAGCCCGTGGAGAAGCTTCCAAAGCGGAATGAAAAAACTGAGATTATGAGTATGAAGTTTGAATAAAAGTGTGTATATCACATAGCAGAAAACTTTAGAGTTTAATGTTTTAGAATACAGTAATATATAAAATCAAGATAGAGATTTTAGAGCAGAAGGTAATCCTTCTTCTTCACAAGTTTAAGTAGTATTGTGTAATTAGATTGTAATGAGATTGATTAGAATTATAATTAGATAAAAAAGTCCACATTACAAGCCACAATAAGTTAGTTATTGAGTGAAAAATAAAAATAATATAAGTGCAATTTCTTAATTAGACAGTTTATCCTTAAAAAACCTTATGGGGAGATACAACTTCATTTTTCGTTTGTTAAAATAAAGTGCTGTAAAACTCACCGTTTGTGAGGGTATGATAGAAATAAAAAAATAGTAAAGCTCACACATTTAATCCCAACCTTAACAAAAAAAAATCCAAAAAAAAACCAAAAAAAAAAACCCCAAAAAAATCCACAGGTGTGTAATTAGAACACCACAGGACAAACAAGTGACAGCAGGATGGATCCACTGCTGTCCCCTCTCCACAAACCTGGGGAAAAGCAGTTTTTTTAAGGCAGGTATGTACGACCACAGCCCATTTCTGAGTGCTAATAATGCAATAAAAAGCTCTTTTGTCAGCACAGCAGGCCTGGGGGGGATGGCTGGGATGACAAAGGGGAAAAGCTTTGCAAGAACAATTCCCTTCTATGAGCACACCACGCCAGGCAGGCAGATTTGGGTTTTTTTTTTTTCCAGTGTTTTGTTGTCCTGCACACACAACTCATTGTTCTTTGCTTTTCCTCCCCTCCCAAGTGCCGGGGAGGTGCCTTGGGGCTGTGCTCAGCCACGGATTTGTCTGGAATTCCATCAGAGGAGCAGCTGAGATATCTCTGATGGGAGAGCCACAGCAGTGCAGGACAATCCTCACCCTCCATCCTCCCCTGGCAGGACAAAGCCGGGAGCCAGGAGATCACAGATGAGCAGGGAATTCTACAAACAGCCACAAAAGAAGGCATTTATTCATTCAGAAATACACAGACAAAATGTAACTACACTTTGTATGTTGCCCTGATTTTTGAAAGCGTTAAGTTTTCCTTTATAGATTCTTTTGAAAGTTTTAAAGTTCTCATAGAACTTCATTAACCTTCTGATAATGTTTACATATTTCTGCTGGAGCTCTCACGCACTGTCCATGTAAATAATGATTGTTTTGCATTCTTCTTTGTGAGAAGAGAGAATTGACAGACTGTTAATTTAACCAGTGTGGTTGGAGAGGTGGCAATTCCATCCTCCAATCCACTGTCACTTTTGGAATTCTATAAATACTAAATACTCGAATAAAACGTTTTTTTTTTTTTTTTTTCTTCTCCTTTGAACCTGCCAAGCGTCTGTGTACTTTGTGTCCAATAGCAACACTTTGTACCCTGCTCCCTCAGCTCGGTTTCACGTTTGTAGGGCTGAGTGCTGGAACAGGAAATCTGTCCAGGTACAGAAAATCAGCTTTTCCAGCAAAGGAACACATCAGGACTCAAAAGGCACATGGCACAGAGGGCAGGGCTGGGTGGGATTTTGGGAAGGAGTCCTTCCCTGGGAGGGTGGGGAGGGGCTGGGATGGATTCCCAGAGCAGCTGTGGCTGCCCCTGGATCCCTGGAGGTGTCCCAGGCCAGGCTGGGTGGGTTTGGAGCACCTGGGACAGTGGGAGGTGTCCCTGCCATGGCTGGGGTGGGATTTAAGGTCCCTTCTTAAAAAACCACAATTTTTTCTCTACTGTGGAGGAAAAACTTTCCCCTCCAAAATTTGCTGTGTGAACATCATCCCTGGTTTAAAATCCAATGTCAGATTTGATTTTAATCAACCTCTAAAGAGATTTTTTGTAGGGCAGATGAGGCAGATAAACAAATCCTCCTCCCTTTTGCCACGTCTGGCAGGATGAGCAGCACATTTCTCTGAAATATGTGCAGGAAAGAGACCAAATGATGTCATTTCTGTCACCTACTCTGATTTTTCGAGTGAATTTGTGGGATGTGAAGCTTTTCTCTCCCCTGGGTGGCTCTTGGCACTCGGACAAAAACACAAATCTGGGTCTGACCCAAACAGGGCTGCCCTGGGAGGCTGATCCAGGAATTCCTGCTGTGGGATGAGCCCTGCAGGGAATGAACATCTCACACCACAGCAAAAAGCACTTTAAAAGCACTTGGCAAACTTGGTTCCTCCTCAGGACCTGCATTCTTTTGAACTTCCTTTTATACACATGAATAAAGCACAAATTAAGATTTCCTCCGTGGAAGTTATTTACAAATAGAATAATCTTAACTGCATTGCCTTTTAAAAAAATGGATATTTCCAAAAGATTTAATTAGGCAGCTATTTTTATTATTTAGTTATTTTACTATTTAGTTATTTTAATGATTTAGTTATTTTAATGATTTAGTTATTTAAATTATTTATTATTTCAATTATTTAGTTATTTTAATTATTAAGTTATTATTTAATTATTTTCATAATTATGAAAATGTTTCCCTTTTGTTGCATTCTGCCTGATTTTAGTCATAATTTTCATCAGAGCAATCAGGAGCCTTTAATACCATTAAATTAATTTATTATTGCCCAGACTGATTCCACTGCAGACAGACACACTTAAATAGACAAAAAAAATCACCTTAAAACACCCAGCCTAGACAATTACTTTAAAAAGAAACAGATTTATTTTTATAAATAAATTATCCAACCATTGATGAGGTTTAGCCCCTTGGGTCCCCAAACTCATCAGATCAGAGCTGATTTCCACCTATTCCAGGTTCCCCTCACCACAGAGAGCAAAACTAATTAACACATCTTTATTGCCAGAAGAAAATGTGCTGGTGAGAGCCTTATTTAGCAAACTTGCAGCTATTATTAGATTATCTGTGACTTTTCATGGAACAAACATCAAATGGGATGGCTGCTTTCACATTAAAGCAATTAAAAATTCAGAAATGTGGCTGAGATGGATGCCAAACAGGTCAGGAAGCACAAAAAGCCCACTTGGAATTGCACACATTTTCCATTGAAAAATGAAAAGAAATGGGATAGTGAGAATGTGTGAAGTGCAAGCCACGAGGGCAAGAGAACAAGAAGTTGCTAAATAAATGTAATAATGTGGCATTTCAGTAAGATGGAAGTTATTGATAGATTGAAATTATTAATGTATTCATCAATAATTGGTTTGATGAAGGCAGCAGCTGAGCCCCAGCTTCTCCCCAACTTAATTTATAGTGGTACCACTGTCAAATAAACAAAAAAAAAAAGAGCATTGGAGCAACTGGATCAAATAAAAATGCTGGAATAACACGGCACAGATTTGATTTATTGGGAGTTTATCAGCATCCCCTCACTTCAGAGCCCAGGCAGGCACAGAAACACCATCCCAGCTCCCTCACGGAGCTCTTCAGCCCCAGAATTCCCATTCCAGATCTTCTTTTTCACAGGCAGCTTTTCCAAAGTGCTCCATTTTATCGCCCTGTTTCTTTGAAAAGTTTTAAAGCTCTTTTAAATATTTTCTATGCCTTCTGATGTTTACATATTTCTGCTGGAGTTCTCACCACTGTTCATGTAAATAATGATTGTTTTGCATTCTTCTTTGTGGGAGGAGAGAATTGATGGGCTGTTGGTTTGACCAGTGTGGCAATTTCACCCTCCAATCCACTGTCACTTTTAGAATTCTGTATATTACAAAGTCAGAAATAAATCTTCCTCTTTTCCTTCTTTTGCACCTTGAGTGAGTGTGTGAGTTATTTGGTGTTGTAGGGTGACACCATTGCAGCCACCCTGTCTCCACAAAGGGCCTCTCACTTCACCAATTACCACTGAGAAAATAACGAATAAACCACTTTAACTCCACAAACACCACCCACATCTAAAGCTATACAGACAGAATTTGGTTTGAAGCTGAGCAGAAATTTCAATATTGAAGATTTATTTGAACACAGCAGCCACACACACTCTGAGGGAGGTGTTCCCTCACGGAGCCCTTCTCCAAGTGGCCTCTGAGGGAGCCCCAAGTGCCAGCGCGTGGCACTTCAGAGCCCAGGCAGGTTCTGTAGTGACCTGGCACAGAAACACCATCCCAGCTCCCTCACGGAGCTCTTTAGCTCAGAATTCCCGTTCTTTTTCACTGGCAGCTTTTCCAGGACCAAAGTGCTCCATTGCAGCCACCCTGTCTCCATGAGCTGCCTCTCACTTCACCAATTACCACTGATAAAATAAAGAATAAAACAAAGAATACACCACTTAAACTCCACCCACATCCAAAGCTGCACACACAGAGCTGGGTTTGAAGCTGAGCAGGGGTTTCAGTACAGAAGATTTATTTGAACACAGCAGCCACACACACTCTGAGGGAGGTGTTCCCTCACGGAGCCCTTCTCCAAGTGGCCTCTGAGGGAGCCACAAGTGCCAGCGTGTGGCACTTCAGAGCCCTGCCAGTTTCTGTAGTGATCTGATAGAAGTAAAAAATAATAAATCTCACACATTTAATCCCAAACTTAACAAAAAAAACCCCAAAAGAATCCACAGGGGTGTAGGTAGAACACCACAGGACCGAGTCACTCTGCAAACAAGTGACACCAAGATGGATCCACCGCTGTCCTCTCCACATCCCAGCTCCCTCAGGGAGCTCTTTAGCTCCAGAATTCCCATTCTTTTTCACTGGCAGCTTTTCCAGGACCAAAGTGCTCCTGTCTCCATGAGCTGCCTCTCACTTCACCAATTACCACTGATAAAATAAAGAATAAAACAAAGAATACACCACTTAAACTCCACCCACATCCAAAGCTGCACACAGAGCTGGGTTTGAAGCTGAGCAGAAATTTCAATATTGAAGATTTATTTGAACACAGCAGCCACACACACTCTGAGGGAGGTGTTCCCTCACGGAGCCCTTCTCCAAGTGGCCTCTGAGGGAGCCCCAAGTGCCAGCGCGTGGCACTTCAGAGCCCAGGCAGGTTCTGTAGTGACCTGGCACAGAAACACCATCCCAGCTCCCTCACGGAGCTCTTTAGCTCAGAATTCCCGTTCCTTTTCACTGGCAGCTTTCCCAGGACCAAAGTGCTCCATTGCAGCCACCCTGTCTCCACGAGCTGCCTCTCACTTCACCAATTACCACTGATAAAATGAAGAATAAAACAAAGAATACACCACTTTAACTCCACAAACACCACCCACATCCAAAGCTGCACACAGAGCTGGGTTTGAAGCTGAGCAGAAATTTCAATGTTGAAGATTTATTTGAACACAGCAGCCACACACACTCTGAGGGAGGTGTTCCCTCACGGAGCCCTTCTCCAAGTGGCCTCTGAGGGAGCCCCAAGTGCCAGCGTGTGGCACATCCCTGGATGTGTGCCAGCCTGGAGCCCGAGCCAGGGGGCCCATTCCTCTGTTCCCAGAGAATTTATGGAGCTGCAAATAGCAAGCCTTTGCAAAGCTGTGCTTCCCTTGTCTTGCCGTGCCTGGGAGGAGAGGAGTGCTGCTCATCCTGCTGCCAAAATTCCTTCGGCTCCCAGACTGCAGCCGCTGCTTTTAGATCATGGAGGCCTCAGCTCCAGCTCCCCACACAAAATGCCCTCTCCCTGTTCTGTTTGGGAGCCTTGGAATGCTGTTAACTCTGGGATGAATACTAATCCAGCCTTTGGGGAGATCTGCTAAGCCATGCCTATTCCAGGGTGCTTTTAAATCTGCACTAAGAGTTGATGACACCAGAGCCAAGGCAGGCACTGTGACCCTGCCCACAGCAGGCACAGACAGACCCCTGTGCTCAAACAGCACCTGAGACACCTCTCCTGCCTCCTGCCCACCAAACAGAGCCTTTCCCAGGATATTCTGGATGAATTCTGCTCTTTAAAAACCCCTCCACACCTCTGGAGCTGCTGAGGGATCCAGAAGCTTCCCAGAACTCAAACCCAGCAGCAATGTCCAAACCTGACCCAGAGCCAACAAAATAAACACAGAAAAAGGTGAGCAGGGAACACCTGGAACAGCAAGGCTGGAGGAGCTAAGATAATCCTTGGAGGCAGGGAAAGGGTTGGAAAAGGAAAAATATTTCAAAAATATTTTAAAGAAATATTCCAATTATTTCAGAGCTCACCTGAGCTCCCTCTCCTGCCTCCTTCCCACCAAACAGAGCCTTTCCCAGGATATTCTGGATGAATTCTGCTGTTTAAAAACCCCTCCACACCTCTGGAGCTGCTGAGGGGTCCAGAAGCTTCCCAGAAGTCAAACCCAGCAGCAATATCCTGACTTCATCCAAAGCCATCAAAATAAACACAGACAAAAGTGAGCAGGGAACACCTGGAACAGCGAGGCTGGAGGAGCTAAGATGATCCTTGGCGGCAGGGAAAGGGTTGGAAAGGAAAAGGAAAATTATTTCAGAGCTCAAACACCACCTCAATCACCTGTCCTGCCTCCTGCCCACCAAAGAGAACCTTTCCCAAAATATTCTGGATGAATTCTGCTGTTTAAAAACCCCTCCACACCTCTGGAGCTGCTGAGGGATCCAGAAGCTTCCCAGAAGTCAAACCCAGCAGCAATGTCCAAACCTGACCCAGAGCCAACAAAATAAACACAGAAAAAGGTGAGCAGGGAACACCTGGAACAGCAAGGCTGGAGGAGCTAAGATGATCCTTGGAGGCAGGGAAAGGGTTGGAAAAGGAAAAATATTTCAAAAATATTTTAAAGAAATATTCCAATTATTTCAGAGCTCACCTGAGCTCCCTCTCCTGCCTCCTTCCCACCAAACAGAGCCTTTCCCAGGATATTCTGGATGAATTCTGCTCTTTAAAAACCCCTCCACACCTCTGGAGCTGCTGAGGGATCCAGAAGCTTCCCAGAAGTCAAACCCAGCAGCAATGTCCAAACCTGACCCAGAGCCAACAAAATAAACACAAAAAAGCAAGGCTGGAGGAGCTAAGATGATCCTTGGAGGCAGGGAAAGGGTTGGAAAAGAAAAGGAAAAATATTTCTGATGAGACACAGGTGTAAAACCCACAAGGAAAGAACAGCTGAAAGTCACAGCAGTATCTGAAGGTTGCCCCAGGGAGCTTCAGCTGAGGATTTGGGAGGAAAAGCAGATTTTTATGTCGTGGTTATTCTGAAAAACAAGTGGGAACTGCCCTGTCTGTGCAGGGGATCCCTGCTCTGTCCCTCTCCTCTCCCTGGCTCCAGGGCTGGCTCCTGCCTGTGGGTACCAGGAGGAAAAAACTGAAAAAAAATCCAAATTTCTGCCAATTCAGCTTCCCAGAGCTGCTCCTGATGGGCAGAGCAGCGTCAGGGCAGGAGGAAATCAGGGCTGGAGCTGCAACAAGAGGAAATTGTGTTTTTTACATCAGCTTTGCACCCCAAAACCACACCCTGGGTACCTCTTGAGCTGGAGCAGGTGGGCTGTGACACAGCCACCTCGGGGAGAAGCAAAAAAGCCATTTTTATATGTTCAGTCACCTCTCTGGAATAAATTAATTCATGTATTTTTAGCTGAAAAATAAAAACACAGGTCCTTCAGGGAAGCTCCTTCCTGGGGCGCCTCCACTTCCAGAGCTCTGAACTAATCCCTGGATTTAGCTAATTTCAGTGGATATATATATTAAAGAAAAAAAAAAGTATATATATATATATATATATATTTGTTTATATATATATCTCCACTGAAATTAGCTAAATATTAATGAAATAAGCAATAATTATTTATTAATTAGCTAAATAGGAATAGAAATTATTCTATAAAATTTATATCTATTCTATATAATATATATAATTTAATATATGATTTATATACAGAATTGAATATATAATCTATATAATTTAATTTAATATATAATATATATTTAAAAAAATATATTTCCCCCCTTTTTCCTCTTTACATTTCCATAATTTTTTTACACTCTACTTCAGCAAATGGCACTGTACACACAACTGCTGGGGAGGAGCTCCAGGGGTTTTCTCTGGCTTCTTTTCCCTGACAAAGCAGCTCACAAACAAGAACAAACCCCCCCCAAACCACCGAATTTTTGGACTTGGAGAGGCAAGTGCCAACCCACCTGCACAAACCAACCTCATTTCAAGTCTGCCCTGCTGGGTTTTTATTAGGACAGCACCCAGGGGAACTGTGGAATTAGGAATGCCATCCCCCTTTTTTTTTTTTTTTGTTTTTAGCACAGTGGAGGAAGCAAAAACCCACGGAGAATTAACCTAAGAGAGGGGGAAAAGTTTAGCTGAAGTGTTTTGAGTGGCCAGAAAAAACAGGAGAAGGAGCAGGGCAGGAAAAGGGGGAATCCTGCACCAGAGGATTTTTAGGAGCTGTGTGTTGATGCAAAGTAATTCAGTGCAGGTAAATTAAATGTCAATCCAGCAGAACCTCTGCAATCCAGGCTACTGAAAACAGAGATTTTTTTTTTGGTGAACTTGGGGAGAAATTAGTCCCTGGCTGTAAAGCCAAAGCAGGAGGATGGAAATGGGGCAGATTTCCTGGAGACACCTGGAATATCCTGAGCTGGGCTCACCCTCTGCACTCAGGGATTTTACACTTGTCCTGTGCTGAAATGCTTTTCCAGCATTTCCCTTCTTCTTAAAGAAACTACAACACACTCCTCCAAAAGACCCACCACAACCCATGCTGAAGTTTCCCTATTTTCAAATGTTTTAACCCCAAAATTCTGACATATTAACTTTTTTTTTTTTTTTTTTTTTACTAACATCCAACATTGCTGCTGCAGGTTTCCTCCACGGCAGGGTAAGCAAGGAGCATCTCTGGGAAAGCATTTCTTTCTCTGTATAAAAACCCTGCCTTGGGAGAAATATCTATTTCATTTCATGCATATTTAAGAATACCAAGTGAATTTTATGCACCATAAAGAATATTTTCTCCCTGGCAAGGCAGCCCAAGGGAGGGGTTGTTTGTGACCATCACTGGGATGTGCTGTCACACTCAGGACACTGGAGGTGCTCCCAGAATATGGGAATTTTCTCCCTGTTACCATCAGAGGATGAAGGCTGCACAAAAACATGAAGGTTTTTTTTTTTTTTTTTTTAATGTAGGAGAAAGCAAAAAGAAGATGGGGAATAACATCCCATCAATTCTGCCAGGAAAAACAAGGAGCAAGAGCTCATCCCAAAGAGATCCTGCTGCAGACACCTCCTGGAGCAGCAATTCTGGTGTTTTATTTATATTGGACTGCTGAGGCCTGAAGGAAATTGCTTGTCCAGTCAAAATATTATCAAATTACAGAGGGGTTTTGTTTCTATTTGTTTTCATTTCTATATATATATATAAAAAAAAGAGATTAATTTGCAGGCACTCTTGCTCTGATAGGAAGTTCCTCCAGTTTGCATCACAGCTGTGATGGTCATTTCCAAAAAGTGAATTTCCATGGGTCTTGGAATGAGATGTTTGCTTGCAACACAGCTGCTCAATTGATGACATAAAAATGAAATTAAAAAAATAAAAATTAAAAGAAAAAGTTTCATCTGCATGATTTCTACAGAGTGGTTCAGAAACTTAATAATAATAATATTTACTATTATTATTAAAGATAATAAACTAAAATAGTCATAATTTTAAGTGCAGAAACTTAATAATAACAGCGTGGTTTTGGTACAGTAAGAAAGAATAAAATTGAGACTGAAAACCTGCAGTTGTTTGAGATTAACAGCCTTTACACTTCAGCAGAATTTTCTCTTCTTTGCTACCTTCCTTCAACATAGAACTAATGGCAAGTTTTTCAAACATTAACTTTTTGAAAAGGAAATATGCACTGAGCTCTGCAGTGAATATTTACCACAGGATGGTCATTACCTCAAAACAACCCTAAAGCATTCCAGGAAAACCCTGTTATTTACTGGGATTGAGAAAGATCAAATAATCAGAGTATGACAAGGAGTATGAAATTAGTGTAAAATGAGTATGAAATGAGTATGAAGTGAGTATAAAGTGAATATGAAATGAGTATAAAATGAAAATGATCACATCCACGTTTTAAAAATTAAATTGCATTATTTCTCTGAAGAGAATTCACATCTTAAGACATGATTAATTCCAGATGGGCACTAATCAATCCACCAACACAAAAATGGTTGTAAAGGCTCGTGTTTACAGCACCTACTCAAGATATTTGGAAGGCAGGCTGTGGTTTGCCCCAGAAAGGATCAGTGAGGGGAGGTTTTGGGATCAGCACCCCATTTTGGGGGCAGGAACATCACATGTGGCAAAAGCTCAGCCTCTCACGTGCCAATCCAAGTTTTCACCTGGAACAATTTAAAATGACAAATCTTCCAGCCCCTCTTGACTAACAGACCTGAACACCAACAATGCCCACAGATTTTTCACCTCCCACGTGGTTTTGACTTCAGCTCCTGACACTTGGCTCTGATAAATTCAAAAGGCAACTTTTCAGTGGGACCTCTTCTTCTTTGTAGCTGGGGAAATATCACAGCGTTTCCTTGGAGTATTTTTAATTTTTGCTACAGAAATCTCCACTTTTTCTTCCCTAAGGCACCAAGCTTTGTTTAGCTGGGTTTCCCCTCGTGGTTTTGTTCTGCTGGACTGACACCCAGGCTCTGAACAGGTCCCAGGGCGTTCCCTGACATCAGAAATTGTTGTCATTCCACTCACGTTCTGTCAGCCAAGCACGGGCTGCAAACACCAGCTGGGAGAACCAGGAGAGGACAGGCAACAGTGCTGGACATCCCAAAAAAAAAAAAAAAAAAAAAAAAAGCAGGGATGAACTGGATCCAGCTGCAGCCCCAGCCTCTTTCTGCCCTTTCTCATCTCTCCTCACACCCTGGCTAAATCTTGGGGGTTTTTTGGTCTCCAAGTGCTGTTTCCATCTCATCCAGATCCACGCCCTGCAAAGAAAGCAGCCTGGAGAACTCAGACCCTGCAGTGCATCAGGATTTCATCCATTATTCAGCCAAGATAAATCTACACTTTTTTTCCCTCTATGGGCGATCTGAAAAAATTGATGAATTTCAATTTTAGGGCAAAGCAAACTTTACAAAACGGGAGCAAAAAGTTACTCCAAGAAGCTCTCCCACCTGCAGCTGCCTTGGCACAGCAAGGATTGGAGGAGAAGCATCACTTCCAGGCAGTTTGGATACCTGTAACAATAAATAAATTAAAAATCACTGATCCTACAACACCTTGGGTTGGGAGGGACCTTAAAGATCATCTCATTCCACTGGCCCAGATTGCTCAGGTTATTTCTGAAACAATCCAGATGTAAGGACTGGTTTTACTTTAAAGATGACCCCTCTCAGCTGTGCATAAATCTCTATTAAATGAATTTTCAGGGTAAAAAACCAAGCTGCTTTTACAATAGAGCAGGAGGATTTTGGAGCCCGAGCTGCTGCTGTTCACATCCACACCGTGACCCACAAATGCTTCTCCCCACGCTTGATTCATGAAATGAATTTCTATGCAAATTCCTTGTCCAGGAAAAATGCTTTACTAACTCTGATGAAATCCAGAGATAGCGCTTTGCAAACTTCCCTGCTCATGCTTCAAAACCAACTAAATCCAGACAATTAAATTCCATTCAGAATTTGGTTTTTTGAGACATAAGGGTTTAAAAAGCTGCATGTAAAATAAGAAAACCTAATACCCACAGAATGAGTAATTAGTACTAAAATCTCTCACACAGAGCAGATATTCTTATCTTTACCAAAATTCAATTAACAAATGAATTGATTTTGGTTTTCTGTGGAAGGGAAAGGGGAAAGGGGGAAAGGGGAAAGGAAAAAGGGGAAAGGAAAAAGGGGAAAGGGAAAAGGGAAAAGGGGAAAGGAAAGGAAAGGAAAGGAAAGGAAAGGAAAGGAAAGGAAAGGAAAGGAAAGGAAAGGAAAGGAAAGGAAAGGAAAGGAAAGGAAAGGAAAGGAAAGGAAAGGAAAGGAAAGGAAAGGAAAGGAAAGGAAAGGAAAGGAAAGGAAAGGAAAGGAAAGGAAAGGAAAGGAAAAGGGAAAGGGAAAAGGAAAAGGAAAAGGAAAAGGAAAAGGAAAAGGAAAAGGAAAAAGGAAAAGGAAAAGGAAAAGGAAAAGGAAAAGGAAAAGGAAAAGGAAAAGGAAAAGGAAAAGGAAAAGGAAAAGACTTTTCTTGTTTCACTGTTGTTTTTAAACTTTCCCTCAAACCTCCTTTGGACTGCTGAGATCTTCAGTTTGCTTTTTGATAAATGAAGAAGTCAAGCTCTTTTTGTGCTGCCCCTTCATGCCATAAATTCTGCACATAAAAGAGGAAGGCTGGGATAAAAAAGCCCCATTTCCAGTGCCAGGTATCCAAGGAATGCACCTGACACTTCAGCCCAGCCTGACTTTGGCCCCTTTGGAATCCAGCTGCAGTTTACAACAGCTCTACTCTTATCAAGTTGATGCAAATGAGATCTAATTAAAATGTTTACTAACTCCAGGAGGTTCAGATGGCCTCAGATAGTGAAAATCATCCCCCCTGAAAGAGTGAATGTTCATATGGATACTTCAAAATACACAAACTCCAGCTGAGGCAGCTGAAAAGCCTGGAGTGCTCCAATACATCCCAAGAGATTCCCTAAATTTACTTGGAGTATTTTTCCACTCATCACATGCAGGGCTGCAGCCTGACCCTTGTGGTACAACATAAAAATGAAAATACATTGCCTTTTTTTTTTTTTTAAACGTTGTTTAAAAATAAAACTATCAACAAAAATGTATTTCTCAAAGCCTGGGAGTATACTCTATCACCTTAATGAGTTCTAATTAAAATGTTTGCTAGCTCCCAGAGGTTCACATGGTGTTGGATATAGAAAATCATCCCACCTGAAAGAGTGAATGTTTATATGGATACAAACTCCAGCTCAGGCAGCTGAAAAGCCTGCAGTGCTCCAGTACATCCCAAGAGAATCCCTAATTTTATTTGGAATATTTTTTTTACTCATCACATGCAGGGCTGCAGCCTGACCCTTGTGATACAACATAAAAATGAAAATAAGTTTTTTTTTTTTAATTGCATATAAAGAAAACTATCAACAAAATGTATTTCTCTAAGCCTATGAATATACTCTATCACCTTAATAAGCTCTAATTACAATGTTTGCTAACTCCCAGAGGTTCACATGGCCTCGGATAGTGAAAATCATCCCACCTGAAAGAGTGAACGTTTACAAATTCCAACTCAGGCAGCTGAAAAGCCTGCAGTGCTCCAATACATCCCAAGAGATTCCCTAATTTTATTTTTTTTACTCATCACATGCAGAGCTGCAGCCTGACCCCGTGTGCAGCCACTGCCCAGAGCATGATACAACACAAAAAGGCAAATTTTTTTTCTTTTTTTTTTTTTTTTTTTTTTTTAAGTTTAAAACTAAAACTATCAACAAAAATGTATTTCTCGAAGCCTGAGAATATACTCTATCACCTTAATAAGCTCTAATTAAAATGTTTGCTAACTCCCAGAGGTTCAGATGGCCTCGGACAGTGAAAATCATCCCACCTGAAAGAGTGAATGTTTATATGGATACAAACTCCAGCTCAGGCAGCTGAAAAGCCTGGAGTGCTCCAGTACATCCCAAGAGATTCCCTAAATTTATTTGGAATATTTTTTCTACTCATCACATGCAGTGCTGCAGCCTGACCCTTGTGATACAACATAAAAATGAAAATAAGTTTTTTTTTTTTAATTGCATATAAAGAAAACTATCAACAAAATGTATTTCTCTAAGCCTATGAATATACTCTATCACCTTAATAAGCTCTAATTAAAATGTTTGCTAACTCCCAGAGATTCACATGGTGTTGGATATTGAAAATCATCCCACCTGAAAGAGTGAACGTTTACAAATTCCAACTCAGGCAGCTGAAAAGCCTGCAGTGCTCCAATACATCCCAAGAGATTCCCTAAATTTATTTGGAATATTTTTTCTACTCATCACATGCAGAGCTGCAGCCTGACCCCGTGTGCAGCCACTGCCCAGAGCGGCGATACAACACAAAAAGGCAAATTTTTTTTCTTCTTTTTTCTTTTTTTTTAAGTTTAAAACTAAAACTATCAACAAAAATGTATTTCTCGAAGCCTGAGAATATACTCTATCACCTTAATAAGCTCTAATTAAAATGTTTGCTAACTCCCAGAGGTTCAGATGGCCTCGGACAGTGAAAATCATCCCACCTGAAAGAGAGAAGAAGGGAGGGCTCGGTGATAACCCCACGTTATCAGCTGCACATCGCTGCTGCCACAAATCCCCAGGGAACAGGGATGGGAGCTGTGCTCGCAGCACGTGGCCACCTGCAGACACACGGGGGCAAGAAAAGCTTTGCTGGAGTGTTTTGATGCATTTCCCTCCCCTAAACACTTTCCTGGCACGCTCTCGAACCCTGACATTTAAATAATGCCACCCCTGGCTGGAACAGCTTAATGAGTGCAGGAAAAAAGGCACCTCTGATGTGTTTCCAAACTGTTTATTAGGGAATCGAGATCCTCTGGCAGCCCAGGGCTGAGTGTGAGCTCATTCCTACCACTAATTACTTCTCCCTACAAAATATTTACATATTTGCTGCTTTTGACCATTCATTATCTCTCTCCTCTCTCTCTTTTTTTTTTTTCTCCCTAACATGTCACCAATTCTTGCTGCACAAAAATAATACGTGGAGCTGTCTAAGCTTTAGGCAATAATAAAAACCCTGTTCAGCTTTCTTCATTTGATTTCCTCTCCTCGTGTGGCTGTGCAGAGGGAGGATAAAACACAGGCAACCTCAGCCACAATGTAATTAATTTAATTTCTTTTTATTGCTCCCAACTCATCCCAGGTCACCTTGAAATGCCCCTCACTGCTAAGAGCAGTTTTCTTGCAATACACAACTTTAATTCAAGACAGATCAGGAGGCTTTAAATCTTTTAGTGAGGTAACTTTGAAAGTGAAAACCAAAAAACCACTGAACTCCATCTTCTGGAGCGCTTCCATCAGAAGAATAAACCCTGTTATGTTCCCTAATTTAACCTTTTTTTCCTTATTTAAATCAGAACACACTGCCCATGCCCACATCCCCGTTCCCTGAGGAGCTGGGCTCTTGGATGAAAAGCTCCCAGGAGATTTTCAGTTTTTCCAGGGCATGTTTTTAAGTCTCAACAGCAGAAAATGAGAGAGAAGAAAGCGTTCAGCCCCAGGAACCCACCCTGCAGCCCTGCAGCTGAAGGCAACACTTTCATTTCTTGCAGATTCTCCTTTGTGCTGCTCCAGAGAGGGGGCAAATTATTCCAAATTTTCAGATCCTGCCTGCATGGAAAGGCTCCTGCTGGCAAGGAGAGGGAACACCAAGTCCTGTTCCTGAGGAACAGGCGAGCTCAGGGCTGATGTTCTCAGAGAGAAGGGCTGGCAGTGCTGGGGTTAATTCACTCCTGGGTGTCCTGAAACCACCACACCTCTGGATAAAGGAAAATACTTTTATTTGTTTCACTGTTGGTTTTTAAACTTTCCCTCAAACCTCCCTTTGGACTGCTGAGATCTTCACTTTGTTTTTTGATAAATGAAGAAGTCAAGCTCTTTTTGTGCTGTCTCACAATGCCATAAATCCTGCACATAAAAGAGGAAGGCTGGGATAAAAAAGCCTCACTTCCTCACCCTGCCTATTTAGATCACTCTTTGAACTAAACTCACTGTTTCAAACCAAAATGCACCTAAAACATGACCAACAGCTCAGGGCTTGACCCAGGTTCAAATCAAGGTTTCTCATTTTGGTGTGAAAAATCCAACCAGATCCATGATCTGGAATGAGAATTGGTGCTGCTCTGTTTTAGGTGCCATTAATTTCTTAATAATCCCATTAAACAAAGAACCTGGGACCTGCAGAGCCCAGCAGGAAGGTGCTGGTGTCACATGAAATAACAGAAGGCACACAGGGGCAGCCTCACAAAAAAATAAAAAAAAAAAAAAAAAGAGCAGTTGCCTCTGGGAGAAAACAAGAGAGGGGACTACAAATTTCTATTTTCAGTTGTGTTCCTGACTTGTATGAGAGCAGCCAAGAGACATGAGCAGAAATGTGAGCCTGTAAAATGAGCTGGAAACACCTGTTCACAGAGGTATAACATGTTTTTGTGACCCACTTTTGAGAGACTCCCAATCAGAGGCCCAGGGAGGTCAATTAAAGCCACTGAGACAGAAAAAAATGTGAAGTTTTCAATTTGTGAATTAAAAAAAAAAAAAAAAAAAGTCTAAATTGAATGGTGCTTGCCACTGGAATTGTATTTAGCTTTCCTGTCAATTGGAGGTGCTGGGAAACTCAGCAAAACATTCCAGTAAAAATATCTCTTTTCTACAACAGGTTTGAGGTTACAGCCTCTCCTATTATTCATCCACACCACCTTCCCTCTCTGTCAGGTTTCTCCTTAATCAGATGGACACCACTGTGCCAGAAAAGCTTTTAAAGCCTGCACTTGGGAGAACTCTCTCCAATCTGCAGCTGGAAACGCTTCCTTTGGCTCCTCTGCCGTGGCATCTGAGGCTGTCTGGGGTTCAGCTCTCAGTGGAATGTTTGCATGGGCACTTCAGAACACACAAACTCCAGCTCAGGCAGCTGAAAAGCCTGCAGTGCTCCAATACATCCCAAGAGATTCCTTACATTTAAATTTACTTGGAGTATTTTTCTACCCATCACCAGCAGTGCTGCAGCCTGACCCCAGCTACTGCCTGGAGCTGTGACACAACACAAAAAGGCACATAAGTTGCCTTACTTTTTTTTTTTTTTAATAGTTTACAAATAAAACTATTTAAAAGTTTATTTTTCAAAGTCTTAGAATATACTCTATCACCCTAATATGATAATTAATTAGAATTATAGATGTAAACAGCACGTATTTGCCTCTGAAGGTTGAAGAAAAATAGAGATATTGAAGTGGTCACCAGCTCCTACCAGGAGTTTCTCCTAAAAGCAGGGGAAAAAAGAGTGTGTTTTTTAAAAATAATTGATTATTTTGCCATCATTCTCTTTGGAGCTGTGGTTACCTTGAGCAGAATTATCTCCAATTCTTGTCTGTCTATAATTCCAGTAATAAATGGAGTCTGAGGAGAAGGTTCCTGATCTCATCACAGTATTTGGCTTCTTATTTAGCTTTTCATTCTGCTTTTACTTACAGTAATGATACCCACAAAAAAAGAGAAAAACAGGGAAAAACCCCAACCTCCCACAACTGAATAGAAGTAAATACCATTCTGCCTCAATGCAAAATAAAAATAATGGGAATATATCAGGATACATAACAGCTAAAAAAGAATTCAGGTTGATGATTTAAATGTTTGCCAGTTTAAACCACCACAGAAAGTGCTTATTTAAAGCACTGATTGAAATAATTCTATCCCGGAGGCAGGAGATTACTCCTGCCCTCAAAGTTAAAAATAATATCCCCATTAACCTCAGCAACAATTTCCTAATTGCCAAGGATTACAAATCTTTCATGCAACGTTCGTCCTCTGAGAGCTCCGTCACTGCTTCACTTCCAAACCACTCCTGGCACTGCGGTCCTGAGGCTTTGAAGAAAGTCAAACTTCAGGGATGGTTTTTAGATGACAGCATCAAACATTTAAGAAAACGAGGGTGTGCCACCCCAAATTCTCTGTAAATGAAGCAGCACCTGGCATTAATATTTACGGGGGGCTGCTCTCCTCTGCTGGGTGATGCCAACGGGCACCATGGAGCAGGCAGCTGCTCCCACTTTGTTCCCTCTGTCCTGAGCAGCAGCAAGGCAGAGGTGTGGCAGAAACAAAGAGGGCAAAGTTCAGTGCCCAAAACACCCCGAGTTACACTGGAAGGGCTTTCTTGAGAGCCACAAAGGAGAGGTGCCAAAACAGGGGGCTTGCTGCTTCCCCCAGCCTGCACAGAGGGAAAACCAGGATCATCCTGACCATGGGAATCACCTCACACACAAATCCAGTACCAAATAAAACCAGGATCATCCTGAGCCAGGAATCACCTAAAATAAATCCAGTACCCAAATAAAACCAGGATCATCCTGACACAGGAATCACCTACAACAAATCCAGTACCAAATAAAACCAGGATCATCCTGACATGGGAATCACCTACAACAAATCCAGCACCAAATAAAACCAGGATCATCCTGAGCCAGGAATCACCTATAACAAATGCAGCTCTGAGGGAAAACCAGGATCATCCTGACCATGGGAATCACCTACAACAAATCCAGCCCCTCAGGCGTCGGATGGACTCCACCAGTTTGGCATCTCCACCAAAGTGCACATCCCTGAGTTAACTCCACTTTGGGAAAATGGGATTGTCTCCTTCCCAGGGCTGCTGCTTCTCTGCTCCTTGGGAGCTGGAGACTGGATTTTCCTACTTCTCCTGGTCTAATTCCCCTTTTCTTCCACACCAACAAAGAGCCAAACTTGAGATGTGATTTCCCTTTGTTCACCAAACTTCAGCCAGGATTTCCTTTTCCTTCCACACCAATAAAGGGCCAAACTTCAGCTGTGGTTCCCCTTTTCTCCCAAAACTATTAATACACAGCCAAACTTCAGATAATTAGGAATAAATATCCAGTGAAAACTAGTTTTGTTTGGTGGGATTATCCAGACTGTTGCCCAACTTCCCTGCTTCCCAACAGCCATAAAACCACGGGAACCACATCACATATATGCCACATTAAAAAAAAAACAACAACATGACAAGCACTTCTACATCTTACATAATGTCCTAGACATCTCCAAAACCACTTGAGTAATAAAAAAAAAAGGGATAAAAATCAAAAAAACCCATTCACACTGCAAAGCAGGAAAGCAGATGAAAGCTCAGGGGTATAAACATCAAGAACACTAAAGAGACAAGCATGTTCCCTCTCCCCTTGCTCCTGCTCCCACACTTCATCCCTGAAGCACACAGCCTTGGACAGAGATTTTATTTCATGCCAGCCACAATGAGATATTTCTATACCTCAGTGTTTGTCTGGAGGGAGCACACATTCCAGGGGAAATGCAGTGCATGCACAGATTACCTGGAAATAAATCACATTCCCATTTAAAATGAAGTTTAAAGAAGTGGCACAGCACAGAGCTGTATTATGGGCCACACGCTTTCCCTCTGAAGAAATACTTCACACCCTCCAGGAGTTTTCCATCGGGAAGAGAATGAAAAAGTAAAGAGATTTATTACATTAAAAAGCATATTGATTGAAAGCAGTGCTGTATGACAGCTTCAGCTATTATAACAGAACTTAATAAAAATCAAATGTTTACCCCTGAAGGGGATTCAGAGGAAAAAAAAATAAAAGAGGCTTTATCAACACTTATGACAATGAGCAAATTTGCAAGGGATAACATTTTGGTGCTGAAAGTAAATGCAAATAAGTGCTCATTTCTCCAGGGGAGCTTTGAGGTTTGCCCACACGAGGAGCCGTGGCTTAGCAGTGAAAACACGTCCTGTGATTGTGTGGCTGGAGGTGGCAGCTGCTCCCACAGCTGGGGAGCAGACAAGGTCGCAGATGATGAGAGCAGGCGATGTTCCAGCATCACAGGCACTTTGCAGGAGCAGCAGGACAGTCCTTTGTGCTGCCACGCTGCTCTGGGGGCTTGGCGAGGGGCCTGACCCAAAGAAAGGCACTCCTTCCTCCCTGCCCTTGGCCCCTTTGCTCACCCCTGCCTCCCTCCCTCCCTCCCTTTGTCCACTCTGCTCATCCCTCCTTCCTCTTGATCCCTTTGCTCATCCCTCCTTCCTCTTGATCCCTTTGCTCATCCTTCCTTCCCTTTGTCCACTCTGCTCATCCTTCCTTCCCTTTGTCCACTCTGCTCATCCCTCCCTCCCTGTATCCACTCTGCTCATCCCTCCTTCTCCCTGTCCCCTTTGCTCACCCTCCTTCCCTTGTCCACTCTGCTCATCCCTCCTTCCTCTTGATCCCTTTGCTCATCCCTCCTTCTTCTTGATCCCTTTGCTCATCCTTCCTTCCCTTTGTCCACTCTGCTCATCCCTCCCTCCATTTGTCCACTCTGCTCATCCCTCCTTCTCCCTATCCCCTTTTCTCACCCTCCTTCCCTTGTCCACTCTGCTCATCCCTCCACTTGTCCCCTTTGCTCACCCCTCTTTCCCTTTTTCCACTCTGCTCATCCCTCCATTTATCCACTCTGCTCACCCCTTTCCCTTTTTCCATTCTGCTCATCCCTCCTTCTCCCTGTCCCCTTTTCTCACCCTCCTTCCTTTGTCCACTCTGCTCATCCCTCCTTCCCTTTCTCCACTCTGCTCATCCCTTCTTCCCCTCATCCCTCTTTCCCTCTGTCCACTCTGCTCTCACCCAGCACCCTGATCCCGAGATCCCGGCTCACTGTATCCACCACCAGCTGCTTTGCTGGGATGGTTTTCCCACAGGAGTACAAAGAAAGGTGAATTTCTTCTCCATCCACATTATTTGATGGCAAACCACTCCAGACCTGAGAGCCTGCTCTTAACAACGATTTTCTGTTCTATTTGGTTTTTAGCAGGACCAAAATATTTCCCTTGATCCTTCCTGGATCAGGCCTGATCTGGTCCAAGCTTGTTTGCCACATAAACATAAATTTCACTGCATAGATGAGCAGTTATTTCAACTAAAAGTTACCATTCTTACTTACTCTGAGTATTTGTCAGTATTCTGGCACCTGCAAACCTTTTTTGTCTCGTAAACCGTAATGAAATTTGCATTTTTTCAAAGCTATGCTGCTTTCAAATGAAACCTACTTTTGGCACGAGCTTTAAACTGCTTTAATAGAACCATCAGCATTTAACACCAGCTAAAAAACAGGAGTAAAAGCACATAAAACAGCCCAAAAGAGAAAAAAAAAATCTGCAACTTGTTACAACTCCTGATTTTAGACACAAATGACAACAGCCTGGAGATCCAGCACGGACATTTTTGTCAGGATGAAAACTTCCTTTCGGGATTGCCTTTGCTGTTTCACGAGCTTCTGGGCGAAGTGAAACTCTACAGGCTCATAAAGAAAAAGGGTCATTAAATGTTGATGACCTTCTCCTGCCTGGGAGAGCTCCTGGGCTGGGGCTGAGCCAGAGGAACTGGTCTGGCCAGCTGGGCTGGGCTCGGGTGAACCTGAGCAGCAGGAGGAGCAGCCAAGGGGAACCCGGAGTTCCAAACTCTGTTTTCAAGCACACAATCCATCCCAGGAGGGCTGGAATGGACACAGCTCCTTGGGACACAGCATTCCCTGAGTGTTTGTGGGATGAGGGACACAAGTGTGGCCCCAGGACCAGCAGGGATGAGGAATGGGGGTGAGGAGTGGGGCACAGAGCAGGAGGTGCAGTAGGGCCCAAAGGGTGGTGACTTCACTTAAAACTTCGAGAATTTACCGAAAAATATTGCAGTGAAAAATGGGAGCAAGAGGCGTGTGGCTTTCTGTGCATAATCAGAGCAGCTGCTGCCCTTAAATGAGGTTTGGGGAGTCTCCCTGCGAGGGCAGAGATTCAAAGCAGGAGGAGCACACGAGCGTTTTGTTCCTTTTGCCAGATCTGTCAGTGTCTCTGGGCTGTGCTCTGAGGGAAGAGCAAGCCTGAACCTCTGAAGCTCGAGACCTAAGAACAATTAGTGCCAGGTACCCCTGGATTGCCTTTCCTGCAATGGTTTGGGGTTTCCCCATGGGAAGGGACCAGGATGTTCCAAACCCTGTCCAGCCTGGCTCTGGACACTTCCAGGGATGGATCCCAAAACCTGGCTGATCTCACAGCACGACCCCGCTCGTTCCTGAGCGGATCAACGCGTCCAAAGGCTCCTGGGGCTGAGGAAAGGTGGAATTTCACTTCAGAGCAGGCAACACCTGTGTGCTGAGGAAGACACAAAACCCCAGGTGAAGAGTGGCAGGGCTGAAAAGTCCTGAGAAGACGAAGAAAAAAATCGAGAAGTGCCAAATCCAGCGCATGGGAATCCTGCCATGAGCATGGGACATCCCCACAGTGCCAAAAGTGCTGCAGGAAACTGCAGCCACCAGCAAAAACCAGGCAGCAGCAAAACACAGCAACCCCGTGCCAGGAGATTGTTTCAAAAGTGAAACTGCCAGAAGCCAAATCTCGGTTTTAAGGCACAATTTTCACCGTAAATATTTGGGTTTCTAGCAAAAAGGGAGGGAGGAGAAATCCTAGTCTGATCCAAAAGAGCTGCTGGAAACAGGACATTGGAGGCAGAGCAATCTGCTGGTTTAATTAACCCACACGACAGAGGACATGAATTTTTTTTCTCTCACATTATTAAACATTATTTTTCTCTCACTATTAAACACAAAAATATCCAAACTCCTGAGCTATGGAACAGAAATGATTAAAATCCCACTGCTCCAAGATTGTTTCCTCCCCATCCACAGCAATTCCCAACAGGAACACGTCCCGTGGAGTTCCTCAATTCACGGGGAAAACTTCAATGACTTTCATAATCTGAAAGCAACTTATAATCAAAATTGATTTCATTAAACCAGTGGCAATCTGTCGGCAGCCTGAGAGCCCAGACAGGGAAAGAGCGATTAAAACAAGCTGGCAAAACACATTAGAAATTAATTGACTTCTTGATTTTTATCAAAAGTGAAAAAAGGCTCAACCCTACACCCAATGATACAGCCCTGAATGCAGCAATTAAAAGTTTCTCCTTCCAGTTGCAGCTTTTTACAGCATTTTAATCAATTTTTGTACAGCAAATGAGCGGAGAGTTTAACCCTAAATCGAATCAGCATGGTGTTGTAGGGTGAAAATCATAATCCTGCAGCATGACATGCAAGAATAAAACTTAGATAAACTAAACAAAATGACAGGAATGTTCCTGCAGATCATTTTTGACTTGTATTTTAGGCCACTGGAGGGAAATTCATAAGCAGATTTGGGACTTGCCTATCAACGTGACCTCACCTACGTAAATATTTATTCAAACATTTGGGCACATTGCAGGGGATTCTAGATTAGAAACCAAAGGAAATGACTATAAAAGGAAAACCATGCTGGCAGTTTCTGTTTAAAAACTGCAAACCCTCAAAGACTTCACCTTACAACTGGGCTGTAACATCCAGAGAAACTCCAAAGCTGTTGTTTGATTTATTCCTACCTTTTATAAAATCCCAAGCCATCGATCCTGAATGGCCTTGACTCAAAAGCCTGACAGATAAATTTTCATTGCTGAGATTGTTTAAGTAGTTCAGCATCACAGGGATGGGGCTGGAATGAGAATTAGCAGATTAAAAAAAACCACCAAAACACCAAAAAATGAACTGAAATGGCAAAACTGGCAGCTTTCTCTCCTTTCAGCACAGCACAAACACCTTCTGCTGCTGGGATCAGAGAGCTGGGCTGGAATGCACAGCAGGTTTATCCAAACACAGCTGGCACACTGCCCTCTCCTCCAGGCCTCACCTCAGCATTCCCCTTTCCAGAGCCTCACACAAGGCTCCTCAGGACTCTCCAACTTTTATCTTCTGACCTTTCCCCCCTTTTTTTTTTTTTTTTTTTTTTTTTTTGGGTGTCTTTCTAAGTTAATCAGTAACCACAGACTTCTGCCAGCCCTTGGCGCTGCCGATTCCAAGGTCCTGAGCCACTTCCACACCGTTCTCTGCTTCCCCATTCCAGCTCCCCAGCCTTTCCCTGTGCTGGGAATAAAAAAATAAAAATAAAAAGGTGTATTTTCCATCCTAAGACACTGGCTCAGCAGCTCCAGAACCCAATTATTCTAGGGAGAAAAAGCTCTTACCCACAGCTACACATCATGAGGGACAAGTCTTGCCATGTCCCCGTGCAGGAGGTGGAGGAAAATAAAAAGAGACATTTTTTATGAGACAGTTACTGAGCTGTAATTTCCCACATCCGTTTACAACTGCAAACAAGCCCAGGCAGGGGAAGGTACTATCTATTACCATAATTATTTTTAAAACCTTCACCCCACAGGGTTAGGAAAAACCCGATGATTTACAGCAAAGCCATAACTATAAAACTGCAGATGGGAGCTGAGCTATTTTGCCCTTGTCTAATGCTGAGATCTCATTAAACTGTGTGCTTAAACCTTAAATATTTGAGAGTAAATGGTAGTTAAAATAGGGAAATCATTCTCATTAAGCAGCCTTTCCTCTGCTCAGCTTCTCAGCTCATCATTTGTTATTTGGTCATTTGTGGAGATTGACACTGCTCCATCTTCCAGCCTGGACAGCCCCAAAATTCTTAAATAAAGGGAAAAGGGCAAGGAAAAAAAAAAAGCACTCAAGCCATTTTTAAACCTTAAAAAGAAGCTGATGAGAGAACAGAAATTTTTTTCTTTTGTAAGTTCAATCACCTTGAAGGCTGATCCTTTGGCCAAAGCCATTCAGTGAGACAACAGGCAGCAACTTTTCTTTATTCTTTCTAAATCTACTTCTTTGACCTCTGCTTGCTCTGCATTATTACCATCATCATCATCATCATTATATCTCCAAGAAACTAACTTTTAATGAAAGCTTGCACTACACACCCCACATCCAATTTTCTCTCTGAAATATTCCTGCCTTTCAGAAGTTACTGCAGCAAACCAGAGCATTAATAATTATTTTTGCTTACTCCTCTCTCAAGCCACCCACAAAATCCAAAGCAATCTCTGCCAACCTATCCAGGCTATAACTGGAAGCTGGAAGAGGAAATGACATAAGAGAAAAGCAGAATTTATGCAAATGTTGGTGATATGAAAGCTCAGAAATCTTCATAAATTAGCAGCGCACAGTAATTGAAGCTGCTTGAATCGTGCTCCTCCATCCTTCCACTTCAATGGGATATGGCAGGAAGTAATTAATGGAGACAGGCTCCCTTGCATATAGCTGGAAATAATTAATTGGGCATCTCATTCCTGGTATTGGCTGTTTGGAAAAAAGAAAAAATCTCCCCATGTAGAACAGTTTGTTTCACACGTAACCCCAGGGATCAGCTGTTCTTTATTCTTTAAATATACATAAAGAGATTTAATGGGAGCCCATATGGAAAACTTAACCTTCACAAAGGCTTCGCTACGTGCACAGATGAAGTGTTTCGCAGAGTAGTTGATGTTTTTAAAAAATTAAAATAAATTAAGACATACAAACCCCCCATTCAAATAGAGACTCAAAATGTAGCATTACGTACTAGACGTTAAATAAGAGCATAAATTTTTATTTCTTCTCCCTTGTTTTCTACTCAAAATTACAAAACCTGCTTAGAATAGAACCTGTTCCTCATTATTTCTTTTTTTTTTTTTTCCTGTATGCACAGCACACAGCTCATGTTCTTCTGAACAGTTTTACCCAAAATTTAAAATTCGAAACTAATTAGGTCCTCGATTTATTTCTGTAGGAGAAAAGGCCATGAAGAACACTTAGGATTCCATTATGAATAACAGATGCGAGACGGATACATTTATAAACCACTAAATTTAGAAAGATTCGTGGAGAGTTCTGCTGAACCTTTCAAAATTAAGAAAACCTCCCTGTACTTTGCCGCTGAATCCATCAGAGCAAGTTCTGGGGAAGCAGAACACAAAGGGCCAATGAGTTTTCCACGGACCCAACATTAATGCATGCCATGGATGGAATTTCAGAATGCCCAACAAAGCAGGCAATATCCGCGGGGCACATTAACTAAACGCCAACATTCCCTGTTGCTTCTTGGGGGTTATTTAACACCCTCAGCTTGCCATCTTGTGCAGGGCCAGCTAGGAAATTAATGAAAGCAATCAGATCCCCCTTTCACCCTGGATCCCAGAGCCTCGGAGTCCTGTGTTTAAAACCAGCGCTCAGACACTTCCCCGATTGTTTGGGGCCGCTCGGTTCCCACAGGGAAACCCAGCTGACACAAAGGCACCTTCCCTGCCGGGCACAAAAGGGCCAGATGGCCCCCGTGAACTGCTCAGGGCTCCGGGAAAAGCTTGGGAACACTTTGGGACACGTGGGCATTCCCACCCGTGCGCTCCTCCAATGCCCAGGGACGGCGAACTGGCCCGAGAATGCCAGGAGCAGCTGGCACGGCTGTGCCCCGCCTGAAATCAGACAAAACAACCAACCCAAAACAGGGCTCAGCGTTTTTTATGCAGCTGACAAACCTCAATATCCAAAGAGTTCGTGTTAATTTAAAAGGGGGCAAAACAGCTGACACTGCGAGGAGAGCCCGAGTGCCTCCCCAAGCCTGGCAGCGGCTCCCGACGCCGAGCCCAGGGCCTGGATTTTCCAGGAGCCCTTCCAGGCTCAGCAGGGTTCAGCAGCTGCCACCCCCGTGCCCCGCGAGTGCCTGGGCACTGCCAGAGCTTTTCCAGGAAGGATTTGGACTCTTGGATGCGGGCGGGCAGCTGGAGGAACACCCTCTCTCCCAGGAAATTCCCAACATCTCTCCCCATCACCCCAGCAGGTTCTCTGCCGCCCAGCTGGAAGCCGCTTTGCCACACAAGGACAAACTCCTCGTCCTCCCTTCCCCACAGTTACGAAACGCGTGCCTTGTGCCACACCAAGAGCTGCCGTGGCAGCAGCACATCCTAAAGGCAGAGGAGGCTGCAGCTCCGAGTATCTGTCACCCGCAAGGCACGGAACATCCCAGCCAGCGCTTCCCCAGCGCCACAATGCCGCCCTCGCTGCCTTTTCCAGCGGGGCAGCGACAGCGCGCTTGGAATGACACGAACTCCACACGCTTCCACACGCTCGCTCCCTGGACAGGGAATTACCGAAAGCACATTTTAAACACACACACACACACACTCTGGGCTCCTCCAGCAGCGCTCCTGTTTCACCTCTGCCGATGAGCCCGGCTCTGTCCGGGGGAGAAGCCAGCCCGCTGCCAAAATCACATCACACCACACTTGGCTGTAACAAAAGATGACTCCGGGGAGTTTGTGCTCATCATCGTTATTCCACGCACGTCAGAGCCACCTCCAGCAGCCCTTCCTTCAATTAAACCTCTACTACTGCAAAGGGCAAAGGGGCTGGAGACACATTTGCGCCCTGCTGAGCGCGGAAGGGGTAAGGAGGGATAAAGGGAAGGGAGGATTACACAGCTCTTTTTTAGAGACGTCCGCCCCCCTGCAAAAAACAAGGAAATCCCCCTCCCCACAATGTACAAGACAACCACACAAACCTGGTGGGTGAGAACGCATCCGCGCCTTGCCTTGGACCATCCTCCCTCCCGCACCCCCCCTTTTTTTTTTTTTTTTGGTGGTGTTGTATTATTGCTTTTTTTCCAGCTGAGCACTTGCCTCTCCTCCGTGCCCATCAAATATCCCGAAGATGGAGGGGTGAGTCTTGTTCACCAGGTCGGTGATTACTTCGAACCTGTCCTCCATGTGATCCCTGCGGCCTTGGATGGAGTAGACAGCCACGTTGTGGCTCTTGAACTCCCAGGTCTTGGAGAACTCAGCGTCCAGCACGTCTAAACCCCCGAGCCTGTCATTCTGCATGATCTCGGCCACCTTGCCCTTCACCATCTTCACCGCATCCCTGCTGGACTTAACAATGGTTTTCACCTCATCCGTGTGGAAGAAATAACTCCACAGGGCCAGGCTGATGCACAGCAAGAACAGGGTCTCCGGTCTGAGCAAGAAGTAACGCATGATCCGACCCAGCAGAGACAGCAAAGTCATTGTATCCTCTATCATTTATTATCGCGACCGGGTCTCCCCACACCATGCAGCGGGGCGGCTCCGAGCCCGGGGCCGCTCGCTCAGTGCATGCTCGGCCGGCCGGGCAGCGCCGAGCCCCGCGCTCCGCTCCGCTCCGCTCCGCTGCGGCTCCGCTCCCGCTGCTCCCGGGCGGCCGCGCCCCGGCCCCGCGGCGCCCCGTCCGTGCCGCGGGGGCGCGGGCCCGCCGATGGATGCGCCGAGCCCTCCGCCGCCGGATGCCTCCTCCTGAGCGCCGCTGCCCGCCGCGGCTCGGCCCGGGAGGTGGCTGCCAGGGCCGCCCGCGGTACCTGCGTCCCGTGTCCCCGCCGCCGGCCCGCCCTCCTTGCACCCGGGCGGAGCGTCCCGGCCGCCGCCCCCGCCGCGCCGCTCAACTACAAATCCCGGCGGCCCCCGCGGCAGCGCGCCGGTGCGGATGTGGGGCATGCTGGGAGTTGTAGGCCGGCAGCTGAGCCAGGAAAAGGGGAAAAAATTATTGAATGGAAGGGATTTGAATCAAAATCAAATTTAAAAAAAAAATAAAATAAAAAAATTAAAATTATGTAATCAAAGGGTAATTAAAATTATTTAATCGGAGTGATCTTAATCAAAATAAAAATATTTTTAATCAGGAAATTTAATGAAATTATTTAATCAAAGAGTAATTAAAGAAATTATTTAATCAAAGTGTTGTTGGAGCGACCCGGGATAGCGGGAAGTGTCCCTTCCCATAGGATGAGGTGCCACTTAAAGTCCCTTCCAACACAAACCATCCTGGGATTCTTCTAAAGGATGAACTTGACTCTCACGTGCTCCCCAATTCCCTTCCAAGCTCGCAGTCAGAACGGAAACAAAGCAGAATTTGTCAATTATTAAACAGAGAGTAGAGTTTGCCAAGGTAGCACAAAAAACCCCAAAGCACCTCTCTTTTTTTCTCTGCCCCGTGTCTGTAAATTGCCATTTTGCTGCCACTGACAGCACCGAAAACCACGAGCCGTGAGTGTGCGAGCGGAAGTTTAACTGGAAACAATTAAATTTTTAATTTTGTTTAATTGGAAACAATTAAATTCCGCGCCTGAGCTGTGGGGCACAAAACACGAAATCCATCAACCAACCTCAGAGAGCGTCAGGGCCGGCACGAGAATCAAACGCCTCAAACACAAAACGAACAAAGCACAAAACCCCGAAACTGAAATTCTGACTGGAAAACTCCAAACTCCAGCTATGAGAACATTCCGGGTTTTCCAGCAGCTCCCACCCGCCCTGGACTTTTGGTGCTGTGCTAAAAATTCTTTGTTTTGCCACTTCTTTCAACGATCGGCTGAAATAAACGCCGGAACCCCAAGCCTGCTTAACCCAAAGTTAATAATTTTAATTTTGACTCTTTCATCCGAGAAGCAGCAAAATTAATGACAACTATGAAATATCACCACGACACTTTAAATGTAAGAGGTGCAAACCACCCTGTTAGTATTTTATCCAAAATTTTACATTTCAGGCCTAGGAAAAACTCTCACCTTTATCTCCCCCTCTGTCACGATGTGCTTGAGTGGAGCCACAGATTTTTTTTTTTTTTTTTACCCAAAATGCCAAAATCTGCACCTGTGAGTTGGGGAATGCGGCACCTGTAGCTAATGAGGCTGATTAATTAACTTAAAGTACTTAATGACTGCTCCAGGGAAACTGAGGCTGAACGTCCTGGTAAATAAGAAGCAGCAGGGAAATAATATTTTTGATGCTGCAGAAATGTGTAGCTGACAAAAAGCTGTGTAGCCAATAATTCTAATGATATTATCAGTAACACTGTCTCCGTTATGGCTTTTAAATTTCTATTGGTTTTATATTAGGGAAAGGTAAAATAAATGTAAAATAAGAAGGATGCTGCTCTCGCCCACCAACCAATTCATTTTTTATTTATTTCACTGCAATATAAATGTGGCACTATTAGCTACAAACTGTGTAGCTAATAATTCTAATAATGTAATTAATATATTTATCTCTATTGTGGCTTTTAAATTTCTATTAGTTTTATCTTAGGCAAAGATAAAATAAGTGTAAAATAAGAAGGATGCTGGTTTCTCCCACCAACCAATTCATTTTTTATTTATTTCACTGCAGTATAAATGTGTCACTATTAGCTACAAACTGTGTAGCTAATAATTCTAATAATGTAATTAATATATTTATCTCTATTGTGGCTTTTAAATTTCTATTAGTTTTATCTTAGGCAAAGATAAAATAAGTGTAAAATAAGAAGGATGCTGGTTTCTCCCACCAACCAATTCATTTTTTATTTATTTCACTACAATATAAATGTGTCACTATTAGCTACAAAGTGTGTAGCTAATAATTCTAATAATGTAATTAATATATCTATTGTGGCTTTTACATTTCTATTGGTTTTATATTAGGGAAAGATAAAATAAATGTAAAATAAGAAGGATGCTGCTCTCTCCCACCAACCAATTCATTTTTTATTTATTTCACTGCAATATAAATGTGTCACTGTCTATTAGCTACAAACTGTGCAGCTAATAATTCTAATAATATCATTAATATCACTATCCCTATTACAGCTTTTAAAATTATATTAATTTTATACTTAAGGAGAGGTAAAATTAATGTAAAATAAGAAGGATGCTGCTCTCTCCCACCAACCAATTCATTTTTTATTTATTTCACTGCAATATAAATGTGTCACTGTCTATTAGCTACAAACTGTGCAGCTAATAATTCTAATAATATCATTAATATCACTATCCCTATTACAGCTTTTAAAATTATATTAATTTTATACTTAAGGAGAGGTAAAATTAATGTAAAATAAGAATGATGGTACTCACTCTCACCAACCAATTCACTATTTATTTGTCATTTCACTGCAATATAAATGTGGCACTGTCTATTAGCTACAAACTGTGTAGCTAATAATTCTAATAATAACATTAATATCACTATCTCTATTAGGGCTTTTAAATTTCTATTAGTTTTATGTTAGGGAAAAATAAAATAAATGTAAAATAAGAAGGATGCTGGTTTCTCCCACCAACCAATTCACTATTTATTTGTCATTTTACTGCAATATAAATGGCAAATATTAAAGATAACAATTTAATGTGTCACTGTCTATTAGCTACAAACTAATAATAAGCTACAAGCTAATAATTCTAATAATATTATTAAATTAATAATTAGCTACAAGCTAATAATTCTAATAATATTATTAATATATATTAATATATATTCTACAATATTATTATATCACTATCTCTATTATGGCTTTTAAGTTCTATTAATTTTACACTTAAGGGAAGACAAAATAAATGTAAAATAAGAAGGATGCTGCTCTGTCCCACCAACCAATTCGTTATTTATTTGTCTTTTTTACTGCAATATAAATGTGTCACTGTGGCTCCTGTGAGGTTGTGTTTCCCTCTTGGCAGTTTGGGTCCAGAGCCTGGAATTGTGGAGGGAAATGAGGAGGTTCCAGAGCCCACAGATTTTTAAAATCTAGTAATTTATATCTAAAGCTAAATAGAAGTTTTAAAGCAGTAGCTAGTTCTTCTTCTTCACCTTCTTTTTTTGTAAGTTTAAATAGTATTTTGTAATTAGTTAGAAAAGTCTGCATTGCAGACTTCAAGTAGTTAATTATTAAGTTAAAAGTAAAAATAATGAGTGGCATTTCTTAATTAGGCAGTTTAACTTTAAAAAAACCTGACTTATTAATAAAATACTACAGAACTCACAACCTATAAACCTGGAATATAGATAAGAAATAATAAACATCCCATCCAAACACAAAACACTTTAATCCCAACCCTAACAGAGAAGAAAAAAGATAAAAACACAATAATTATTGAGCCAGCCCAGTGGCCTGAGCCAAAAAAAATCCCAATTTCAGGGCTCGTTCTGTGCTCCAGCAGCTCTTCCCAGGGAGATGCAGAACTTCAGCACCCATGGGTTCTCTTGAAAGCTGGAAATCAGCAAAACCTCACCAATATTCGGGAAATCAGCAAAGAAAACCTCACCAATATTTGGGCTATCAGCAATAAAAACCTCACCAATATTCGGGAAATCAGCAAAGAAAACCTCACCAATATTTGGGCTATCAGCAATAAAAACCTCACCAATATTCGGGAAATCAGCAATAAAAACCTCACCAATATTTGGGCTATCAGCAATAAAAACCTCACCAATATTTGGGAAATCAGCAATCAAAACCTCACCAATATTCGGGAAATCAGCAATAAAAACCTCACCAATATTTGGGCTATCAGCAATCAAAACCTCACCAATATTTGGGCTATCAGCTGCTATTTCATTTTAGGTTTTGGTCACTTGTGAGAGGAAAGAAAAAGCGATTCCTGAGCCAGGTTTGTGAGTAAAGTGGAGAATTATCCGCTTGGAAAATTGGGAAAAAGCATTCCTTGCTCAACAGCTCCTCCTCCTGCTCGCCCGGACGTGAAACCATCAGGGCATCATTTGGTTTTATATTTTGGCTACAGAAACAAATAATCTGAATCTGCAAACGTGAATTCCTTGTCTGTTCAGCGCTCCAATACACAGGAGTTGTGGGCTATAAACAGAATAAACTTGGGAATTATTTTCCCAACTTGCCCAGAGCAGTATTCAGCTTTTCCAGGCAATGTTTGTGGTACCCAGAATGAAAATAGAGAGTGGGATAATGGAGAAGCTCTCACTATTTGCTAGCCTGAATGACACCAACATTTTTATCATTGTCATTTCTTGCTGGTATTAAATAAAATTCAGTAGTTTTGACTGGAAGAAGCCTCATTTTGTGAATGTATTTACAAGCATAACTTAAATAGGAATAATAACAATGTGAAAAACTCTTTAATTTCCTGTAGTTGCAAACTGAATTTAACATTATTTCACCCTGGGGATGAGCAGTGAGGACACAACACTGAGGGGTCACCAAAAATCATTACAAGAAACATTTAATTTGATGGAAATTTCCTCATAAAAATACTCCCAAAACCTGCAGGATATCTGTTCTATAATATTCTCTGGGATGCTAAAATTTGGGGGATGTTTCTGTTGCTGTTTGCTGAACTCTGCTGCCCAGTTAAAAGGTTTTCTCAGGATTTTCATGTTCAAATACTTTTATTGGCATAAATCAGACGCGCACAATAACGTGACTCGTCGAAGATTAGTCCTGGAAAATATGAAAGCAAAATATTCCCCAAAACCTGTGGATTCACCTCCCTTTTCCTCTGCTGAGCTAGAAAATCCGAATAGCAAAATCAGCACCGATAATAACAACTATAAAAGGGGGGTTTTTCATGTCAGGGCTGCAATGCAGTAAAAGAAATCTTGTGCTTTTCTCTCCAGAGAGGTGAAAAAATTTGATTTTAGGACATTGAGGGTGACACAGGCCCAGCTCTGCAGAGGAATGACTCGCTGGCAAGCTCAGAACCTGCTTTGTACGCTCGTTTGGATAACAGTAAATGAGGCTGAGTTCTCCTGACGGTGCTTTCATCTCTGGTGATATAAACGACATTTCCTGCTATTATTGCCAGGATTTGATCTCGCAGCAAACGCCAGGAATCGCAGGGAAATTCTGCCTCCCCCCTGAGAAATCTCACCCCAGCAGTTCTGCTCTGCACCTGCCCTGAAGAGGAACATTTGCAGATGTGAAATGCAAGCAGCAATTTCCCACACAAGTTGCTCCTTTCTCTTTTCCAGGGTTCTCAATCCCGGGACATCTCCATGTGTGAAATCTGATTTTTGTTTCTTTCCTGCTGCCGTCGAGTGACCTCGGTGTCAGCGGGAAGGAAAGGCACAGGGAAGTTTCTGACTGATGTTTTAATAGCTTTTATTTAAACACAGGATTCTGCTGTGGGATGGTGTGCACCGAAACGCAGTGCAGTGTGTGAAATTATTATATTTATTATTTATTGTATATACAGTGAAACATATATCATATATATAATGAAATAGATAAAATATCTACAATGAAATATATACAATATATACAATGAAGTATATAAAATATACACAATAGATACAATATAGACAATGAAATATATAAAATATATACAATGAAATATATAAAATATATACAATGAAATATATAAAATATACACAATGAAATAGATACAATATAGACAATGAAATATATAAAATACACACAATGAAATAGATACAATATACACAATGAAATATATATCATATATACAATTAAATATATACAATATATACAATGAAATGTATATAATATATACAATGAAATATATAAAATATCTACAATGAAATATATAAAATATCTACAATGAAATAGATACAATATACACAATGAAATATATAAAATATATACCATGAAATGTATATAATGTATACAATGAAATATATAAAATATAGACAATGAAATAGATACAATATATACAATGAAATATATAAAATATATACAATGAAATGTATATAATATATACAATGAAATATATAAAATATATTTCACTATTGTGAAGTTATTATATATAAAATACTGAAATTGTTATCTATAAATGAGCAGTGAAATTATTATATATAAATTATCAATATGAAGACATCCTGCTTAAATACCTGCAGGTGCCTGGGGTGGAAATCCCACACCTGCCTTACTCAGAGAATATAATTCTTGATTATAAATATAGAATTTTCATTTTAAATATAAAAATCTTCATTTTATAGGATGTAAATTACACCTGGAATTAACAGTATTTTAAGAAAACAAAAATCTATCTCGTTTCCCAAGTAAACGACGGGATGTTGTTCATGAACCTTTACATCTTCTTGCTCACTTTGAATATCAGAGCCAAACTGCCTGGTGGTCCATCGAGGAAAAATGCCAATATTAATTTCATGGAAAAGTTTCACCTGGGATCTATTTCAGAAGAAAATTCTGGGGTTTATCCACTCACAGAGCCTTGAATTACCCCAATTCTGGAATTACCACAAAAATTTGGCCGCTGAAGTCACTGGGAGTTTTTGCTTGGTGGCAGCACAATCCCTAAAATATTGATTTGACATCCACATCTCCAGGGCATGACGTATTTTGGGAGACAGGGATTATTCCAAACAGATTTTCCCAGTCATTTTCCAGGTGTGAACTCCCTGAAAATTGGGAAATGACCGAGGTACCACCAGAACAGCCAGCAGATAAAGCTGAAAATGCTCCTGGCACCCAGGGCTGCAGGGTGCAGACACCTGGGAGTGTTTGTGGGCTTCTGCTGGGGAATGAATGCCTCACAAAACTCCCCCCTTTTCCAGGGAAATCCAGGACACGCCAGAAAAATGGAAATAGGAGCCTCACAAACTCCCCCCTTTCCCTTTCCCAGGGAACTCCAGGACACGCCAGGAAAATGGAAATAGGAGCTCAGCAATCTGGAATCGCTCTGCAAACTGGCAGCGTTCTCACAAACCTTCCTCGGATCTGGGCACAGATTGATAAAAAGCAGCAGCGATCTTAATTTTCTTCTTCATTAATTTTTACTCTGTTTAGCAGCTGTTTTGTGTCTGTGGTGCAGACTGTTTAATTTGCATTAAGCAAAGAGCTGCAAAATTGATTTATACATTTGAATGCCTCACATTTTCACTCTGAGGCACTTTTGGATGCAGAACATGACAGGCTTAAACTCAGGATCAAATCCTTAGGCCAGGCTTGTCCCAAAGCTGAGGTGAGAGGGGAGCTGAGGTTACAGGTGCCTTTTTTGGTGACTTCTCTGAGAGAAGCTAAAATTAGCTGTGCCCTCAGCTAAGAGTGTCAAATCCACATTTCACTCGGTGCCTTGGCTATTCCAGAGGTTCATTCCAGCCCTGATGCCTTCCCTTGACCAAATTCTTGCTAAAACCCCAAAAGTGAAGCTTTCTGAGGCAGGATTGAGATAAATCAGCTCTGGGCTAATTTATATTTCCTCGGGTAAGGCGGATGAAAGGGTTTGGTGACTCCCTGAGTGGCACAGAGCTGGCAGCCCGAGCTCCCTTTGTCTCTGGGAATTTGGGATGGATTCTCCCCCTGCTCCATTTCCACAGGACACGCTGCCATTACTCAGTTCCAAAGGCTCCCTTCTTTATCACCAGGTTTTGGTGATGGAGATAAAGAAATATTCAAATAAGGGCGGCGAAAGGATTCTTCTTCTGGAGAATTTATTAAGAATTGCCCCATTTTTTAAGTGGTGGTATTTGTATTGGAATTTGCTCCAGTTGGGGCTGTCAATAAGTAATAAATAAATAGAGATGAAGCATTCCCACCTCTAGGGCTGGAATGGCAGATGTTTTTTGGAAGTGATGGGAAAAGGGAGAGAGACTTTAATGAGCTGGCAGAGAAAACTGAATGGATGGAGCCACGACCTCCCTCACACAGCCACGACCTTCTTCAAAAATACAAAGTACAAAAGCACAGAAAGAAATACAAAAGGAAATTAAAGAAAAAAAAATCAGGAGTCAACAGTTTGGGACACTCAGAGAAGATTTAAACCCATCAAGTGTCAGGGGCAGGGATGCTCAGAGATGTTTGTGCTCCACTGAATCCTACCCAAGGTTTGGGTTCATCAGCAGGGAATGCAGCAGGGAGAGGGATAATTCCCACTTACAGCTCCCACCTGACAGTGTTTGAAGTGCTGTCTGGACATCCCCAGGTGTTCTTGAGGCCCCTAAATTTGGTAACTCTCTCAAGTCTCACACACACTCCAAGCACGCTCTTGGACTCTCACACGCAGGTGACAGAGGGGCTTATTCAGCAGGAGCACCTGGCCCAAAATTGATGGCTCAGGCTTGAGACTGTGAATCAAACAGCTTTTGACCAGAGCTGAAGATTTTGTACTGCAGAAGTGAAAATTCAGATAATGGCTCTTCTGTGAATAACATAAAAGTCAGATTTCAGCAGATGCGCCGGGATGGAGGAAATGCAGGGATCATTTCACTGTCACTCCATTCCCAGGTGCTTGGTTGTGCTGCCTGTCAGGTGAGATATTCCCTGAACACTTCCCATTAGGCATTAACATTGTGTGTTTGAATTGGTAACAGGGGTGGCACAACGTGTTAAAAAAAAAAAAAAAAAGAAAAAGAAAAAAGACTGTTTTTTAGTCTGTGTGGTTGAGGTGAAGCTGAAGGAAGCTACTGCCATTTTTGGTGCTATGGATTTTGACAGGAAATTTGGAGGTTCACACTCTTGGAAAGTGTTAAGTACTCGGATTGTCCCAGCTCCATGAATCTTCCCAGCAGCTCAGTGTGTTGCAAGACAACTGTAAACAGCTTCAAGAAACCTTCAAGCCATCGGCTGGGGCATGTTTGAAACCACACAGTGTTTTTTAAAATATTATTTAGTGATGCCAAAATTTAAAAGGCTTTAATCAGTAATTTAGCTGTAATATTTCACCTGCTGTCATTCTATTTCTCTTTCTTCCCACCCTAAATAAGAACCTGGATCTTTGGCCTGTAAAAGCTGTCTTCCTCTTGATCTCAAGTGATGGATAATGATGCATCTTCAAAGTGTGTCAGCTCCATCTTTTCCTTTTTCTCTCTCAATAGTGTCTAGATATTATTTAAACCTTCAAAAATGTTTCTATAAAGGAAAAAACCTCACCTATACTCCTTTCCAACACAGAGAACTAGGAGGCTTCATTTTGGTGAAAAAGGTGCCTTATTTTAGGAGTTATTTGCCAGATTCTGAGCTTTCAGGGCAAACTGCTAACCCCACGGTTTCTGCAGGCACCTGGGAGGTCACTGAACTGGTTTATAATGGGGGTTATTATTTATATTGGTAATGCTATGGGGAGATGCTGTGCCCAGGGGAGGAGCCAAGCATTCCTACCTGGATACAATCTGACTTTGGGAACACCACAGCAGCCTTTGCCCACTGCATTCCCAGAGGAGCAGCTTTCTGCCCCACTGCATTCCCAGAGGAAGCCCAGGCCCATGTCCAGCAGCCCTGGAGCTCCAGAGGAAAACTCCAGCCTTGTCCAGGATCCTGCTTCTGATGCCTTGTGCAGGCTGAGCTGGAGCAGAGGCTGGGCAGAGTCACAGAATAAAGCAGGGATTCATTCAAAGGATCTCCTCCAGGGATCCACCTTGGGCAGCACCAGAGCCCAGCCAGGGCTGCAGCCAAGAGGAACCAAAATGGTCCCAAAATGCACGAGCGCTCCCGGGGGCTCTCACTGGGATCAGCTCTGCTCCATTTGCACCTTGCAGTTCATTGTCCCATTCCAGCTTTAGCCCAGGCACTCCCATCCTGCTTGTTTTTCTCTCTCCAGCCCACGCTGTTTGTGCTCCTGGGGCTGAGATTTGGATCATTTGTCCTTGGTGCCCAGCTGGAGCAGGAATTGTTTTGTCTCCCTGCTCTGTGCAGAGAGCTCACCATCCCATAATGTGAATCCCAGACCCACACACTAAAGCAGCACAGAATCTGAAAAATATAAAAGCTGAAACCTGAGGCATCAGTACAATGGCTTCTCCTGGGCAATATGTTGGGTGTGATGGGAATGGCGTGGTTTGGCCCAAAATAGCTGCCTGGGCTGGAGCCTTCAGCTGTCAGAAGTGTCTCTCCTCCTCCCCACGTGGTGAGATCTCCATCCACAGCACCATCTGCTTCCTCAGAATGCAGATTTGCTGCACTGGAGATGGCTTTGAACGGGGGAAATCGTCTGACTGCCGTTTAATTTTATGACTTTGCTTGAATTTCCAATTCCCACATCACTCCTCGGTCTCCTGAGGCACCAGAAGCTGCCACCAGATGTGGGAATGAGCTTCAAACATCTGTGGGCTTCCCTGCTGCTGCTTCCAGCTCCTTTCTGCACGTGGAAAAAGCTGGTGGGGAGCAAGATGATCTTAAATGCACTTTTCCTCCCTGCCAGCCTCAGCACTTTCAGCATTCCCAGCTCCCAGAATGTGCCACATTCCCAGTTTCTGTTTGGGAAGGTGGGGAGTGACTGGCAGCTCCTTCAGCTGGTGGAAAAGGAGCAAAAAAAAGGAGGAGCATTGGAAGGGCTGGGATGTAATTCCACAGATCCCTCTGCTGTTTATCTGCCTGATGAAGGGATTTATTTATAGCTCGTGACTTCTCCAAAAACATTGTTCTGTGCTGACCTTCCTGCTCAAATTGGAAGTCAGGAGAGCAGCTCTGCCAAGTAAACGAAACAACTTTAAAATACAGGGGGAAAGCTTCTTCTTGTGTTGTGAGTCCACTGTTAATGCTGTGCCTCATGATTTTTTTTGCCTTATTATCAACTCTGGTCACTGTGGAGAGCTGAGATTCTCCGGAAGAAACCTGGGATGTGGAGAGAAAATCACCTCAAGTGCACTTAAGAAGGGAGGTGAGGACACACAAGCAGCAACCTGATCAGCTGCTGACACCAGCAGCTCCTCTTCCCGGGCTCTGGCTCCCAGCAGCCCATTCCCAATCTATTAGTAATGCCCCACAAATAAGGAGCAGGGATTTGCACATTTCCTGGCTGTCAGAATCAGTCATTCCTGCCTAAAAAGTGTTTAAAAAAAGGCTGGATGTGGCACTTGATACCAGGGTTTAGTTGAGGTGTTAGGGCATGAGTTGGAGTCGATGATCTTGAAGGTCTCTTCCAACCTGGTGACTCTGTGAACTCTGTGAAAAAAGCCACAGAAAGCAGGAACCAGGCTCTTTGTCCTCTCTGGAGCCTGCTGAGTGTCAAACCCAGGCCAGGTCTGGGCTGGGCTTAGAGCAATGAGGGGTTTGCAGCAGAGGGGAGCCTGCCCTGGCCTGGATCCCATCCCTGCCCTCCCAAACACCTCCCAGGAGCTGGGATGAGCGGGTTTGGCAGTGGGGAAAAAGTGGAGCTGTCCTGGGGTGTGGTTAATGCCCCTCAAGGTGGTCAATGTCCCCTCAGGGTGGTCAATGTCTCTCAGGGTGGTTAATGTCCCCTCTGGGTGGTTAATGTCCCCTCTGGGTGGTTAATGTCCCTCAGGGTGGTCAATGTCCCCTCAGGGTGGTCAGTGTCCCCTCTGGGTGGTCAATGTCCCCTCAGACTATTTAATGTCCCCTCAGGGTGGTCAATGTCCCCTCAGAGTGGCTAATGTCCCCTCAGGGTGGTTAATGTTGCCTCAGGGTGGTCAATGTCCCCTCAGGGTGGTTAATGTCCCCTCAGAGTGGTTAATGTCCCTCAGGGTGGTTAATGTCCCCTCAGAGTGGTTAATGCCCCTCAGACTGTTTAATGTCCCCTCAGGGTGGTTAATGTCCCCTCTGGGTGGTTAATGTCCCTCAGGATGGTCAATGTCCCCTCAGGGTGGTCAATGTCCCCTCAGACTATTTAATGTCCCCTCAGGATGGTCAATGTCCCCTCAGGGTGGTCAATGTCCCCTCAGGGTGGTCAGTGCCCCTCAGGATGGTCAATGTCCCCTCAGGGTGGTTAATGTCCCCTCAGACTGTTTAATGTCCCCTCAGGATGGTCAATGTCCCCTCAGGGTGGTCAATGTCCCCTCAGACTGTTTAATGTCCCCTCAGGGTGGTCAGTGCCCCTCAGGATGGTCAATGTCCCCTCAGGGTGGTCAGTGCCCCTCAGCAACTTGAGGGGGCATTGATTGAACTTGATTGAAGCAAGTCTTGCTGGAGGGAACACTTGAAAAGGCACTGCAGGAGTGGGGTGTTCTCCCTCAGGCTGCAAATCCATCTCCCTCCACTTCCAAAGGCTTCTGTGAGTCAAGATTTCTACGCATTTTCAGCTCAAGACAGGCCAGATAAAGAAAAACAATCGAGGAAAGATGGGTGAATCTGCAGGCAGCCCCCAGATCCTGCACATTATGCTGTGTTTTGCTTTTCTGTCCTCACATACATCAAGTCAGGAATTAATTCCTGTTGCTCCTGCTTGGGAACATAACCAGCAGAACCCAAATTTTGGCTGCTGGCCCAGCTCCTCTCATAGAAGTGCCTCAGCCACCTCCTGTTCTGTTCCAAATCCACAGCAGCACGTATTTGTTACACACAAAGTGCTGTTCCTTAATGCTCAGCCAAGCTGGGAAATTGTTTCTTGACTCCTTTGCTTTTCCCATTACAGCGAGGAGCAGAAAGGAGAATGCTCGATGTGCTCGCAGTTCTCTGGCTTTGCTTCCAAAGCCCAGGATTAATTCTCTCATTAAGGTGTTTCTGCTCAGCTGCCTGTCCTCAGGCACATTCTTTATGCTCAGAAGTTGAAGTAGGAAAAAAAATCCTTCCCTGGGAGGGTGGGGAGGGGCTGGGATGGAATTCCCAGAGCAGCTGTGGCTGCCCCTGGATCCCTGGCAGTGTCCAAGGCCAGGTTGGATGGGGCTTGGAGCACCTGGGACAGTGGGAGGTGTCCCTGGTGGCACTGGGTGGGTTTTGGGGTCCCTTCAACCCAAACCATTCTGGGATTTTATGAGAGCCTGTGGGGGAAGGGCTGTGCTACTTCCTGCTGTCACTTCTGGTGACACAGGAGAGAGGGGTTGGTGCCCCTTTTTGTAGCAGGTCAGGTCTGGGCTCCCTGAGCCACCCCAGCACCAGGCAGGGATGGGAGGAACCAGGGGAAAAAAAGGGGAATCCAGAGGATGGGATGGGAGCAGAGCCTTCCCCTCCTCGGGACACAGGGAAATCCTGGCTCACCCCTCCAGCACACGGCAGCACTTCCATGCACCGCAGAGCTTTCCTCCCTGACTCCTGGGGAACAGCACACGAGACCCTCGAGCACCTCCAGCGCCTCCAGTGCGGAGGATCCTCAGCTTTGGGACAGGGAATGGGGCGGGACACACCTGGACTCCGCAGGTATCCGTGTCCCAAAGCTCTGCTGCTGTCAACAGAACTGCAGCCCCGAGAGAGAGGGGATGAACCACTCTGAGGGGATGAACAGAACTACGGGGGAAAAACCCCAAATGTTGGAGATTAAAGAGAAATGAATGCAAGAGAAGAGGAATGAACACGTAAGAGAAATAAGATAAATTAATACTGTAAGAGAAATGAATAAAACCGACACCTAAATGCATAAATATTCTGTTCCTCTAGTAGTTATTACATATTATTTGGAACCATTTAGGGTATTTTTCTTTATCTTCCCAAGTTTCTTACTCTCAGGAGCATCTGCAGTGCTGGAGCTGCAGCAGGGGCAGTAAATGTTGCCTTGTGTGACCTTCAGCACTGAGTCACCACAAAGAGCTCCCCCCCAAAACAGTTTGGAGTCAGAAGTTGGGAAGATGTGAGGAAGTTCAAGTGTCCCTGTCCAGGGAATTTGATGGCAGCCCAGAAAGGCCTCTGACCCCAATAAAATGGGTCCTTAAATGTCTGAGAAGTCTTACAGGGACAAATATCGAGGCAGAAGGAGCAATAAAAAAAAAAAAATCAGTCAGACAGAGCCTGTCTGAAGGAGCAAGAAACCCTCATTTTAAATGAAAATAGATTTTAAACGTTGGCTAATATTGGGGTGAAATAATGCAGATTTGGAAAAGTTGCCATTTCTCGAGCTGCTCCATTGCTGCCTTAAGGTTCACTTATTCCTCTCTGGTACCAAGGGATATTTAATGAAGTGCTGGGGCTTAAAATGGCTTTTTCCAAACGGCCAAGTTCTGCTGAACAATCTGAAATGGAAAAAAGGTTTTTAACTGGGACCCTGCTCTGGAAATCTTTCAGCACAGAAATAGTCCCAGTGACCTTCAGCCTGTGTCCTCCTCCACACACTTCTGGATTTTTGGGAATGTGGGGAATCAGTGGGGGCTGGCTGGGAGGGATGTGGAATTTGTACAGCCCAGTGCATAAATAAAAAAAAAAAAAAGGGAAAATCCAATTTAATGATTCTTTCCACACTCCTGCATCGCTGTTCACTACTAGCTCTTCTCACAGAATATATTTTGACAGCAATTTGCTCAATTATTTAATCACATTCCTAGCTGTGTGTTTAAAGGATAAATAGTGTAATTTCCCCCTTGAGCTGTATTTTGGTGTGTTTAACTCCATCAAAGTTGTAAAAGAACACGGTGTAAAGGTGTAAATATTTTGGATTTTTTCCTCAGTGCCAGAATTTCAGAGGCTGCAATTCTCTGCTTTCTCAGTGTTCCCACATAACTCCTTATCCCCACTCTGCCTCCTGACAGCCTCAGGATTTAGTTTTAAAATAGGCCTGGGATTGGTCTTTAATTTAGATCTTTAGACCTATTTTAAAAGGGTGTAGAAGATTTAAAGTTGCTGTAAATATCTGCTTCAGGAATCACTTACATTGCTTTTAGGGCTTTCATAAAACCCAAATTTTTCACTGAAATATTTGAAAATAACACCTTTTTTGGTTTTTTTGGTTTTTTTTGTTTGTTTGTTTGGCTGGTTTTTTTTTTTTTTTTTTTGGTGGACAACTGTTTCTTGGCCATCTTTTAAATAAAAATCATTTGCAAGAACACCACGATCATTTAATCACATCCAAATCTTGGCCTAATACATGAATCTGTGGCAGAATTTTGGCTAAAAGGACAATTTTGTGTACTCAGAGCTTTCCCTTTTCTCAGCAAATTAAGATTATTTTGATAAATATCCTTCATTTTAAGTTGGACTCTGCATATGGAGACAGGCAGAGGAGGATTCCCACATTTAAATAGTAATGAGACAAACTATGGATATTTTTTTCCTTTTTTTGTTAAAATTGACTTTATTTTCTCTCCCCATCAAACAATATTTTACAGAAGCCCTCCACGGTTACACCTGGCACAAGGAAAACGTGGCTGAAAGGATTGAATTTATCTTGAAAATAAGATCCAGCAGGTGCTTCTGACAGGAAAGCAAGCCAGGGAGGAATGTCTGATATAAAAATTTATGGAACATGAAATGGACTTTAACAGCAACTCTGTAAAGTCTTGGAAAAATCAGTCCCTGTGGCAGAGCCCGTTTTTATGGTTTGAGGCAATGAAAATGTTGTGTGTGTGAGGGAAGAATTAAAAATGGAATTGATCGTGGTTCATAAATCCCTGCGGATCCAAAAGCTCCGCTCTGGGCACGAATTCCTGCTGGGAAAGGTTTTCCTGGGTGTTGGAACCCTGGTTATGAGAATTCCAGACTTTCTGTGCTGCCAGGCACTGACCCCCAGGAGAACTCTGCACTGACCTGAGGCCGTGGAGAAGCTTCCAAAATGGAATGGTAGAACTGGGATTGTGGGTGTGGAGTTTGGACAGAAGTGTGTGATATCACAGGGTGAAAACTCAGAGTTTAAGGGTTTAGAATATGGTAATATATATAAAGCAAGATGGAGATTTTGGGGCGGAGGCTGGTCCTTCTTCTTCTTCCTTCTTCTTCTTCTTCTTCTTCTTCTTCTTCTTCTTCTTCTTCTTCTTCTTCTTCTTCTTCTTCTTCTTCTTCTTCTTCTTCTTCTTCTTCTTCTTCTTCTTCTTCTTCTTCTTCTCCTTCTCCTTCTCCTTCTCCTTCTCCTTCTCCTTCTCCTTCTCCTTCTCCTTCTCCTTCTTCTCCTCTTCCTCCTCCTTCTTCTCCAAGGGTTTGGGTGGTTTTGTGTAATTGGATAAAAAGTCCACATTGAGGGCCATGGGTGGTTGGTTATTGGGTTAAAAGCAAAAATAATTTAGGTGTAATTTGTTAATTGGACAGTTTATCCTTAAAAGGCCTTGTAGAGAGAGAGATGGGATCCATTTTTAGTCTGTCAGAGTGAAGTGCTGCAGAACTCAGGGTTTGTGAGACTGTGGCATGGATAAGAACTAACAAACAGCTGAGTCCCAACAAGAAATATCTCACACATTTAATCCCCACCCTGGCAATAAAGAAGTTAAGACTCGACACCTGGGAGAGTTCCACTGCAGAGGTTGGCAGTAAATAAAATAAAGAAATAAAATCTGGCACCTGCAGATCTCTGTGCTGAGGTGGGGTTTAGCCCTGAGCTGAAGTTATCCATCACTTGAGCACTAGGGCTGCGTTTTCCAGGAAATCTCCATCCCTCTCTGGTGATTTAATGAGTCTGGGAGCTCAGATTTAGATTTAGAGGAGTGGCAATGCCTCATTTTTTTTTTTTTTTTTTTTCCAGGAGTCAAAATGTTCTTGTTTCTGATCGGATGAGGAGATGGGATGAAATCCTTTCATAATTGCTCTTTTTAGGCCAGTCTGTTATTAATCATAAAGATGGATATGTACAAAAGAAGATATTCTTACATCTACACTAAAATTCTGAAAATTCCACAGTGACAAATGGCTCTTAATAAGAGGAGGATAAAAAAGGGGGAGAAAGAAAAGAGAAATGTTAAAAGTGATCCTTGTGGCAGCTCTGAGGGAGGCGAGGCAGAACAAAGATTAAAACTGCAAAATTCCAATTCTTATTCATTAATTTACCAAATAATTTAATCATATTTAACAAAGAATCCACTTTTTAGGTGCGTGGAGATTCCATTGCAAATAAATCTGCACAACAGAAACCTCTGCTGCAAAGTGTGAAAGAGTTTCCAGAAGACAGCAACAAAACCCGGGAAACTTCATACAAAGCAGGATTTTATGGGAATAAATAACTGACCAGAAAAATCTCCCCACAGAATTTTACACTAAAAAGAAATTCCTCTTCCTTACGAGAAGGAGAAAGAAATTCCTGTTTCTTTCTCTGGACCACAGTCCCAGAAAAACTAGGACATGTGTAAGTGAAATATCTAAATAAAGAGGATTCATATCCAGGGAAAGGTCTGAACCTCTGTCAAAATAATATGAATAAAGCAGCGGCAGCACTGATTATGTTGGCAGGGCAGAAATGCAGAAGGGTTTTCTTTCTACAAGAAAATACATCAAGATTAAGAAGATTCTACAAGAAAAATCAAGGATTTCTTAATCAGGATTAAGAAAAATCGGCCTCAAAAATCTCATTCTCAGTTAATTCATTTTGTCACCCAGAAATAAAAGAGAAGGTGGATCCACTTTTCTGAGAGGTTTTGCCACCAAGTATGGCCAGAGCTGACTGAAAGAAGCTGAAGGTTCCAAATCTGTGGGGCCTGGAGAACAAGAAGTATAAAATAGTTTAGAAAAATATATATATTTGTGTATTTCAGCCTCCCCCATGAGCTGATTCCTCAGTGGAAGAGAAACTTCTGGCAACATCCCCATTATTATTTATCACCTACTCCCCTTTTTCCTTTTACAGCTCTGTGGAATTTTCTTCTTCCTCAGAATTATAAAGCACCAGGGATCTAAACAGAATTTTAGAAGTGTACAGATACAAGAAGATTTAGTTTAAATAAGCTTAAGAATAGTTTGACTTTGATGACATTGATAAATACTCTCTTGATGCAAGTTTGAGATAAACACAGGCAGATTGATGTGGCCACTTTGGGGCCTAAAAAAAAAAAAAATCACTGAGCTCATCCTCTCCTCCTGAATATTTTCCTAAAAAGCCCAAATTTTAATTCCCTGCCTTTCCTCCTAAAACCAGCTCCCTGGGCCTCACCCTGCACTGATTTATCTTCCAGAGGCATCTTCTGCACAGCCCAGGGGGATCCTCAGCTCTTGCCTGTGGTTGTTGGCACAGCTGGGAGAGGGAAGTGAGCACACCCCATTATTATATTTATGTTCTTATTAACCCCAAAATGTCCTTTTGATGATTCCCTGCTGGAATGTTCCTTTGCACATTCCAGGCCCTGTGCACCATTCCCTGTGGTCCCAGCATGAGCTGGAGGAAGGTTTCGTGCTGCAGGGATTTAAAATTCCTTGCTGCTCTCTAAAGAGCCCTTCCAGTCTCTGCTGCAGCTGGGCTGAGTTTTGTGGCAGCTTTGGGGTTCCCTCAGTGCTGGGGATGGAATCAGGCAGCTGAATCCTCCTGGAGAAGGGATGAACATTTCTGGGGATGGAATCAGGCAGCTGAATCCTCCCGGAGAAGGGGTGAACATTTCTGGGGATTGATTCAGGCAGCTGAATTTCTGGAGAAGGGATGAACATTTCTGGGGATGGAATCAGGCAGCTGAATCCTCCTGGAGAAGGGATGAACATTTCTGGGGATGGAATCAGGCAGCTGAATCCTCCCGGAGAAGGGATGAACATTTCTGGGATGGAATCAGGCAGCTGAATCCTCCTGGAGAAGGGATGAACATTTCTGGGGATGGAATCAGGCAGCTGAATCCTCCTGCAGAAGGGATGAACATTTCTAGGGATGGAATCAGGCAGCTGAATTTCTGCAGAAGGGATGAACATTTCTGGGGATGGAATCAGGCAGCTGAATTTCTGCAGAAGGGATGAACTTTTCTGGAGTGTGTTTATTCCCACTGCTCACAACTTCCAAGCTGAATAAGGAGGAGAGGGCACAAGAGGCAATGGCAGTGAGAGGGAATGTGAGATCCCTGAGCAGTGGAAAATCCCTGATTCCCATCGTGGGCCACTTTGCTGGGCTGTCACTTTTAGCAGGGTGTTCTGAAGGAATTTTCCATGGATTAATGATAGGCAGAACAGTCTTTGAGTATTCCAATTCATTCTTTGAATGAATAATCTGGTGGAGAATCACAAAATAGAATCCCAGACTGGTTTGGGTTGAAGGGACCTTAAAGCTCATCCAGTTCCATCCCCTGCCATGGGCAGGGACACCTTCCATTATCCCAGGTTGGACAGTTCCAAATGTACTTTGTTTTCTTTGAAAGTCCTGTTTATATAATCTCCCATAATGTTTGCTTTCTACAAGAAAATACATCAAGATTAAGGAAATTCTACAAGACCTGTGCTTGTTATGACTACCAAACTTTCCTCTACAGGTATAAAACTGTTATAAGATGCTGTTATTTCTTTACTATAAGCAAATAAAAATTTCTTTCTTACTGCTTCAGTCAGTTCTTGTACAATGTGTGCTGAAGATCTGCAAGACAGTGAGGGTGGTATCACCCCTGATTTAGAGTAAAAATACGGAATGATCCTGGAAATTAGAGAACAGCATGGTCAGAACTTGGTCTCAAGCATTCCCAGTTTAATCAGCTCCTAGTCTCAGCTCTGCCAGTCCCTCATGGCTTTGTATCTGTGCCATTCTAGATTTCAACCTGGTTCAGGCAGCTTTTCCTTCCCAGGGAATTTGTTTTGCCCCTGAAAGCACAGCCTGGGCAGCACGGGGGAAGAACTGAGGGGGGTAAATATTGGTGCCAGCTCAGAGAAAGCAGAGCCCAGCAGAGCAGGTGTTGCCTTTTCTCCAACTTGGAAACGAAACTTGAGATGATTTTAGTAAGGAGGTAATAGAAAAGGGGATCTTTATTTGAAGGCCTTCGGGGCAGTTCTGGGTTTCACAGCTGCCCTAATTCCCCGGCCAGCTTTTATGGGACACTCATTTGTGACAGTGTCAGTGCCACCCTCGAGCTGCAATAGGCTGTGCCCCATCCTCTGGGCCAATTCCTTGCATATTCCATGCACCTCCCTGTGCTTTTGCAGATCCCAGCTCCACGCTCTCACCTGGTTTAATGATCAGCCTTGATGCAGAGCTGAGGAAGCTCCTGGACTGGTCTGGCGGGTGCAGGGAGCTGTGGGAAATGGGGTGACTCTGGCAGGCAGCAATGTCCTAATTAAACTCCGGGATTTGCATCCCAAACAGCAGCAAGTCAGTCCCGGCAGTGCAGCCCAGATAAATTCCTGATCGAGTCCCAGAAATTCCTTATCCAGTTTCTGTGGTGTGTCCTTGTCTCAGGCTGCAATGCAGGATGTAACCAGAGGTGTGTATTCTACACCAGCTGCTGAAAGCAGGTGGGGCAGTGTTCTTGATCTCTTCCATGGCCCATCCCTCAGAACTCCGGCGGGACACCCTCTGTTCATGGGCCAGCTGTTAGAACCACGTGGGGCAGCTATCTGCTGTTCATGGGGCACTTTTCTTTATCTCTCCCACAGCCAATCCTCCCTTCAGGAGATCTCTCCTGTTCATGGGCCATTAATTATTAATTATCTTCTGTTCATGGCCAGTGAGTGTCCCTGCATGGCTGAGAAAATTCCATCATCCCACGGGGAGAGGCTCTGCCCAGGGGAGGAGCCAAGCATTCCTACCTGGATCCAATCTGACCTTGGGAACACCACAGCAGCCTTTGCCCACTGCATTCCCAGAGGAGCAGCTTTCTGCCCCACTGCATTCCCAGAGGGAGCCCAGGCCCATCTCCAGCAGCCCTGGAGCTCCAGAGGAAAACTCCAGCCTTGTCCAGGATTCTGCTTCTGATGCCTTGTGAAAACTGCCCTAGAGCAGAGGCTGGGCAGAGTCACAGAATAAAGCAGGGATTCATTCAAAGGATCTCCTCCATGGATCCACCTTGGGCAGCACCAGAGCCCAGCCAGGGCTGCACCCAAGAGGAACCAAAATGGTCCCAAAATGCACGAGCGCTCCCGGGGGCTCTCACTGGGATCAGCTCTGCTCCATTTGCACCTTGCAGTTCATTGTCCCATTCCAGCTTTAGCCCAGGCACTCCCATCCTGCTTGTTTTTCTCTCTCCAGCCCACGCTGTTTGTGCTCCTGGGCCTGAGCTTTGGATCATTTGTCCTTGGTGCCCAGCTGGAGCAGGAATTGTTTTGTCTCCCTGCCCTGTGCAGAGAGCTCACCATCCCATAATGTGAATCCCAGACCCACACACTAAAGCAGCACAGAATCTGAGAAATAGAAAAGCTGAAACCTGAGGCATCACTTCAACAGAACCACATCTGCCACTCCAGGAGGACTGCAGCCACCATTTAATCAGACTGCTAAAAAGACTTGGTACTGAAAAGGGGACGTTGGTGATTTCCTTTGCAATTTGAATATTTCTGCTTTGTTCTGTTAATTTTCCCTTGCTAGGAACAATTCTTGTGCCCTGGTGTCACTTTTATCATTGAGTTTAAATTTTTTGGGAGGGAAAGCACAGGGAGCAGCAATAAAAAGAGATTTTGAAATCCAATTGTGTGGGGAACACGATCAAGAGATCTAAAACAAGGGTCAAAGTGCTACTGGGAGAGTCTCATTCCTGCTCTTCAGGGTAAGATCCTAGCAAAAAAAAATTGCTTTTTTTAATGTATTTCCAGTCATCCATCCAAGGCAGAACATGGTTTTGTCTGGGATTTTTTCGTCGCTGTTGCTTTGTAGAATTTTGGAATGTTTTTTAGGTTGAGTGTGCAACAAATTCTCTTAGAGCACAAAAGATAAAATTGCTTTAAAAGGTAGAGATCTCAGCAAATCCTGTATTCAGAGTGAAGCTGTCCACACTTCATTATGCAGTGTGAAAGTTATTAATGATTCCTTATCTCCCCGTGGGATATCAGCTGGAAAAAGCAGTGGGAGCAGCTCAGGAAGCAGCAGCAGAGGATGCCTGGGGGTTTTCCACTCCTCCATCCAAGCCCTGCTGGGGAATGGATCCTGCTCATTCTTTTCCATCCTGCTCATTCCAATTCCATTTGGAATTTGGGAATTCCAAATGAATTAGACACGGGACCTCTGCTTTAGATGGTGTGATTTGTTTTTCTTATCTTCCTACATAGGCAAGAAAGGTGAATTCAGCTCACATCTTCACTGCATGGCTCAGAAGGTGCCAAGACCCCGAGTTACAAAACCTTTTAGGGGTTTATTGACCAATAAAACACTGCCAGCAAGGATGTTTATGCTTTTGACCCAATCCTTAAGTATTTCATCTTATGGACTCATGCTCCAGTGTGAGCTTTCTTAGCCAATCGTGTTATGACACACAAACCTGCAGCACTGTACTCTAAACCTCAAAACTTTCCTCTACCTAGCTTAACGTGTCTCTGCTTTAAACCATAAATCCACATTCTCGCTTCTAGCACCTAAATTTGGAAGCCTTTTCCAAGGTCTTAAATCAAATCCTGGGTTTAATTCCAAGCTTTGGCTTACAGGCCCGAAGTTGTGAGAGTTCCCTGCATTTCGGATTCCAACATCATCCCACCTGCAGCTCCTTCCCAATGGATCAGGTAAAACTGTGGGAACACTGCTGGAGCTAAACAAACCCACACGAGTCTCACTTGTGTTGTTTCAACTCAGGGAATTTGTTATTAAAAGTGGAGAATTACTGAAATTCTGGAAATCTCTGTGTGGTTTTGTATTTGGGAGCGATGGAAGAATCCCCTGAGTTTTTCTGGCTTTTCTGAGGATGGTTTTGGGGAGGATTCGGGGAGCCTGAGGTGCCAGCCCTGCCTTCAGCTGCCCTGGGTTTGGTGCTGGAGGATTCAGAAGAGGCTGCTCCACCTGCCAGGGAAGCTGAAGAACCTGGAACAGGGATGTTGTCCCACTGTGGGAATCAAACTCTGATTTTCACCTGAAACCACCTTGTCCCACTGTTGCAGTAATAAAGCAAACAGGACTCAGTTTCTTCGTGCAGAAAAGCCAATTCTTTATTCACATAACTCATTTTGATACAGTTTTTACAGACCTCGTGTTCAGCTCCAGTTGGCTACAGTTTTCTTGCCACTCAATTCATTGGTTAGTAACTGGCATTTTACCTTCCCATCTGATCTCTCTGTTCTTGGATTGTTTACATATTTTCTTCACTGATTCTCATGGGACAGATCCACTGTTTATGCAAGTGCAAACTTATTTTTCTTACTAGAATAGATTGTTGTGTTAACTGCCTTATGATTGTGTTAGCTGCCTTCATTCTTATGATTTTTCCTTAAGGGAACTTAGGAGCTACTGCTAGCTTAGCTACAGTAGCAGGGCCTAAACCATATTTTATTTATTCCTTTTCTAATATCTCTGCCTGTCTGCAGCATCCCACCGCAGCCCTCCAGACTCCACAGAAATCCATGGCTGAGAAAGTCTGGTTGGAAGCAGGAAGTCCTGAGGGACAAGGGTTGGACATGGAGAATTTGGTTGAAAGGTTGAAAATGGAGCACTTTGACTGCTGCTGCCTGGGGCAGTCCTTCCCCATTGCTGGATTTTCTAGGGGAAAGGGCCAGTTCTTAAAGAGAAAACTGGATTTTGTTGGAATACACGAGGGGGAAAAGCAGAAGGTTGAGGGAGTAGGGCGGGGTTTGCTGGCAGGTGAGCTCAGGTTGTGTTTGGGGAGGGAGGGAGGAAAGGTGAGGCTCAGACATGGCTTGTGGCACATCATCCCCATGCGAAGCTGATTCATATTTGGAAATGATCTGGCTGCAGGCAGATAGTTTAGAACACCACCTATTATGCAGATTCCTGCCTCGTTTACTTGCCCAATTAGATCATTAAAACGCCTCCAGCATTTGCGGCCTGCTCGTATTTTGCAGCTTTTCTGAGGAAAACTCACTCTCTTTTCCTTACACAAACCTCGTCCCCAAATTCCCTCCACCCTGGAGTTTCTGGATGAGGTTTGGGAGGTGCAGAGATTGGGAGCTGTTGGAAAATGATTCTAATCAGAGGTTGCAAAAGAAGGTGGTGGCTTCACTGCAGACCTTCCTGTGCCACATTTTTGTGGCTGCTTAACCCCATAATTCTGTGTAGACATTAAATTGCCCCTTGTAGGAGCTCAAAGCCCCACAGGGGCAGAGGTGTTTTGGGAGGTTTGAAATCAGGGAAGGCATTAACTGTGAATATTTTTTGCCTGGTGTGCTCCTCCCTGCGGAGTCCTTGAGCTTGGGCTCGGCTCCAAGAACCAGGTGCCGTGTCCTGCAGACAGAGCAGAAATTATTGCATAAATCAGAGTCCTGTGGCCAGAGGAGATTTCAGCAGGAGGAGGAGGGCGGGGAGTGGAGGACACGCTCTGTAATTGAGGATCAAAGCTCCTGGGCTCTGCCTCTCCATCCACACGGGAGCTGCTCCCTGCCCAGCTCCGCAGCATCCCCTGCCCGGCCGCGCTGGGCCACGTGGACAGGTGAGTTCTGCTTTTTACAACCCCAATTTTTCCTCAAAGTCATGCATTTGGTGGGAAGAGGCTCGGGTGTCACCTGATTTAGCAATAACTTGTGGAAGGGCAGAAATGGGATGGTTAATGGGGATATTGCCACAAGTAATTGTTAATATCTCAAACTGCAGAGGCGTTTGTTTCGCTCACCTGGCAGGAAGAAAAGAGGCGGGGGAGATATGGAAGCAAAATGTCACTAAAATTTCTGGGAAGTGGATTTTTTAGGATAAAAACCCACTCTATTTGTAGCTATGGAGTTAATTGTATGCCATTTCTGAGGGATAAATTTCTTTCCACAGAATTTGACACCACCAGGAGTTCTTTACTTCCCAATTAAAAAGTGTGAAATCAGAGTTTTTGGTTTGTTTCCTCTTAGTCACCAAAGGACAGAAAGTGTCAATAACTGAAATAGTCCCATTTCCCCTTCTCCTCTCCAGTTCTGTGTCCTGCTGATGCCATAATGCAATACTCAGTAACTACTAGCACTGATTTATTTTTTCTTTAAAAGAAATCTGTGTTTATTATTATTTTACATTATTATTATTATTATTATTATTATTATTATTATTATTAGTATTATTATTTCATTCTGGCAATGAAATTCAATGAAATTCAAAGATCAATTCAATCCCTGCTGCAGAAAAAGCTGGATAACCTGGATGGAGTTTCCTTTTATTGGAATTCTGTTTGTGTGGAGTTCTCCATGCTCTCAGTTTGCACCTGGAACTTCCAGCATTGACTGGAGCACGAGACATAAAATCCAGTCTGCAGTGGTAGGAATCAGCCTTGTAGCAAATTCTGTGTAGAAATCCAGAGGTGGGGAGGAGGGGGAGGAAGGAGAGAGGGTTTAAAGGGAGTTTTAATTAAGCTGCTCCAACAGAGCCTTGAGTAACCCAGTGCAAGGTGAAATTCTGGCAGAGCTTGGCCTGGGGAATGGAATTGCCACAGCTCGGGGATGAAATGAGCTCTCAGGGAGCCTCCTTGGTGAGGCTGCTGCAACGTGAGGTTCCCATTTCCATCATCCCCCATCCTTCAGGTGCAAGGTGAGATTCCCATTTCCATGATCCCCCATCCTTCAGGTGCAAGGTGAGGTTCCCATTTCCATGATCCCCCCCATCCTTCAGGTGAATCCCATTTCCATGATCCCCCATCCTTCAGGTGCAACGTAAGATTCCCATTTCCATCATCCCCCACCCTTCAGGTGCAAGGTGAGGTTCCCATTTCCATGTTCCCACTCTTCATGTGAAATATGAGATTCCCATTTCCATGATCCCCCATCCTTCAGGTGCAGGGTGAGATTCCCCTTTCCATGATCTCCCCACCCTTCAGGTGAGTCCCATTTCCACGATCCCCCATCCTTCAGGTGCAAGGTGAGGTTCTGATTTCCATCATCTCCCCCCATCCTTCAGGTGCAAGGTGAGGTTCTGATTTCCATCATCTCCCCCCATCCTTCAGGTGCAAGGTGAGGAAGGTGAAGTTCTCATTTCCATCATCCCCACTCTTCATGTGCAAGGTGAGGTTCCCATTTCCATGATCCCACTCTTCAGGTGCAACGTGAGATTCCCATTTCCATCATCCCCGCCCTTCAGGTGCAAGGTGAGGTTCCCATTTCCATGTTCCCACTCTTCATGTGCAATGTGAGGTTCCCATTTCCATGATCCCCCCACACTTCATGTGCAATGTGAGGTTCCCAGTTCCATGTTCCCACTCTTCATGTGCAACATGAGATTCCCATTTCCATGATCCCCCCACTCTTCATCCCACAGGGAGCTCTGGGATCGGGGATGGATGTGAAGAGCACCCCGAGCTACCTGTACTGGCTCTTCTGCCAGTTTGAGCTGATCACCTGCAGTTACCTGATGGAGCCCTGGGAGAAGGTGCTCTTCTACTCCTTCAACCTGGCCATGCTGGGGCTGCTGCTCTACACCACCTATGTCTGCCTGGCTTTCCACGCCAGCTCGGCCTTCCAGCTCCTCTGCAGCTTCCTGGGAAACCCACGGGAAAATGCTCTTTCTGTGGTGAAGTAAAACCTCAACCCGGCTTTGGCATCCAAGAGTTTCCTTATCCCATTTTTATCCAGGAGCAGCAAACTCTGCTTTATTCTCTCTTTGTGTTTTGCTCTGACAGCAAATTATTTTTCCTCCAATCAATCCCTGTTTTTACTGTTTGCTTCTTCAAGAGCTTTCAATTTTAATGACCCACTGGAATTACAGAGCTGGGATTGGGACAGGAACAACCCCCCTGAAGATTTTGGTATTCCAGGGGGAAGGAACAACCCCCCTGAAGATTTTGTTATTCCAGGGGGAAGGAACAACCCCCCTGAAGATTTTGTTATTCCTGGGAAAGCTGCTTGGATATGGAAAGTTTTCATCTGGAGAAATGAGCATGACTTTGTTCTTGTCTGCCAGAAGAGATGTGCACGCAAAAATCCTGGACGAGTGGGAGCTGCTTCCCTGAGCTTGCTGTGTTTTTATGGAATGATTTCAGGATTTTTTCAGTCTCCTTGATTGTTTTATACAATGGATGACTTGGCTGGCTCGTTACCATGATGCAAACAATGCCACAGATTCATGAGAGGATGTGCTGCTGTGAAAATTTCTGATGAAATTCTCAGATTCTTGGGCTTTATAAAAACAGATAATTTTTGGTTTACTTTAGAAGATGAGTAAATCAAATTGCATCATATAGAGAATGTAACACTACAGATTCACTTGTGGTAGGGTGTCAGCTGAAAATAAACCCCTTAAAAATATAAAAATACAATGTCTCCTTTTTTCCTAACCCTTTACTCCCTCCTTTTCACCTTTCACACTCTCCCTGTTTAGTGCCTCAACCACGAACTCCTGAGCTGTAAAAAATGTGCTGGATTTGCCTGGGACTGTTTTTGTTCCAAATTCCATGACTTTTTAGCCTTCAAAGCAGCAGATTCCTGTGCTGCCAGCTCCCTGCAGTGGGCAGGAGCTGCACTGGGATGAGCTTGGCAGTGAGAATCGGGATTTGGAATCCTCAGGAGATGAAGGGAGCAGAGCAGGACACACAGGGTGACACAAACCCATATTTTTCCACCCACACTGAGGTGGGTTTTGGGACTTTCTCCAAGCTCCTGGAATGTCCTCTCCTTCCAGAGGGTGGATTCTTGCTGTAGGTGGCAACCCAGGGACTTAGGGAATGAGGCTTGGCCACAGAAGGCAACACAACAAAGTGAAGACAATAATTATGTCATTTGTCAGCTGCTTTCCCAGTTTATAATCATGGGGAAATAAGGTAAGAGATGAAAATAATTTCTCTGGGAAAATGAGGACAGCTGAACTCAAACTTCCAAGTCTTTAAACAATGCCCAAGTATCTCTAAGTTTGTAAAAAAAAAAAAAAATCTATTCAATACTTTTGAATTTGGATCCAAGGGGATGTTTTATTCAGTAATATAATGGTTGAAGTAGTAATTAGTGTGGATTTGCTTTCATGCTTAGTCTGTATATTGTATTTACTGATATTTATCAATATAATTTGTATTTACTGATGTTGAGGAATAAGAGGGAGCACAGACTATTTTAATTATTAGACTATTTATGGAGATCATTAGACTATTTATGGAGACAGTGATTTTTTTCCCAGCCTGTCAGTCTCTAATACAGAGAAATACAGGCAGTACTTTGCATTACAGGTGCCAAATCTGTTTTTCTCAAGACCGTGTAAATAAATATTGCTCAAGATGTGCCAGGGAGCGAGCCCAGGGCAGGAGCAGGTCACCCTCAGTTCCAGCAGGACTCCACAAGTTCATCCCCAGCATTTCTGGGCACTCAGGGATCCCACAGCAGGCTGGAGGAGCAGGAACTCTGCCCTGGTTGTGTCACTGCTGCCCTTTCCCACGTGGTGTTTGGGGTGCCTCCAGTGCCTCGTTCACAATAACTGGGGTAGGATTGGGATGGGATTGGGGTGGGATTAGGGTGGGATTAGGGTGGGGCTCTGCTCCCATCCCCAGATCCCAGCTGGGCTGGAGGAACGGGACAGAGCCAGGAAAGCACCAAAATCCAGCAGAGGAAACAAGGGGCCAAGTGGCAGCTGGAGCTCCCCAGAGTTCCTGATTCATTTTCCTCATCACCCCCTTTTCCCTGCCTGTCCCAAGACTCCAGGATTGAAAAGATTTCATCCCATTTCAGTTCCCAGCACTGCCTGGGCAGGTTCCTGCTGGAAGCACTGGCAGCCCGGGGGGGACTGGATTTGTCAGGTCAGGCTCAGCTGGGAACAGGATCAGGATCAGGCACAGCTGGAGCTGGGCCAGGGAGGTTTAGGGTGGAGAGCAGGGAAAGGTTCTTCCCCCAGCGGGTGCTGGGCACTGCCCAGGCTCCCCAGGGAATGGCCCAAGGCTGCTGGAGCTCCAGGAGGGTTTGGACACCACTCCAGGGATGCACAGAGGGATTGCTGGGGTGGAACAGGCTCTTTCCATATTTCCCCAGATTTTAACAACCAGCTCCACAGAGTGACCACAACATTTAGTTTTTCCCACCTGATGCTCAACATTCCAAACCTAAATGAATGAAATGATGCATGGTTGGAGCAGGAAGAGTTCCAAGAGGAATAGGAAGTGGAATATTCCCTGCACACCCTTCCCTGAGCACGCCAAGGTCAGCTGTGTCTGTCTGAGGCAAGTTTCTGTCCTGGCAGAAAGGAATGTCAGGATAACATTCAGCACCACTCACATCCCTGCCATGTGGAAGGGAAATATTCAAATTGCACAACTCAACCCACGCTGGTTCAGCACGAGTGGAAACTAAAGAACAAAATAAGAAGCAGCTGCTAAAATCAAATTGCTCGTGCTGCTCGCCAGGAAACCTTTGATGTTTCCAGCCAGAACATCCTGGTGGATTCCCAGCATCCTCCTTAGGAGTGATTTTATTGTAGGACTTTCACACCTTATCTCCCATTAAACTTTAATTTTATTGATCCTAAGAGTTTGCACTTCCTAAAGGCACTAAAGATGGTTGTGTTCATGTCGAATTTTAGCCTCTCTGCTGCTGATCAATTCAGTTTTTGGAAGCTTTCTGAGATAATTTCTTCCTCCTTGTTACTCCTTGCACTCCAACAGCTGCACTTTGCTTTCTTTCCAGCCACGTGTAATTGCAGTTCTTATCTTTGCTCTTCATTACCTGACCTGAAAATCCTGCTTGTAGAGTGAACCTGTCAGCACTTCCTGGCCTCTGCATCCCACAGGACATTTCCATCTTGCAGGGATTTGCTCAGAGCAGGGGGGGAAGTTTCCAGCAGATCTGTTTGCTTTTCCAGAGCTGACCTGAAATTCCTCTGTCCTGCTTGGCTGAAAGTTTCTGCTTCACTTCCCTGCTCAGCTGAAACTGCTTCATGCAACAGTTGGGTTCCAGTCTCCCTGAGACAGGAAACTCCTCCCTCCTCCACTGCTGACATTTCCAGTAGGATATGAAATAGGATTTATTTAGATATTTTCCAGGGATCAAGGTGTGAAACACCATCCTCGGAGCACAGGTACAAACACCACCACAGCTTCAGGAGTTTCCTTCCATCTCACAAATCTGACTAGAAATGAGTTTAAAATTGGCTTTCAAGGCTTTTCAGTCCTTGTTGGGGATTTGTGTCATCCAAAATGCTTTCATTTTAGGAAGCTGAATATTTAAATTGCACAAAATCTCTTCAGTTTCTTGCTTTTCCATCAGGCTTTGGTTTTGTTGTGGAACTGAAACCCTGACAAGTTTTAAACTTCATTTATTCTTTCTGACTTGGCTTAACCAGGTATTTAAGAGGAAATAGATTCTGACAGCAACAAGATTCTTTGTTCCATGATTATGTCCTGGAATGAGCTCCAGGAACCATTCCCAAATGCCTCTGGATTTCCAATTCCCCCACTCCTTTAACCTGCTCGGGGAGGTGCAGCTGAAACAAATGGCCCCGAGTTGAGATCAACCTGCAGAAGGAGCAGTTTGCTGACATGAAATCCTCCAACACCAGCTTCAAAGCAGTTTTTGTCTTATTTTTCTTTAGCTCAGTGTTATTTTGAATTTAGATACCAAGAACTGCATGGGCACCAAGAGTTCTTCCTGAGTTTTCAGCCACCTTTCCCTCGGAGCGGGGAGCAGCTCCTGGGGCTGTGCAGGAACAGTGACCCCAGGTGGAGTCTCACGTTCAGCACAGGCACATCCCGATTTTTCCATGGATACTCCTGCAGGAGAAGGGGGAAGAGATGGGATTGGATCCATCTCTGTCAGTCCCAGGGTGGAAATGGAGCCAGACTCTTCCCACTGGCATTGCAGTGAAATGATTCCAAATCCCAAAATCCCAGCAGAAGGAATCTCTACCCTTGTGTAACTTTTTATAGGAAACTTCCTGACACAATATTCCTCTGGAATTCCCTATTTTAAGCTACTTCCAAGAGTAAGAGACTGAAATAACATTGATTTTGTTGAAGTCCCCACCAGATCAGTGTCTCAATTCCTCAGCTTGCAAGCTCCCAAAATTGGCCCAGGAACTGGTTAAAGAACAGGTTAAAAGTGTTTTCCCATCAATATTTCACCTCAGCCATTTCCATTTGGGAAAATTTGAGACCCCTGGAGTTACAGCAGGCCATCCTCAAACAGATTTTTAAAGCAGTGAAAGGTGAAATCATCCCCTTAACACACAAGACTTTTATCTAGGAAAAATAAATCAAAAATGAGTGTTTGCACACCCCAATCCCCATTTTCTGTTCATTTTCCCCCTCAGTTATCCAGCTTTTGTGCTGTAAGCTCTGACTTATACACCACTTTTTTTTCCCCACCATTTTCTCTGAGTAAAACGTAATTCCAAAGTTCTGCACAGCTTCTCCCACAACTTCCAACTCAAAATTCATCAACATCTGGGTGGAAATGCATCGTTGAGCAGGTCTGACTTAAAATCCTGAAGGATTTCTGTTATATAAAAGGAGCTTTTTGTGGCTTAACTCAGAGATTTTCAGGAAGAGCTGCAGGGCAAGTGGCAGCTTTTATCCATGACAATGAATACCTTTGTTAACTCCAGTGAAAATATTGGCAAATATTTAATTTGCTGGACACTCCCTAAACCCCTCTGAGCTCCCAGAGGGGCACTGAAACTTGAGAACCTACAAAGAGACTCAGCTTTGGTTCTGGGGAGCTGCTCCAGCCAAACAAATCCCACAAACCCAGGCAAGCCTTGGATTCGAGGCTTCAGCAGCACAAAGCAGACAAAACTCCTGCTGAAAGATCCAGGAAAGCTTTTCCAGGCTGGCAGCAGAGCAAGGAAAGGGGGAAAGGAAGAGGGAGATCTCCAGGGATAAGGGGATGAGACAGCACAAAAAATATCCAGCATTCCTGGGAGACTCCAGCAAGGGAAACAGGGAGGAGGAAAAGGATTGATGAAAACAGCACAGTTTAAATCCAGATTTTATTATTCCCCCATCACCTGCCACCAACAGGGAGTTTATTATTCTGTCCTCTTTGGACTTGCAGAGGGCAACTGGATTTGAAAATGAACTAAAAAATGATGAATCACAGTATCTCAAGAGGTTTTTAATCCTTTATAGCTGATTTATTAATTAATTGCTGTGCATGTTGCTGTTAATCCACTGATCCAGACATGGGATATAGTTCAATATTCATCACACTCCACAGGATTTTCCAATCTTTCTCATCAAGGGCTTTGCAGGGAAGTTTTCTTTGTGTAAGGGAACAGAAATTAGAGTCTTGAGCTTCCCCAAAATATGGATATATGGAATAATCTACCAGTATCATAAAAGGCTTCAAACCATTGTGCCAAAAAATGGGGAAAACCTTCCCCATGTGGGAAATTAAAGCTGTAACAGTAGGTAGGCACTCTACCTAAAATCCAGGAAACTGGAGTAAAATCTTTCCCTCTGGACATCCTTCCTTATTTTCTCCACTGCAGAAATTGCATGGAGAGATCCCTCAGGGATGGGAGGAACTTGTGGAATTGATATTGCAATGCTTCCACCAGAAATTGAACTTTAATCGCTGATTCTCTGGAGTATCATCCATAAAATATGAATTCCAGGCCATTGTTTTGGGGTGCAGCGGGAGTTTTGTCACTTTTCCTGGCCTTGTGATGGTTAATTGTGGTCTGGGGAGTTTTTCCTCCCCAAGGGAATATTTCTTGGATGTAAGGTGCTGTCTTTACTCTGTCAGCATTTCTGCTCCCTCCCCTCCAGTGGCGTCCTGGGAAATGTGGAGATCTTCCAGCATTTCAGCCAGGCTGATCCGTGGAGCTCCATCATCATCTGTGTCACTCTCCACTGGAATATCTGCATCTAGAAACACACAGAAACCCCCCCAAAAAAACAGCTAAGCAAAGAAAACAAACCCCAAACCACCAGAGCAACCCCAAGGGAAAATGGGGGGGGAAAAAAAAAATATCAAACCAACAACACTAAAACAACCAACAAACCACAAAACCAAAAGCCCAAAAATACCTCCTAAAAACTCAACAGTCCCCTCACGGAACAAAAATGAATTCTGTATCAAATCCTTCACCCAGCAGAGATTTTGGGTGTAGGAGGAAAGTTCTCTTTCACTTAAAGGCAAGGAAACAAAACCCATCAGGTGAAGCACATCTGTGAAACACTTCACAGCATTTCTCCAGGCGTGAATAGTTTGGAGAATGCAAATAGAGAATTTCAGTAAAATGGTTTTGCCTTAAACACGATTTAAACATGATTTAATTACACCCCCTGGAGGAGTTAGAAAGGCCTTACTTCTGTAAATGTTGACATTTTTCCTTATGGTCTCATCCTCTTCCAGATCTTCCAGGAAGTCCTGGTATTGTCTGTAAAAGATGTGGGATGTATTTACTCCCCGTCCCTTTGGACTGATGGAAATTCACACAACAAAGTAAAATCACAGAAACAAAACCCCATCAGACCTGAGAGCTGAGACCAACTCGCCGCTGTTCTACCCTCACCTATTAATCCCAACTCATTTATCTCTAATTTTCTCCTTTTCTCCTCTCAGCTGGAGGTTATTTAGAAGCTGCTTTGCCACTGGACAGGGAGAGCAGATACTGAACCTTTCATCATCTGTGTCCGGGGCTTCCCTGTCCCTCTCCAGCTCCTTCAGCTTCCAGTTCCTGCGGCGCTGCCGCTTGGAGCGGTCGTAGCTCTTCTTGATCAGCACCTGCAGGGAAAAGCAGCTCCTTTCTGCACCTCCCAAAATCCCAAATCAGCACCCAAATCCACATTTGGGCACCTAAAACCAGCTGGACTGGCACTCAGCAGTGTTATATTGAATTTACACCGAGTTTGTTGGTTCAAATGTTTCCAAACAGTTGGGAAATGGTCCTGAAGGGACAGGCACACTCTGGAGTTATTATTCAGCACCCAGTGATTGGTAATTGGAATAAAACCAACAATTAGTGTATTATCTAACCATGGCAATTGGAAAAAAAAAAAAAAACAACAATAAATGTATAATTTAACCATCACTAAAATATTTAAGGAAATAATCCTTCAAAATCAGATGATGCTCAAATTTCACTGTTAATATCCTCTCTTCCTTCAGGCACTGCTCATTATAAAATCACACTCCCTCCTAGCCTTGGCTAATGGAGAGAACTTTGGACAGAGAAAGGGATTTTCTTACCACGTCAGGAATGTGCTGGGGGTTCATCTTGTTGGCAAATTCATCATTTAAGTTGCAGTTGGCCAAGTCGAAGCTAAAACAGAAACAGGGTTTTTATTCTGCTTTATAAAAACCCTGACCCCAATGTATCATGTTTGTGCTAAAGGGCAACACAGTGCAAGGTGCAGCTCCTAAGGAGCAGAAATATTTCCAGAGGAAGGGAAACAAATAAAAATCCACATTAACGTGCAGCTCTCCTGAGTGTGAGCAGCTGCTGTTCCCAAATCCTGCTCTGTTGGCACTTCCCAACCTCTGGAATCAAACTGCAACATCCACTGAGGTTCTGCTGGGCTCACAACATTCATGTTTAAACCTTTTTAAGCATCACCTAATTTGCCTAATCTTACAAAGAATTCACATTTGTTATCAGTGGATATGATATTTATTAGCAAACAAATAATTAATTGGTGTTTTTAAAAATCCTTCCCATTTATTTGTGGCTAAATTGTGATTCCAAGCTGCACTCTGAAGGCAATCAGCTCTCTTATTTCTAAGAATTTTTATGAAAACTCCTTCTAGAAAAGAGATTTCCTGGATTAGGACCAGGATGATTCCCTCCCTTTTGCTGCTTTCATTTTGAAACCAAAACAGTGCAACACTTTCTTGATAGCACATGAATTCAGTCATTAAATACTCATTTAATAAAAGTTTCAGAAAAGAAGAACAGACCCCAAGACCAGGTCCCCAGGATTCAGGATGTGCCCCAGGTGAGTGCAGCAGAAATATTGGTGATCCGTGTCCAGCTCTGAGGTTTTCCTGACCCAGGCTTCAGCCAGAGTGTGCTTTGGGAAAGGAAAATAAAACATTCCTTAACCAAACCCAGCTTAACCCCAACATCTGCACCGATTTAGACTCCACTTGTCATTAAACCTGTGTTTCTGCATCACATACCCAATGTATCCCTTGCTACTCCTCATTTCTCATTACATAAAAGTAAGGAAATGGACACAGCAACTCCCTGGAATTCCCAAAGGCTGCTTCTATAAATAGACCCCTGTTTTAGCTTTTAACTGAGAAGATCCATTAATTCTGATTAAAAAGAAATGTTTTAACAAAACCAATTCAGTCATTAAAGCTGCAAAGTTAATATTTCAATACCCAGTAGCAAGCAGAGTTTAATCTCTGCAAGAAGAATTCCTGCAAGTGGAATTCACATCCTGCCCGTGCCATTTCCAAACCAAATGGCCCCAAGAAAATCTTTTGCCAGTGGCAAGATCCAGAACAGCCCAGTCTGACTGTTCCAGGCAGACCCAGATCATGAATTCAGCTGAGCAGAAGGCCCAAAACACGAATTAAAGAGAGACATTCTCACCTTGAGTGATCGAGCCCCTGCCCCAGCACCTTTTTTCTTCTCATGGACCCTGTTGATGTCCATGATGATGAACTCTTCCAGCTGCTTGGGGTGGAACAGGCTGTTGAAGGGGTGGCGCCAGTAGGTGCTGCCATCGATATCAGCAACTGCAAAATGAGCAGGGAGAGAATTTCTTGTGGAAAAAGAACCATAAACCAAAATGAAGCTAACGACAGACACGATGTTTTCATCACTGTAACACAGTCATTTAGGATGTGACCCACGTTGCTGCAGGAGCAGCTGATCTGTGGCAGACTTTACTCAAAGGAATTATTCCCTGGATCCATCCTTCTAGAGGGATTCTGCTGCCCAAGCTCAGCAGCACACACCAAGCAAAGCACAGAATTTCTGGTACTGAAGTGGCTGAACATTTAATCCAGATGCCATGTAATTGTAGGGGAATAAAGCTGACACAGGTAAATCCTCAGAACATCCAGAAGCTCAAACTGAGCCTGCACATTCTGCCCAGGATCCTATGGCAATCAAGCTCAGAGAACTCTCAGCTCACTACAAAATTTCTGCTGTAGAGATAAATTTAACAACACTAAGGTCCAAAATTCCAAGATTTTGTGGAAGCAAACCCACAATAACCGTGCCAGCAGAACAATGAGGTGCTGAGGAAAACCCCAGACTCACTCTGCAGGGTTCTGGGGTCGATGAGGTGGATGGCACTGGTCACTCTGATGCACACACAGATCTGGCTCATGTTCCCCAGGCTCTGGGCCAGCTTGGGTGACAGACACACAACGTTGTCCTGCAAACCAACACAATCGATTGGCATTCCTATTTCCTCCATTTTTAACCAAATCTCCTGAAATAAATGTTTTAACTTTGTGGTTTTATTTTTCTAGCCCCAGTAGCCTCTGCATTTCCTGTGTGGATCCCTCCCTACCCCCCAGACCCTACAATCTCTGAATCCCAGCTCTTCCCACAACACCCTAAAGGTGAAGCAGAGGGAAGCTACCTTGCATATGGGAACAATTTCCACAGAGAAAGTGCTTTTGTAGTTGTAGACATTACTGTGGATGTCATGGGAGATCAAACGTTGGGATGATTTGGATCTGTAAAACACGAAAACACAATTTTTAGGAAACAAGAGACATCACCTGGAAATGTTAAGGAAACAGAGGTTAATTTTACCATGGCTAAGTGGAAAATACGGGACTTCTGTAGAAGGGATTTTGTCTGTTTTAATTAAAATACAGACTCCTCACACTTGCACTTACAAAATTCTTTCAAAAGGAAGGATTTAAGACAGCTCCTCAAAGTTCTGAGTGCTCAAGGCAATGACCAGGAGAGCTGTACCTGGATGGAACTGTAGACTGAAGGAAGTCCACCATCTTCTGGGCATGTTGCTTGGAAGAGTAATAAAAATCCAGGCCATCTGAAAAGCAAGGAAACAAATCTATTTCTGTTCTATTCTGTCAGATATAATTCATAAGCTTTTTCTCTACACAGCTCCCAGCACACACACATGAAAACATCCACCATAAATCCAGGTCATTCTGCCTCCAGAGCCACTCACCGTGGATTTCTTTGATCCTGAGTGTGTTTTGATGGAGCCTGTGCTTCAAAATCAGCTGCTCCAAATAGTAAAAAGTCTTCTTGTGCACAGTCTAAAGCCAAACAAACACAAAAGCACCAAGGTTATTTAAGAAGCATCAAGTACAAAGCAGGATCTCTGAAGAATAAACATTAATATGAAGAGAACACCTAGAAAAGAACATCCAAGTAAACAAAGAGATTTCAGAGTGCTCTACTTATACCAAATTATTTAAAGCTTCCATTTCTCCTTTTTGTGTGACTGGTTGCTAGAGAGATCTATTTCCTTTAAAGAAGAATTAAATATTTGTCCCACTGTTTCCAAACTGCCTTAAAATACAGGAGGGTATTTAGTTATCCACATAAGATCCTCCTGCCAGCACCATTTTAAAGAATGTTAATACTGGACAGCAGAAAGTTTTTCTAAACTCAGAAAAAATTCAACAACCTTGAACACAAGACATCCCTGTGGCTAAGTGTGAGTACATTTTTGTGTGAGAAATCCAGAAAATCACCCAGTTCTTTGCCTGATTGTTCTGCCACGATCAAATAAAAATTCAGTTTGCCTCTACCTTCTGCCTGACTTGCACCACAGCTTTCCAGAAATCCTTGGCTTCAATCCTGTGACAGTCTTCACACATCTGAGACTGAACAATGTACTCCACCACAAACACCTGCTGCAGAACCGCCCCATTTATCACCTGCAAAACAAAAGTGTCCAAGGTTTAAGCTCTGTTTGGGTCACAAATAACTGCAGTATTTTCCCATCTTTACTGGAACAGACATTCATCTTCCTTCTGATGAATGGCACTTTAGTGACAAAATTTAGGCAAGATGAAATCTAATAATAATAATAATAATAAATAATTTTAAAATCCCGTTGTTTGCCATAAAAGCTTTTTAAAAGCCACAGGGAGAAGGTTATGCTCCAGTTACCTCTTTCTGAACAGTCAATTTGAGCTTGATTCTCTTGGAATGTGGTTCTGTCCAAATGAATCCTGCATCAATCAGCCGGACCTGCCCGTGGGGAAGGACAAGAGCTCAGTAAAACCAAGCCTAACTCCACAAACAGAAACTTATGGTTCAGTAAACAACTGAAGAAGTGAATAATCTGAATTAAAGATATCCAATTAATAGCGCTTAGCTAGAACATGGAGGCTGACTGACATAAAATCTAGATGCTCAATCTCAGGTCCTTCCCTCTAAAAATATTCTGAACCTAGAGGATGCTTTATTCAACTGAAACATGTGAATTTTAGTTAATCTAGGTAGAGACCTCTGCAACCCTTTTTCATATCATCATAAACCAGTGAGAAAAAATATTGCATAAATAATTTCTGGAATGTGCAAAAAACTCTGAAATTGAGGTACATTAAGACCACATCAGCTTCCCAAAGTTCATTCTGCTCAGCTCCCATCTCTGCAGTAACAATTGTGATCAGTTTCTCACCTTGCTCAGGGAAGCTTTGATTTTCTTCAGACACAAAGCCAGGAGCTCTCTCGATTCCAGGGCACACTGGATCCAGGTTCCTGGAGGCTGGAGATACCTGGGATGCAGGGAGCATTTTACAGCACATTAGAGCTGCTTGAGCACTCTAAAATCACTCCAAGGACCAGCAGCTATTGCCAAAGCTTTCAGCTTAGTAACACCAATGCAGCTACAACTTCTATAATCGTATAAAATCACGGCAAAGTGGCTAAGGTGACTGAGTTCACCCCCCCGCACTGCCAAAGCCACCAATAAACCACATCCCCGAATGCCACATCCACAGGGCTTTTAAATCCCTCCAGGGATGGGGATTTCACCAAAGCCCTGGGCAGCTGTGCCAGGCTGGACAATCCTTTCCATGAAGAATTTTTCCCAATATCCAAACTAACCTTTCGCTGCCTGCCGCCTCCTGTCAGGGGCTGTGCAGAGCCAGGAGGTTCCCCCTGAGCCCCCTTTTCTCCAGGTTGAGCCCCCCCCAGCTCCTCCTCACCAAACCTGAGCGCCTTTGCCTCCCTAAACCCTGAGACCGATGCATTCTGAGTGCACTCCAAGGGCATTTTGCTGCCGTCCCCAGCGATTTCGCGGCTCCTCACCTCTCGCACTGCTTGCAGAAGTGCACCGTGCCCTGCTTGGGGATGCCCTCGGTGATGTCCACCTGGGCCCGCAGGCAGCCCACGCACATGTTGGCCGGGTTGGGCGGGATGGGGACGCCGCACTGGCAGCACAGGCTGGGACACAGGGACAAAGAGAAGCACAGTTAGTCACGGCCACAGCCACAGTCACAGTCACAGCCACCGGGAACCCCGGGCCCCCCGCCACCGCTCACATGTGTCCCTGCGCCGGGGCCGCGGGGGCCGGCAGGTACTCCATGGCTGCGGAACACGCGGCGCTTTCCGGCCGCCAGAGGAAGAGGAGGAGACGGCGGGGCGAGCCCAGCCCGGCCCGCGGGAGGGTGGAGCGAGGGGGACACGGAGAGGCCGGCGGGAGCCGTGAGGGAGCACGGAAAGGGCCGGCAGGGAGCCATGGAGGGGCGGACGGGAGCCGTGAGGGAGCCGTGAGGGAGCCGTGAGGGAGCCGTGAGGGAGCCGTGAGGGAGCCGTGAGGGAGCCGTGAGGGAGCCGAACGCGGAAAGGGCAGTCAGGGGCCATGGAGAGGCGGGGGGGAAACGGTGAGGGGATCATGGCAGAACTGAGGGAACGCGGAAAGGGCTTTTATGGGGCCGTGGAGAGGCGGGCGGGAGCTGTGAGGGAGCCGTGAGGGGGCCGTGATGGAGCCGACGTGGAGAAGCGGGCGGGAACCGTGAGGGAGCCATGGAGGAGCCCTGAGTGAGCCCGGAAAGGGCGTGAGGGAGCAATGGAGCGGGCGGGAACCCTAAGGGACATTACTATTAATTAAAAATTAAATGATATTTTTATTTACAAGGAGGAGCCGGTACAGTCCGTTCGCTTTGTATTCTATTGGTGATGTACCATGAGTACCCTATGGAAAGGGAACCGCCGTGGCAGCGGGTCAGAATTAAATGACCTTTAAGGTCGTTTCCAACCCAAAGCATTTTGTCATTTGATGATCCTGTGACACCAAGGTCTGTTTGTGGGTCAGCATTTGTTTCCTGCAGGTTATGCCGCAGAAAAATAAAGCTAAATTGCATCAACACGTTGTGTGGGATTTATTTAATGTGGTAACATCCTGATGGAAATGGAAGAGTTCTTTCACTTGAGGACAGAAAATCACAGCCTGTTGAGCTGTCTGCCGTGTTTTTAATTCTTTGGCACATTTTTGTTTGGTGTGCTGCTTGTGTTCACACAGTTACTCACTTCTGCTCCTTCGAAATTAAGTTTCTTTGCAGACCTCTCTGGAGACTTACTATGGACCATATTATTAAAAACAATGAAAGAAAAAGCACAATAAATAAAAGAAATGTTTCCCTGCTCTGAAGTTTTGTTTCAGAACCTCTGCTACACAGTGCGTGTTACACAGTTTTTACTTTGAAGCCCTGATGAATCACTCGATCTTTGATTTTGGAAATAAAACACTTCCAGCTGGCATTTGGAGAGTCTGGCATTGGGAGAGGGGTAGGACAAAGCCTGTCCTTTATGGAAGCCACATCTTTGAAGTCACTGGGAGGAGAACTGGATCCTGAGAGTGCTGGAAAAGTTTCTGTTGCAGATTTATTTTCAACTGCATATTTATTTTCTCCACTTAATTTTGGTGCTGATACACCAAATCCCACCTCAGCTCAAGGCACAGCCTCAGTGAATATCAAAACTGGGTTATTTGTGGTCATCAAGGTACTTTGTGTTGCCTCTGCAAGCTCTGGTTGCTTCTGTGGAAAATTTGTGTTTTAAACTGTGTTACAACCACTTCTGAAGGGTTCTATATTTTTGCACAAAATGAAGTAAAAAGCAAAGCAGCCTGAATCTCACCCCTAGTGAAAACCGTATCACTTTATACTGATTTCTTGCGTGGTTTTCAGTGAGTATTAAATGTTATATTGATTTTATATAGGCATTTATTGCCTCCACTGCTGTATTCTTTCACATAATTTAAAGGATCTGTGCCATAGGCAAGGACAATGGGCACACCATTTAAATATATGTTAAATTTAAAAATTTCACACTCTTTTAAACCAGGTTTCAATATAGATTTGCTCTCAGGCTTATTTGCGGATGGCTGAGCCCTCAAGAAAGTCCCTGTAGGTGTTTTTGGGAAAGCTCAAGTGGCAAGGCCAGAAAAACCAGGAGACTTTGTGCCAGTGACAGCAGCTCCAGCAGCTTCATTTTCAGTAGGAATGTCCAGTAGATGGTAAATTCATGGGGACTATCCCTGTGATTAATTTCACAGACACCTGAGGTCACTATTCCCTCACACAAACTGCATCCAGGAAAGGAGGTGCTCCAGGAGCTCCTGGACCTCTCCTCCCGAGGAGCTGCTCTGACCTTCCCAAAGAGGGTTTGTTCTGGGCTGCTGCTTTCATTACCTGTGCTCATTTCAGTTTAAAACTCCCAGGAATTTAAGAACAGAACCAAACTGTTTTACACTTACGTTTTCCTATTCACTCCCATTCAAGTTGGGGATTCAGAGCAGTGTGCACAGCACCTCCACATCACAAACAATAAAAATATCCTCCTTTAACTGCAGGATTTTAGTAACAGCATGGGAAGGGCTGTGCAATAACACTAAAACACCTTTCTGATCTTTACTGCTGCCCAGTTTAGTTTTGAGGAGGATCCTGGTGGTACCCAGTCTGTATTTCTTTACAAATCTATTTCTCACAAGCCTTCACACATTCCCGACAATTTTGCTCCTCTTCCTATTGCAGGAAGCCACGATTTAGTGAAAATGGAGCAGTTCCCATTCTGACAACAGAGGAATTTCCAGAGAGGAGAATTAACAACAGAAGAGTCACCAGGATTCAGAGAGGGGAATTAACAACAGAAGAGTCACCAGGATTCAGAGGGGAATTAGCAACAGAGGAGTCACCAGGATTCAGAGAGGGGAATTAACAGAAGAGTCACCAGGATTCAGAGAGGGGAATTAGCAACAGAGGAGTCACCAGGATTCAGAGAGGGGAATTAGCAACAGAAGAGTCACCAGGATTCAGAGAGGGGAGTTAAAGGCAGGCTTTTTACGGGAGCTGTTTCAGTTCCCAGTGCCACCAGAGACATTCTTGGGCAGGAACAGATTGTGCCTGGCCTGTGTGTGGGGTGGCAACTCCCAGGTTTATTCCAAGCCAGGATCCAGCTCCCAGTTTGTAATCAGACATCTCCAAGCTGTCTATTCCTTTGGAAAGCAGGGCTCTCTTATTTTTCATGGATTGCAGCTGGGAAGTTGCAAACTGGTAATTTCAGCAAGGGCTGCTGCTTCAGCGTGTCCTCCGTGGTCTGAACGGGAGGAATAACATTCCCTGATTCCACTGGGACACGGCACTTCCAGGGGCTGCTCGCTGTGCGTTCACCTGCACTAAATTTACTGGGATAATGCTCCAGTTATTTTCCAGTTCTTGCCTATTTCTTCAGTTCTTGTGAGGAATCCAATTAGCAATCCAATTTACAGTGCGAGCCAGGAGCATTATCACCGCTGAACTTCAAGGCAGGAACAAAAGGGGCCAGAAGAGCTCCTTTAAAATAGCTTTGTGACAGGGATGGGGATATTGTGACATGCCACTCTCAGCTGATGGAGGTGAAACCGTGTTGCATCACCAGCTTTAATGAGCGTTGTCACAGCACAAATACCCGTGGGTTGGCTTGCTTTTCATGTGTGTGTGAAACTTGCACGTCAAACACGTTGGATGCAGTTCAGGGACACCTCTGGAAGTGCTGCCCTGTGTCAGAGAGGGGGATAACCCCCAGCCCTGCTGAGGCAGCTGGGAACAGCTGGATGCTCAGTGTGCCAGGGGCAGAGCTGCTGAGATTGTGCACTCAGGGGACCAAACAGCACCCTCTGCTTCCTAAATCCCTGGAACCTTTCAAAAACTCCTGCTGTGCCTACCGTGGGCTTACAAGCAGCGGGATTTTTCTTAGTAGCCTTCATAATCCAAACTGTATTGAGCTGCTCAACCAAGGAGACATCCCAGATTAATGAAAGTAGATTTGGATTAGAGATGAGGGGGAGATTGTTCCCTGTGAGGCCTGGCACAGGTGCCCAGAGCAGCTGTGGCTGCCCCAGGATCCCTGGGAGTCTCCAAGGCCAGGCTGGACACTGGGGCTTGGAGCAGCCTGTGAGAATGGAAGGTGTCCCTGCCATGGCAGGGGAGAGGATGGGATGGGATTTAATTTGCCTTCCAACCCAAACCATTCTGGGATTCTGTGGTTCTGTGAAATTGTGATAACTCAAACATCACGGCTTATCCTTCCTTGATAACCATGGACAGCCATGGCCAAGGTTTCACTTGAAGGCAAAGCATGGACAGGAGCCAGGAGGTGTTCCTTTAGTCCTGGTATGTTTGTTACCAGGCTGCACTAGGCATGAACCTCAGACTCAGACCAAAGAAATAGTTGTTTTAAAAAGGTAAATATTTGCTCATCAAAACATGAGGACGATCATACAGGAGCTGTTTGCTTTCCACTTGCCTTTGGTAATTTCCGTGTGCTAGCTACAAGATCTCATCCCATTAAAGGAATCCTGCTGAGAGCTGGGGTGAGCTGAGAGCTGCTGGGAGAGGACAAGTGTGGACATCAGGAGACGTTCAGGTTGGATGTCAGGAAGAATTCCTTCACTGAAGGAGTGGTTACGCATTGGAATGGACTGCCCAGGGTAGTGGTGGAGTCACATCCCTGGAAGTGTTTGAACAGCACTGCATGTGGCACTTTGGGATATGATTTAGTGGGTTAAAGGTTGGACTTGGTGATCTTGGAGATCTTTTCCAACCTCAATGATTTTGCAATTCTATGATCAGGAAAATGAGTGTATTTTTCACTCTGAGTTCCCTGATGAGAGAGCATGAGAAGAGCGATATGCAGGTAAAAATATTTTGCACATTATTCCTGCTCAAAAGCTGCATATAAAAATTATGGAGAGAGCTGACATTTCCAGACTTCACTTTCCTGACTTTCCTTGCCTCACTCTGTCTGGCTGGAGACAAAACCAGAGAAAAAGCCAAAAATACAGTTCAGTGAATGAAGATTGCTTAAACAGTCAGGGAAGGAAAACATGGAAAAAGGAGGAGGAGGAGTGGGAGGAGGACATGGACTCTCTGTCCACCCAGGGCTTCACCAGACCACTGGGACATTTCAGCATTAACCATCTTCCCAGTGGCAACCTAAGATGTGCTGAAATAAATGAAATTTACTAAATGAAATGACAATCATCTCCTTCTTCTTAACCATTCATGACTTCTTTCTGCTTGCTCCAGTCCTCTCTGATGGCATTTGCCTGTTACAATTATTCAGCGAGATAAACTCCCGGGGGGAGATGTCGCAATTGTCGTGGGATGGATCCTTCCCACCGCTCCCACCTCGCTGGCACAGGCACGACACGGAATGCTGACACATCCCTGGGAAAAGGTGCTGCTCAGCCAGAGCATTGCAAAACCAGGCCTCGCTGCATGGCCAAGGGAGTGGAAACTTCTCCAGCTGATCCCGCTGCTGCAGCTCATTATTTATTTAGGAGTATCTGCATTTGTATGAAAGATGATCCCAGTGATGCTGGTTTGGCAGTTGAGGATTTCTTGGGGAAAAGAGGCCATGGAGCCAGGGCTGCTGCAAGGGGCTGTTTCAGTGCCCAAGTCCTGGCATGGGTGGAGGGGATTGGAGAGGAATGGTTTGGGTTGGAAGGCACCTTAAAGCCCATCCAGTGCCATGGGGACACCTTCCACTATTCCAGGGTGCTCCAAGCCCTGTCCAACCTGGCCTTGGACACTTCCAGGGATGGATCAGCCACCGTTTCTCTGGGCACCCTGTGCCAGGGCCTCCCCACCCTCCCAGGGAAGGATTTCTCTCCAAAATCCAGTTCTGATGCTGAACTGGGGCTCTGAGGTACTTTGGTGGTGCCACTAAAATACATCTGTGATAAGGAAGAGCTTTTAGTTATCAAAACTAGCCAAAATTTGGATACCAATTCCCACAGTTTGTTGGATAGCACATGAGGCACCTGTAGCCAGCTGTGGAAGGTTTGGGCACAGGAAGCACTTGGAATTTTTTGATGTGTCTCCACACCAAGCCTGAGGCAGCACGGACTGCTGGGTGTAGGTACCCACACCTCAGTACCAGTCTGATTCCACTTGATTCCACCTTTAATTCCCACGTGGGGAGAAATATTGGAAAGGGAAATCAAAAACGTGTGGAGAAAACTTCTTGAGATGTATTATTTACCTGAAGTGAAATACCAGACACATCCCAAACTTCCCCTGAGCAAGGCACCATCGTGTCCAGAGCTGGACTTGCTGCATTAGTTGGCAGCATCTTTTTTTGAGCTGTTCCTTCATAAATCACTCAATCTCTGTGCATTTGGCAGATAATTACTGCCTCAGCAAGGCTTCTCTCTTGTGCAATTTGTGGCTGTGGGAAATGCAAGGAGCTGCTGGAAGCCCTTTCCTCTGCCAGCCCCATGGGTGAGGCTGTTGCTCCCCATTTTTAATTAGGGTGCTGCAATCCCATCCCAGCCCTTTCCATGCCAGGCTGCTTTATCCTGAGCCTGGCCTCACTTGTTCTGTATCAAATTCCCAGTGATGAACGTTTTACCTGCATTTTCTCCCCCTGTTCTTTTTTTTTTTTTTTTAAGTACCTAAAGCTCCTAAAAATTCACAGAGTGTAACTCATCCTTGAGTACGACCTTGAAATAAGAGATATTTCTGATTTACTCCATGATTACAAAGCAAAGATGGGAGCTGCCAGAGAAAATAACGGGAACAGCACCCTGGCTGCCAATGGATCTGTTCCTGACCATGCCACAATTTACCTTCATTTCCTCCCTCTTTGCTCAGTCATTGTAAGAAAAGCAGAATCTGTTTTTTCATTTTTTTTTTTTAATATGGATTTGCCAGATTTACCCTATTTTCTGTCATGTAGATATTTCCCCTCTCCTCTTTGTCCTGTTTCCTGATTTTTTCCCCTTGCCTGAGCATATCCCAGCACTGAGATTCTTGTTTTGATGCAGAGGGTGCATGGGTTTAATTTCACTTTTAAACCCAGACTAATGTGTGTCGGTAATTGAGGAGGGCTATAACTTATATCAGGCCACACAAAACAATTTCCACAGCCTATTTTGAGCTTGGACCTCCTTATTCCTATAAAAAGGAAGCCTTGGCTGTCCTGGCTGTCCTGAAACCCCAGGATCAGCAGAGTTTATCAGCTCTTACCTGTCCTGATGGAGCAACTGCTGCAATAAGGGTGGAGCAGGCAGGGATGATGACAAGTGGGAATTCTCGGAGTTAATTCCGACCTCCACCCCTGAATCAGAGCCTTCCAGCCAGGGAGTTCCCATGGAAGTTGCCTGGAGATATTCTCAGGATTTGGGCTCCTCAAATTCAGGCAGAAGATTGCTTATTGGAAGGAATATGAAGGACAAAGTTGATGGTGCTTTGGAGCAAGGGGCTTTGTTTGGTGCAGGCTGGGTTTCCCTCGCTGGGTGTGAGGACAGAGTCAAGAGGAGCCCGTTTCCTTTTATCTGCTCCTGGTGGAGTCCTGGGATAAGCTCAGATCCAGCCTTTGGAGCATCTCAGGAGGCATCAGTCCTCCTTTGTAAGCTCACAAACCCTGAATTCTTAATTTCCTGGGATTATTCTGCCTGAACATTTCATTAATTGCAGCTCCTTGATTCCCTTGACTACAACACATTTGTAGCAGGGCTGCTTTGGGTGGTTTGATGTTGGACCTGAGAATCTTCACTTTGAGTCCAGCTTTGCTCCTGACTTTCCAGTTTTTCAGTTTGTGGTGGGATTTCAGGATATTCAGCTGTTGTTTGGTGTTTGAGGGAAAAATAATTGAAATTATTTGGGTAGGGATTAGAGGACAGGGCTGCTTTTGCTGCATGAATATCGATCATTGTGTGTGATTAAGAGAAAGTTAATTATTCCACGTTCTGTAATATTTCATTTGCAAATCTGCCTGTTCTGCTTTAATTTCAGTGCTCAGCCTGGCACGTGGCCACTTGTCCACGTCTGTGCCCTGGGGTGCAGCAATTCATCTGGGAGAATTGTCCCAATTTTGGGTGCTGCACGACTGTGATTTGCTGTTCGTGTGGTTCTGCTGACTCTCCTACACCTGCTGGGCTTCTTTTACCATGTAGTTGTGTGAATTTTTCCCCTAACTTCCAAATAATTAGGGAATTAAATTTAGAACTGGAGCATCCCAAGTAAGAATTTTAGATTATGGCTGAATCACAACGATGAGAAAACCTTAAAATAAAAAGACCAAAAAAAACAACCAAAAAAAAACCCACAAAAAAACCCCCTAAAAACCATCTTGTTTAAGATTTCAAAATTCCATAAGCACAGGAATTTTCAGTGGAATTCTGAGTAAATTGGACACTCAGACGTGCAGGGGCACTGGTGGTGATCCTGATCCCTGTGTTCCCTGGGGAGCAGCACTAAGGAAAAGGTCCTTGGGAAGCTGTTTTTGATAGTTTTGGGTGAAAGCTGCCCACAGGGGCCTTGGGAAGCTGTTTTTGATCGTTTTGGGTGAAAGCTGCCCGCAGGGGCCTTGGGAGGAAGGTTCTGGAGGTTCATGGTCTGGGCACGTTGATGTGCGGGAGGTGACCCATGAAATTGGCCAGGAGACCTTTATGGCAGGATAAATGCGAGCTCTGATGAGATGAAATTAAGAAAATGAGTTTTAAACAAGAGGTGTATGGTGCTGGCCAGCTGAGCCCCAACATTTCTCATTCCTTAAATTAATGGGGCGTTTGTACTTTCAGGGTCAATGCAGCTGGAATTGGATCATCTCCTGTTCTGCTTTTGTTCCTTTTTCCACTGCTGGATTATTGGTTCTGTTCGCTCCTTTTATTTGGATTATTTTTGGTGTGAACACTTCCAGCTGCTGTGCTACAATTAGCCCAGTGAAGCAATTAGCTACAATTAACATGGAACTATAATGAAGCAGGAGAAAAGAGACTTTTGTAAAGAGCCTGACATCATAACCCTCACAAGAGAGCTGTCACCCACGTACTGGGCATACTGGTGTTACTGGGAGCTCCAAATTTCCACCCTCCCGCCTTAGTGTGCAGCTGGGGTCCCGTGGAAACCTCTTCCCATTGTCCAGGAATGTTTTTTTTTTTTCCCCAGGGAAAAGGATTTCAGAGCTGGAGGAGTTTCCTAAGCTGTGGTGCGGTCTCAAGCTGTCGAAAGTGTTATCTCACCTCCTCTCTCTTTCAGCTGGGGAAAAAAATGCTTCTGTTCCTTGCTGAGTGCCAGAAATCCTTTGAAGTCTCCTGCTGGAACCCAGTGATTTGGAATATTCGTAGGGAGAGTTATTCCAGCTTTTCTGGATGCAAGGAGAAGTGAAAAGGGCTGGGGAAATCTCAAAAGGTTTTTAGCAGAGATTGTTTGCAGCAGCTTCTTTCCTTCCTAGTAAATACCTCTTGCCCATTAAAATTTAGTAAAGAAGGTGAAGAATTCACACAAAAAAATGAGTTTTTATGTGGTTAAACCCCCCCAAAAAGCACCTGCTGCTGTTTCCTTGCCACTTCCTGCACCTCCCAAAGCCAAACAAAGGGAACAGGCACAATAGGGAAGAAAAGTGCTTTGCATGGATCCCACCATGGGAGGGCAATGGAAACCCGGAACAAAGTCCTCTCCACCCTCTGTTTGCCAAATGAAATGTTTAAAGAGCAATATTCCACCAGGTGTGTGCTCCTGGAGATAACAGCTCCAACCTCTGCATTCCTGGAAAAAGCTTCTCCTTGTGCTCTGAAAGTTGCGTTTGATGTCGTGGGGAAGAAATCCACTTTTTAAGGAATTAAAAATTATTTTTAAGGAATAGGACTGATGAGAAGGTGCCCTGGCACTCACACCATCATGTTTTCTAGATGAGCAGAGTCTTTGGAGATAGAATTGAAACCCACTTGGAGATAGAATTTATACCAACCTGCTAAGTAAATATTCCCACTTTTCACCTCCAACGTTGGGATTATAACTTTGAGTCTATTTTACAGACACTTTCAAGAGGAATTGTCACAGGTTTTGCCATTTTTCATCCCCTCCAGTGCTGTGTTCGTTACTGGAGGTGTGATTGCAGCTCGGCACCTCGTGTTTGCAGGGTCCCAGCTGTGACAAACTGCCAGGACAGCTCCTGCTGGAGCCCAAGGCTCTCAGCTGAGCCCTCAGCACACTCAGGAATTTGTTAATGCCTTCATTTGAAGCAGATCAGAGGGTTTTTTCCCTCCAGAAACAGGAGAGCTCTTGGGCTGGAGTTCACCCCAGATCCATTTAAAGGATTCTCAAACCTCTCCCCAAAACATTCACCACAAAATAATCCTTCTGCCACTGTGCCAGCCTGGCCCACACACATCCAGAATATTTATGAATGAGTGGAAAGCACAGAAGAGCTGAGTCATGCAGCCAGATGTCGTTTCTGAAGAATAAAATTTTATTTTTTTTGGCTGAAAAAACTGCATACACATGTTCAGATCTGGGCAACCTTCACCACATGTCTTCGTTTCCAAACAAATTTGTGCTCTGAAGCATGCAGGACCCTACTGCAGCTTGAGAAAGAAGTTAAGAGGGTTTTTTTTTTTTTTTTTTAAATCTAGAACTGTGCAAACATCATTTGAAAGCTATTTACATTTTGTACTCTCACTTCTACCAACAGGAGCATCAGCTGGTAGAGACGTGCAGAGTGCTGCTGTAATTTATGATTTGACACCCACGTTTGATTTGTGTAGAGTGAAAACCAAACAAACCTCCCACTGTTCCAAAACCTCCCCACAGGCAATCAAACTAATTTCTTCTTTGTAAAGGAAATCTCTTTAAGCCTTCCCTTCAGGTATTGAAATATTATTTCCACTCTGGATCCTCTTCCCCTGGTGGTGATTTGCACTTTGCTGCCTTGGTGAGTGGGAGCAGCAAGAAAAGATTTTGATTTTCATCGAGAAGGCAGGAGGGCACTGAGACAGAGCAGGGCTGCTTCTTCCTGTCATCCCCACCAAACTGCAAGATGAGATGGAGATTTTTTTTCCAAAAAGAAAATATTTTAGGCTATCTGAACTCAGATGCAGGAACTTAGATGTGAAAAAAAGCTGGATTTAAGTTCATCCTCCTGTTGCCTTCTCTTCCAAGTTCCTCTCCCATCCATTGAAGCCTGGAAGTCACCAACCAGCCAGACGCCAGCACTCCAATCCTGCTGGAGATCCTCATTTTTTATCTCCTCTAACCTGGCCCCTGGACTGTGTTGGTAGAACTTTGGGTGTGAGGAGCCACCAAACAGCCTCTGCCAGAGTGGCTGGATGCAGTTCATTTCCAAAGAAATGAAAAACGTTACGAATTAGAAGAATATTTAATGGAAATTACAAGTCTAGGAAAGATTTCCTCCTGGGGTAACACCTTTATGCATTCATTGTTCCCGGCTCCACTAGGAAAGGAGAATGGCTGAGCAAGAATTAAAGAGGAAATAGGGTTTGATTCCACTGTTCATTGTTAAATGTGCTTTTTGGCATTTGAAACAATCTTTAAATGCAGGCTAAAAGCATCTATTTAGAGAAAATAGAATGATAAGAAAGTGTCCAAGGCTTTACAGAGGGATTCTGTTATTTTGGGGTTTAAGGACGTTCCAAGCAGATCAGTCCATAGGGAATTCAGCAGATTTCCCTGCTGGAAAAGCTCCCAGTGTGCCATTTTCTTCTACCCTTGTGCTGCCTAAAATGCCAGAACAAAGAGGCTGGGCCACATCACACCCCTGCAGTCTGGTGTTCACAGTGAGTTTGGGGCAGCAGAACTTTGCTGTCCCTCAAAGCAACAAATCCTAAATTGGCACTGGGGAAGAGCGTGGCTGAGCAAGAATGAAATAGGAAATGGGGTTTGCTGCCGGAGGTGGGAGCTGCGTGGATCCTGTGCCATTCCAGGGGCTGTGTGCCATTCCCAGAGCGTTTATGGAAGAGGGGCCGTGCTCGCTGCCTCGCTCCGCTCTCCAGCCCCGGAGGGGGAAGCAAGCAGGGCTTTCCCAGGAGCCAAACTTCAGCAGGGACACCATTCCACAGAGCTGCTGGGCCCTGCTGCGCCCGGCTCAGTTCAGCACGGCGCTCTCGGGCTGGGGCCCGAAAATCTGGGAGAAGAATTGCAAGGCCAGGCGGACGTGGATGGGCACGAAGACGTAGGCTGTGTACACCACCATGGCCAGCACGGTGACGGTGATGGTGTGGAACATGGACTGCTCCCAGGGCTCCAGCACGTAGCTGCACGTCACCAGCTGGTACTGGTAGTACAGCCAGTACAGGTAGTCCTTCACCCTCTTCACGTCCATCTTCATCTCCAGCGGGGTTGGAGAGCACCTGGAATGACAGGGAAATGGGGATTACAGCTGGGGTGTCCCGTGGAACCGCTGCACAAACCCGTTTTCCGAGGTGTGGGTGCCACCAGCTCCCCTGGACCAAAGGGAGCTCGTGGGTTCTGCAGCTGCTGGGCATTCCCACTTCCCAGAAGAGCTGTGGCTGATCCATCCCTGGAAGTGTCCAAGGCCAGGTTGGAGCAAGCTGGGATACTGGAAGGTGTCCCTGCCCATGGTAGGTGTGGGACTGGACGATTAAACTCCCTTCCAACCCAAACCTTCCTGTGATTCTATCAATTCCCACATTCCAAGTGGGTTTTCCTATTCATTCCCTGTGGAGATCAGGGAAATAGGCATTTAAAAAGAAAGGCTTTGGGCCAGCTTCCAGAAATGTTCCATAAATTCCAGAAATGTTCAATAAATTCCAGGTATGCCCCGGAATAAAGATAAGATTAAAACAGTTGCCCTGTAAAAACTCCTCTGCTTACTTTTTGATAATCATTTTTATTGCTCTGCAATTGTTGGGAATAAAGAAAAGCCAAGTTACGAAAGAGAGAGAAAAAAGTAATCTCTGACTGCAGAAGGATTTTTTTGCAGCTCATTCCAAAGAAATGAAAAACGTTACGAATTAGAAGAATATTTAATGGAAATTACAAGTCTAGGAAAGATTTCCTCCTGGGGTAACACCTTTATGCATTCATTGTTCCCGGCTCCACTAGGAAAGGAGAATGGCTGAGCAAGAATTAAAGAGGAAATAGGGTTTGCTTCCACTGTTCATTGTTAAATGTGCTTTTTGGCATTTGAAACAATCTTTAAATGCAGGCTAAAAGCATCTATTTAGAGAAAATAGAATGATAAGAAAGTGTCCAAGGCTTTACAGAGGGATTCTGTTATTTTGGGGTTTAAGGACGTTCCAAGCAGATCAGTCCATAGGGAATTCAGCAGATTTCCCTGCTGGAAAACCTCCCAGTGTGCCATTTTCTTCTACCCTTGTGCTGCCTAAAATGCCAGAACAAAGAGGCTGGGCCACATCACACCCCTCCAGTCTGGTGTTCACAGTGAGTTTGGGGCAGCAGAACTTTGCTGTCCCTCAAAGCAACAAATCCTAAATTGACACTGGGAAATTTGCAGCCTGGCATTAAAATAAGGATGGGGCCACTGATACAGTCCAAAAATATTCCAATATTCAGTGTTTTCCTTCTCTGTTCTGGGGTGATGTGGGATTTACCAAGGGGAAGTTTTTCCCACGAATTCTCCCAAAGCATTTCCTTCACTTCCATCTTCCTGTATTTCCTAGAAAGTTCCACAGTGCTTTTGAGGGACAGATCAACATTTTAAATGCAGCAGTGGCTGTCTGTGACCAGCTTTTCTTGCAGGGGTTCAGGCTGGGGAGAAAGGCACTGCTGCTCTCTGGCCAGGAATGAATGGAAGCTGATTCCTTGCAGATCATTTATTGGAAGGCAGAACTCCAGAGAGAGAGACCTTAAAGCCTTGGAAATATTGCAGAGCCTTCAATGAAAGTGGCCCAGATGGCAAAGTGGGACTCCCTGGGAGCCAAAAGTGTCTCTGTTCAGAATTTCTGCAAAAAGAGCAGCGTTTTCCACTGAGGGGGGTGAAGCCTTTCCTGTACAGTGGGGAGGAGGAGGAGGAGGAGGAGGAGGAGGAGGAGGAGGAGAAGGAGAAGGAGAAGGAGAAGGAGAAGGAGAAGGAGAAGGAGAAGGAGAAGGAGAAGGAGAAGGAGAAGGAGAAGGAGAAGGAGAAGGAGAAGGAGAAGGAGAAGGAGAAGGAGAAGGAGAAGGAGAAAGAGGAGGAGGAGGAGGAGAAGGATGAGGAGGAGGAGGAGAAGGATGAGGAGGAGGAGGATAAGGGCCCTCTCACACTCTCAGGATGATGGGATTTACACTGGGGTTAGGGCTGTGCTGGTTAAATTCATCCCTTCCGTGGGTAAATCCCTGCTGATCCCAGAGAAGCTGCAAGGCTGGAGCACTGCTGGGGTGTCTGAGTGACCAGAGCTGCTCACACTCCTGTGCATCTCCATCCAGAGCTGGTTAAGGACAGCCACAGGCAGGGAGAACATCCCCAAGGCTGATTTTAGACATTCCAGGCTGCAGCCTCACCATTACCCCGTGGAGAGCCACATGAATAAAGGATGAGGCAGTTAAAATGATGAGCGGCCCTTTGGATTTAACCAAAGCCCTTGGCACCTTTTTTCCAGCCTGGGGATTGCATTTCCCTGCAGCCCCAGCACAGCCTGGCTTCCTTTGGTTCTCGCAGCTCCCAGGGCACGGCAGTAATTCCATCCCCAGGCACTCTGGAATTCCAGGAGGAACACGAGCTGCCTTCGTGCTCTGTGGTCTCCTAATGAATGCTGGAGGTTGGGATAAGTAAAAGGCAAAAGCAAATTACAGTCTGTGCCCTCACCACTGACACACTCTCCCTGCACTTCGTGCAGCCCGAGAGCAGGGAGCTGTGCAGGGAAAACACAACTCCAGCTACATAATTGATAAAGGAAAACACAGGAGGGAAAAGGGAAAAAAGCCATTTTAAAGCAGCTGCTGAGGCAATGAGAGACAAGGCTCCCCTGTGGCACAGTCACCCCAATCCCTTGGGGAAGGGACAATTTGCATCCCTCTGGGCCCGTTATGAGGAATAAGGAGCAGCCCCAAACCCCACACCTCCAGAGGTCTGTGGCAGCTTTACCACCCAAATTAATTGTAGCAGCAATCAAAGGGAATAGCTGATTACAAGGCAAACTTTGGAGGCTGAAAATCTGTATTTTAAACAGGATTCGTCCTAGAGAGTCTTCACTTCCATGTCTGTGTTTTATTCTATTCCAGCACTCCCACTTGAGAGGACCCTGAGTTGTTCACTCATCAGTTCCCACTATTCCAGAGCAGGAGATAATTTGTTCTTATGCAATTTTAACTCAACATTCATTTGTCTACAAATTTGGATTGAAACATTCAGTGCCTTCCTCTTTAGAGGCCACGGGACTGTTACAGCCAGCTATGAGTGAAATGAAGAGAATTCAGCTCCTGTTAGGCAATATTCAGATTATTTTCAGCACTTGCACCTCCAAGAGAAACCTGTAAAGCAGCTTTTAGTGTTTTAAGTGGCTGCCTGATTTTCTTGCTTGTTGACACATGTCTCTGATTAGGGCAGCTGAAAAGATAACTCATCATCCAAATATCAAGGTTTCATTTCAGAGCATGCCTAATCTCCCAAATCTCTTTATTAATGACTTTATCTTCCAGAGTCAGAGCTAGTTGGGAGTTAGAAGATGCCAGTGTTAGGTCCTTTAATATGTAATTTCTGCTTTGAGCAGCTGGGATTTTGGGGAATTTTGGTCACATTTTCAATCTGCAGCTCTGACCCGTGGCCGGACAGCTCCTGTTGGGAAATTCCTGTGGAAAGAAACATTCTTGCAGGGGACCTGGGAGAGACTGGTTTCCAAAGAATGCTTGAAAAACACTTGATGCCCTCAGCAGGAGGGGTTGGCCGGGTTATATATCCAGGGAAAAAGGGTTTCCAACATATATTCAGGAAAAGTTCATCTGGAGTGGGGAAAAACAAAGCCTGGAGCTGGAAATGGCCCCATGATCATTCAACAGGTGATCTCTGCTGCTTTAAATGGAAAGTAGGGACGAGATGAGAAATAAAAGCAGCAAACAATCAATCCATCCCCAAAATACAAATATTTAATTGGCTAAAAACGGCCATTTGCTGAATAATTGCTGGGATAGCCCAGCAGCAAGAGTGGATGGGGTTTGCAGCATCCTGAGGGAATCTCTTGTGCTGGAGCTTAAATAAAATCCTTCCAGGAGTCCCTGAGGGGGTTCCAGTCCCACCAACCCCGAGCACCCACATGTAGGCAGGTGCAAGCAGGCAAGGTGCCAGGCTGCATTTAAAGTTGTCTGATCTGCAAATAATTTCAGATATTAGGAGCTAAATGGGCAATCACCTCCTTGGGATTGAAACAGAAATTCGATCTGCAAGTTATTGCTGTGGAACTGCTCTTATTTGGAACTTCCCTGTGTTCAGTGGGTTTGCCCTGCTGAATATCCTGATTTATCCAAGGCACCATCTTGTCCCTCTTCATGCTGACATAATTCTGGGATGAACCCAGTGATTTTATGCAGGGCGACACCTCCAAGTGCAAGCAGAACCAGGAAGGGATTCCCAATCCCATTCCCAATCCCATTCCCAATCCCATTCTCAATCCCATTCCATTTCTGTTCATGTTTTATTCAGTGAGCACCAAGCACAGTGCACAAGGAGTGAAATGATGAGTGGTTGGGCAGAAATTGAGGTGAGGCGGCAGATTCCAGGGAATTCCACATCTCAGAATTTCCTGGGAACACCACCTCAGCCTGTTCCAGGGCATCCAAATCCCAGAATTTCCTGGGAACAACACCTCAGCCTATTCTGGGAAATCCACATCCCAGAATTTCCTGGGAACACCACCTCAGCCTATTCTGGGAAATCCACATCCCAGAATTTCCTGGGAACACCACCTCAGCCTATTCTGGGAAATCCAAATCCCAGAATTTCCTGGGAACACCACCTCAGCTTTAACCTCCAGCTTATTCTCCCAGGGAGGAAATCCCAGGAATGAGAAGAGCAGCAACAATCCCAGCACAGCTCCCACTGCAGACCTCAAAAACCACCTTGACCAGCAGATTTGGATAAATAACCCTCCCTGGAATCCTGGAGTGCACAGCAGAGCCTGTGGGGTTTGCTGGAAAAAATAAATATTGTCACCCAGTTCTTTTGAGAGTTTTAAAGTTCTTCTAAAAGTTCCTATGCCTTCTGATATTTACATATTTCAACTGAGTTTTCTCACACGTGTTCATGTAAATAATGATTGTTTTACATTCTTCTTTGTAGGTAGAGAAAATTAATAGACTGTTGGTTTGACCAGTGTGGTTGGAGAGGTGGCAGTTTCACTCTCCAATCCACTGTCACTTTTGCTATTGTATGTATAGTAGAGTCAGAAAATAAAATTTGCTTTTTTGGGTTCTTTTTCTTTCCTTTTACATCTAGCCTGCTTCTGTGAGTTATTTCGTGTCACAGTGTGACAGTATGTATCTTCCAGGAGTGGAAGGGGAAAGGCTGAAAGACAAGGCTACACCTCAAAATCCGCCTTGTCTTGCAGATTTGGATAAATAACCCTCCCTGGAATTCTGGAGTGCACGGCAGAGTGAAGCAATCCTGGTTTCTCTCCCTCAGCACCCTTGGCCATCCATTAGAGAGCTGCAGGAAATGCAAATCCCTTCCATATGTCCTGTGCAACGCCAGGATGAGGGTCTGAGCTGGGGAAACGTTGGTGCTGCACGTGACTCAGCCATTCTGCACGTGGGTGAGCACGGCTTGGCTGAGCCTGTGGGGTTTGCTGGAAAAAAAAAAAAAAAAAAATCTTCCAGGAGTGGAAGGGGAAAGGCAGAAAGAGCAACGGCGTTTTCAGCCCTGTTTCTGTTTCACCTGGCTCAGGAGAGTGAATTCCAGCATCTTCCTAATGTTCAACCCCAGCTTCCTTCCTGCTGGCCTCAGCAGCAGCACGGAGGTGCTATTTTGGTTCTTTCAAATGTCACATAATGCACAAGAAGCCCAGGAGATTTCTCTGTCCAGGAAGACTTCCTGTTACCCCTGGGAACCTCAACCCCCTCCTCGAGTGGCAGTGCCACACCTGCACAAAGTCTGAGCCGACTTCCTTGTCTCCACCTGGACCCTGATCTGTGTGTGCTCCTCCTGCTGCAATTCTGGGCTCCCAGACTGGGCTTTGGTGCTGGAATTCAGCTGCTTCTCTGCCTGGAGCACAGGAATTCTGGAGCAGAGGATTCCTGTCAGCCTGCACGGGACGACAGCCAGAGCGCTGCCGAATTTTCTCCTTCAGCTGAGTTCAGTGCACAGATGGGGTTTATGATGACCTACAACCACGTGGAAAACTCCTTTCAAATGAGATCCACGGATTTTTGACCCTCAGGAAAGCAGAGGTTGCTCTGCAGCACCCACAGGGATCTCCTTTGAGAGAAGCTTCTGACCATTCAATACCAGCCCAGCGGTTGGAAGCAGTTAAGTTTGGGCTGATTTCATGCCTTGCCTGCCCCCTGACAGGCTGCTCCCAGCAAAGGCACAGCTCTAAATACCTCAGCTGCCCCTGACTTTGCAGCCTGGCTGATTTATCAGTGCCCAATCCCCTCCTTACTCAGGAACAGGGAAAGGAGAAGCTGCAGCTTCTCTGTAACAACATTCCTGGAGCAGCTCTGTCCCATTTTCTTCCAAGGCTGAATTAATTTTTCAACAATTTTCCTGTTCTTCCCTCCCCTGAAGTTTCCTCACTTGTTTCCTTACATAACCAGCTGCTCCTTGCAGTTTAGGCACAGATCCTTTCCTTTCCAGCTTTCCTGGGCTGGGCATGGTTTGGGCTCTGGGTCGTCCCCCTGTGCCAGGATTTGTACCTTGGGGCAGAACAGGTGAGCGGCTCTGCCAGAGAAGATGGGAAAATGGCAAATTGAATCCCAGGGAAAGGGAAACCTTTCCCTCTATTTTGAGTGAAAGTATAATTTAAGAACGTGGTTTGGAACAGAACTATTCCCAACCAAAACCTCAAATCTGGGACTAGAGACCAGCACCAGGTTGAAATTGCAAACACTTAAAAATTGAGAGTTTGTAAAGAACTGTACCAGGAATATCTCAGAGGGGTTTTGCATTTGCTCCTGGTGACAATCCTCAGTTCCTTGTGAGATTTGGGACATCATCTACATCCTTCAAAGGCTTCCAAGTTCAGGAGGTTGTGTAAACACATCAATCTACCAGCACAATAACTGAGATGTCTGGGCTCTAAAATTAGATTTACTTTCAGTTGTAGCCCTTATTTTATTCAGACTTCTTTGCTTTGCTCTGAGTCATTTCTGAGGCAGCTGAAAGTAACAGCTTGGGTGGTGTGCAACGTGAGGAGGTGAATATTGTCACAGCTATGACAGGTATTAGTGGAAAATGAGACCAAACTCTTGTGCAAGTGCATCTCCCCTGAGATCTCATCAAAGGAAGCAGAGTTGCACCACTCCAGTCGCTGCTCTGAGAGAGGAAAAGCAGAAATGGACTGAGGTTCTTGCAACAGACAAGAAATAAAAGGGGAGATGCACTTTTTTTCACAGATTTAACCCCATCTATGCCATGAGGAACAGCTTCCTTTGCAGGCACTTCCTCGCTGTGAGCAGACAGGTTTGGACACACAAAGCTGTTGATATCCATAAAACAAATGAAAAGCTCCATAAAATGTGGCTTGGCAGGACCCAGAGCAGAGCCCTGGCTGCCTCCCAGCCAGCTGGAGCTCTGTGTCCTGGTGCTGTGGGTGCTTTTTGGGCACAGAGGGGTGGCACAAGCATTGCCATGGGCCCAGGCTGCTCCCCAGGGAGCGTTTCAGCATCTCCCATTCCAGCTGGAATCTTGGAATAACGTCCATGCTCCAAGCACAGCTTCCCTGCTTCTCCCCACTAAACCTGCACCAGAAATCACTCCAAGCACTCATGGAATTGCAGTTATTTGTACCATACTCGTGATATTTGTCAGAGAAAGAAAGCCCAGCATCCCAATTCCTAAAGCATTAAAATCCACATTAAAACCCCCCAAAGAGCCTTGTGCTGACTAAGCAGAGCCTAAGCATTTATTGCAGGGATTCTCCTCCATATTATCCAGGGTTTATCCAACAGGGAAGGCAGGACTTGCACCTGCTTCCCACTGAAGGCAGCCACCAGCAACTCTTAGAAAACCGGAGAGGAAAAATCCGCCAGCGATGAGCATTCCCAGCACAGCAGCACAGCCACCTTCCCTCCTCCATCCCCCCCGCCCAGCGCGACCCTCCCACTCCTGGCTGTCTGACTCGTTTTTAGGGAATCCCTACGGCAAACCATCTTCCTGCCACCTGGGAATAAATCCCCGACTGCAAGGCTGCAGCAACAAGTCACAGAATCACGGCATGGTCTGGCTTGGAAGGGACCTTAAAGCTCATCTCGTTGCACCCCTGCCGCGGGCAGGGACGCCCCAAACCGCGGAGCCCTCGCTGGGGGCTGCAGGTGCGGCAGGAACGCCACCGGCTCCCCTGAGGGAGGCGCAGCGCGGCAGCCCCGGGGGTTCTGCGGCCGCCAGCCCCGCTCCCGGGCCTCCCCCCGCTCCTTACCGAGCCGCCGGGGACTCGCCGTGGCAGCGGCCGCGCTCGCCAAGGTCACCGGCCCCTGGCTGGGGGATGCTCCGGGACGCGCCTCCGCCGCGGTGCCCTTGGGCGAGCCGAGCTGAGCGGGGAATGAGCGCCGGCACCGGGAGCGCCGGGATGCGGGAATGCCGGGATGCAGAACACCGGGATGCAGCGCACCGGGCTGCGGAAACACCGGGATGCAGCGCACCGGGCTGCAGGAACAGCGGGATGCAGCACACCGGGCTGCAGCGCACCGGGCTGCAGGAACAGCAGGATGCAGCACACCGGGATGCAGCACACCGGGATGCAGCGCACCGGGATGCGGCGCACCGGGCTGCGGGAACACCGGGATGCAGCACACCGGGCTGCGGGAACACCGGGACGCAGCGCACCGCGGCCCCGCGCCTCCCTCACCTCCGCTCCGCGCACCGCAGATCCCCAGCCCGGCGCTGCCCGCGCTTAAATCCCCACCTTTCCCCCTCCCTCCCTCCCTCCTCCTTCCCTCCTCCCCCGTTCCTCACCTCCCGCCCGCTCTCTCCGCGGCCGGGGCCCGGGCCGGTCCCTCCGCCCCGCCCGCTGCCGCAGCCGCTGCGCTCGGGCTTGCGGCGCCGGGGAGCGGGGGAGGAGGAGCGGCGGAGCCGGGCCCGGGGAAACCCGTGGGATGGAGCCGGCTGGCACCTCCGGGACGCCAGCTGTTTCCCTGGAGCGCCGTGTTTCCCTGGCTTTTCCCGGCGCTGGCGTCATGCGCTCGGCGGCCGCGCTGCGGGATGCGCCGGAGCTGCCCCGCACACAGCGGCTTCTTATCGCAGCCCTCTGTCGCGACAGACACCCTTCACACCGCACCCTCCATCGCGACAGACAGCTCTGCAGCGCGGTTCTCCTGCCAAGGGCGCCGGCAGGTGCCTGCGAGCATCCCGGCTCCAAGGGGATGAGTGGGAAGGAGCTGGAGCTGCAGCGCGGTGTTCCAGCGGGAGGAGAGGGGATTTGGGATGATTTCACATCGATCAGGTACCCGCAGGTGTCAGGTGAGGGGTTTGCAGAAAGGACAGACAGGGATGGACAGGCGTTCACGAGATTTAATCTGAAATGCCGTGGAATACAGCACGACCCTGGCAATCACGAGGCTCACCTTTGTGTAGTTTATTCTCTTCCAGAGATAAAAAAAGCTTAATGTAGTGTCCTGCTCGCTCCAAAACATCTACTTTAGAACATGACTGCAGTTTAAGTGAGAAATAAAAGTGTCAGAAATGCTTTTCGCCCCATTTTCCCCTGGAGCAGCCGGATTCCGGGCACATCTCCCTCACTAAACAAAGTGTCGCTGTTCTGGCACCCACCGGTGCCTTCCGACCACAAAGGAATGCAAACCGTTTCAGGGCCAGATCTGACAGCCGGGGTTAAAGCTGTTCTTTTCCTGTTTGAACACATTTTAACGATGCTTTAAAACTGCTCTTTCCACGGCGAACACCTTTAAAAGGCGCTTGCACAAACAGGGCTGCGCAGGTGACAAAGGGGCCATCAGGATGTGACATTCCCAGCCCAACAGTGCCTCTTTCAGCCGCTGCTATTTTTATGGATGTTGACTGTGGAACTGATGCTTGCTTAGCCTTTGATATTAAAATATTCACGTTCAAAGGCTTTGTTTAAAATTTACAGATGGTTGTGCCCCCTTCTAGCCCGGAGCAGAGCTCTGCCTGTCCTGGAGCTCTGTGTTGTGTCTGGGGTGGTGAAATCCCTGAGTGGGCAGAGCTTGAAATGGCCAGAGCGGTTTTGCCAGCGATGGGTGGGTGGGTGTCACCCAATCCCCTAAAAATCCTGGCAAAAGCATTTTGGGTTATCAGGGCACTTGTGCAGGCTGAGCTGGAGCAGAGGCTGGGCAGAGTCACAGAATAAAGCAGGGATTTATTCCAAGGATCTCCTCCATGGATCCACCTTGGGCAGCACCAGAGCCCAGCCAGGGCTGCAGCCAAGAGGAACCAAAATGGTCCCAAAATGCACGAGCGCTCCCGGGGGCTCTCACTGGGATCAGCTCTACTCCATTTGCACCTTGCAGTTCATTGTCCCATTCCAGCTTTAGCCCAGGCACTCCCATCCTGCTTGTTTTTCTCTCTCCAGCCCACGCTGTTTGTGCTCCTGGGGCTGAGGTTTGGATCATTTGTCCTTGGTGCCCAGCTGGAGCAGGAATTGTTTTGTCTCCCTGCTCTGTGCACAGAGCTCACCATCCCATAATATGAATCCCAGGCCCACACACTAAAGCAGCACAGAATCTGAGAAATAGAAAAGCTGAAACCTGAGGCATCAGCTCCACACAGCAGTTTAATTTAGGGAATTTATTCCAGGGGCTGAACTTTCCAGAGAGGAGTTTACAAAAAACTCTCCCACAGTCTCATGCATCGCTTCTGATGGGCACAATTCCTGAAGCTTGGAATCATTTAGGTTGGAAAAGATCTCCAAGATCATTGAGTCCAAGTGTCCCCAAAGCCACCACTGAAGCCTGTCCCCAGATGTCACATCCCCACAGCTTTTAAATCCCTCCAGGGATGGGGACTTCACCAGTCCCCGGGGGTCCCCAAGACCAAGGGACTTGGGCAGCAGTGCCAGGGCTGGACAGCCCTTGCCAGGAAGGAATTCTTCTCAAAACCCACCCTGAGGCCATTCCCTGTCCTCCTGTCCCTGTTCCCTGGGATAAGATCCCAAATCCCCCCGGCTGTCCCCTCCTGGCAGGAGTTGTGCAGAGCCACAAGTTCCCCCTGATCCCCCTTTTCTCCAGGCTCAGCCCCTTCCCAGCTCCCTCAGCCCCTCCTGGGGCTCCATTCCCTTCACCCCCAGGTGAACTCAGCAGTGGCTGCAGAGGAAGGTTCAGTGCTGTATAAATGCCTCGGTTTGCCTTTGACACACTCTGGCTTATCAAATGGAGAAGGATTTGCCTCACAATGCATTTCAGATTTGCTGATAATCGAGTTGTTTGCCTTGAGACAAGACAGGGCTGAGGGGCCCTGCCAGGCCCTGCTGGTGTTTCCAGAGGGAAGAACCTCCCGAGTCAGAGGTGCCTGAATTCAGGATGAACAGCTCTGTTCTGAGAAGTAGGACAGGGTTTAATGGAAAGGAGGCTGTGGTTTGATTTATCAGGCCCTGCTGCTGAGGGAGGCGAGGCTCTGCTTCCTCCTGAGCTTCCTGCTCCTGCTGCTTCCTTCCCTGACTCAGGAGAAGCCTCTGGCTTGTCCCTTGCAAGGAATGAAAAGCAAATTAACTAAAGATGACCAAAAAGTGAACAAAGAAAAAAAAAAAAAAAAAAAAAAAAAGGGGAGGGGGGGAATGAGAATTAACTCTTGAATTAACTTTTCTATTAGAGCAGGATTTGAAAAGGAGAGACTTCATGTGGATAAATAAATTTATTTATAAACCTAACCCTTGCTGCAGGCTGACCCTTCTGCACTGAGCAGAAAAACCTCCCAATGCTTTAAAATCAGGCCTATAAAATGAAAGATGAGGAACACAACCACAGTTAATTGCCAGCTTCCTCAGGGTTACCATCCTCCTGCTCCAGACCTGCTTGAACCTCAGCCTTCCCTAAAAGCCCTGTGCTTGTCATGGTAAAAATCAGACCAAATCACCTGCATAAAGTAGATAAAAATACAGGAGTTTGTTTCCTTGTCTGCTGCTGCTCTGGAAGATCTGATCCCTTTCTGGTCTGGCCCCTGGGGATTTGTGTTAATTATTGCTGGGGATTCCAGCGTGGCTTTTTTCCTGCAGGAAACGTCCAGCTCAGCCCCTGGAGACAGGAATAAAATCCCTGCCCTGCCAGAAAGGCCAACATGGCATTGGCAGAGTCTGGAGTGTTTCCTGAACCTTTGGGCTCTGTCCCAGCCCTGCAGGAACACTTTACAACAGGGCAGGCTCTTCCCAGCCTGGGCCACCGAGGATTTCCCAGAAGATCCAATTTCATAGAATCCCAGAATTCCAGAATGCTTTTTGGGTTGGAAGGGACCTTCAAATCATCTCATTCCACCCCTGCCATGGCAGGGACACCTTCCATTGTCCCAGGTCACTCCAAGCCTTGTCCAAGCTGGCCTTGGGCACTTCCAGGGATCCAGGGGCAGCCACAGCTGCTCTGGACCCCCTCCCCACCCTCACAGGGTGGAATTTCTCCCTAAAATCTGATCTAAACCTCCTGCCTCAGCAGACTTGAGGATGTTCCTGCAAACCCAACAAAGCAACAACCCGAACCCTTCATTCTCCAGCAGTGAGAGATCTGGATGTGCCTTTTCAGATTTTGTCTGGCTGCTGAGGCCGTCTTGATTAATGGAGAGGAAACTTCCAGGGTCAGCAGGGAAATCCGGCAGAGTTTGCAGAATATTCTGGGCTGAGGTGATGCTCTGGCTGAACCTGAGATTGTTGTGTTGCTAATTGTGTTCCCAGCTAATTTGGTGTGTGGTGATCCTCTGACAGTCACCCTCTCCCGACAAATTAGAGAACAAGGCTTTTATCTACTGTCAGGGCAGGCTGGGTGAAGCCATCAGCACTGTGGGGTGTGGTGACAGCCCTTTGTGGGTGCTCATCTCTCCACGTGCTGCAGGTGCCACCACAGCTCCTGTTTCGGGGATTGGTGGCAGCAATCCACCAATCTGACCCTCCCTTGTGCTGTGATTCCCTGGGGAATTTTGTGCCAAAAAAGTTCTGGGGTCCCCTCTGGGAAATGCTGTTTTATGGGGATCTGTTCATGTGGAATTTGGATTATTTATCAGCGGCCTTGTCCTTCTCAGTATCTATAAATCAATATCAATTAATGTTCTGGGTTAATTGGCCTGCACCCAGCTGGGGGAGGGGCTGGGTGGAATTCTGGGATCGGGAACAAGTAATTAGAAGGTAAAGGAATAATCAGAACGAGGGCTGGGCAGGATCTGCAGTCCTGGGTGAGTCACGTTCTCACATCTCTGCTTCCTGCTCTGTCCCTTGGCCAATATTCAATTGCTGCAGCCAGGCTGGGCTCTGCTCTGCGTGAGCAAAGTGTGTGACCTGCTGGGGTAACTGGGATAACTGGGATAACTGGGATTTGTTCTGGACCTGCAGATCCCAGCGTGTCCATACCGCCACCCTCACTGGGATAGCAGGTGGGGAGCCCCATCCCAGGGCTGGGAATGCCTGGGTTGCTCCCATCACTGCTTCCCAAGAGCTCCAGAGGAAAATCCAGTTGCTTTGGGGGGTTCGAGGTTCCCTCTGGAGAAGGCAGCTGAGTTTGGGATGCTCTGGGAGGAATCACCCATTGAACACATCCCACCAGTGGCTGGAGAAGATTCTCACCAGGAAAAGGCCCAGCTTTGAGATCAATCCTACTCATTCTAATACCAGCTCTCCATGGGAAATGTCCCTAAAAAAAGGAATTCTTCCCATAGCTGGCTTTTTTATTTCGGTTTGTTTCCCTCCATACAGGTTACTGCTCCCAATGCAAACAGGTTTGAGCAGTGCAGGTCTCTCATAAACTTGATTTGTGTGTTCAAAAAATTCCATTTTGGGACGTTATGCTGGGAAAATGTTTGGTTTGGAGCTTTGTGCTTGTCCTGGATGGATTGGGATGGCTCAGAGTGTGTGGGGTCATTAATTCTCAGGGCTGGGGTGTTTGGACAGGGTGGGAACTGGACTGGATGACTCCTGTGGGGCCATTCCAACCGGGATATTCCCTGATTTTTTCTGCTTCAACTGCAAACCCGTCCTTGGCCGAGCTGTTGGGAGCTCCTGGAGCTCCCTCTTGTGCCGAGCCTCACCTGGAGCAGCAATTCCCGAGTTTCCTAAAACCTCCTGTGCTTTCCTTCTCCATCCCACTCCTGCCCTCCCATCCCTGCTCCTCCCCAGCTCCACCTGCCAGCCTGAAACCCCTTTTTAAAGCATTTGTCCCCAATTCCAGCACCAGGTGACATCTGGCACAGCTGTCACCTCCATGGAAACCGGAGCAATCCGTCCCACCTCAGCACATTTTGCTCCTTCTCGCTCTCCAAGGGAAAAAAAATGAGAGCTGGAAATGAAAAATAAGAGCTGGAAATGAAAAATAAGAGCTGGAAATGAAGTCACTCAGCTCCTGCCCTAATCCTGGTGGGATTCCTGGTGGGATGTCCTGTGCAGAGCCAGCAGCTGGACTTTAAATAATCTGTTCCAACTCAGGATATTCCGTGATTTGAGTCAGGAGATCTAAAAAATACAATGTATTTTTCAATTATTTATAATTTATTGTTTTTATACATCCCCCTGTTTATTTTTTGGAGATATTTTGCTGCATCTGGGTGAGTTGCAGAGGAGGTGGAAAGTTTTAGGCATCTCTTCTGAAGAAATCAGTGGGAATATTCCCTCTGATTTTAATGCAGATCCAAAGCCCTTGCTTTGTAGATCAGAAAAAATAAAATTCTCACTCCCCTTTGCTTTTTTTAAAATTCTCTAGATACCATAAACTCCCCAAATTCTTTGAGTCCAGCACACAGAGATGGTTTTATCCCCAGATTTTTGCTCCCTGCTGTGATTTGAAGGTGCTGCTGCACTCTGCCCTGTGCTGGAACCCCGGATTTTATTACACAGCCAAGTAGAATTTGGGTGAAAGGAAACCAGAGCTTTCAATTTCCTTCTTTCCAAGGAGTGGTGCAACACCTGCTGGGCTGAAATCACCTGCAAAGGGACTCTGTGCCACAGGGATGGGGCAGGATCCTCCCGTTAATTCAATTTCCAAGCCCTTTGTCTCATAAAACGCTGATTAACGTGGGGAGCTGGGTGCTGAATGGATTTACCAGCACTAAATGATGATTCCAGTGGCTTTGCTGGGGCTGGGGGAGGGAATGACAGCCCTGCCTCAAAGGGAAAAGCCACTCTCACCTCCAGCCTGGAATTCCAGCCCCCCTCATTTCCAGCCACTCGCTTTCCCCGAAATCTGGCGCTGGCCACAAGGAGGGCAACAATCCCAAAAAAGCAAAGCCAGGGCTCTTGGGGAGGGTTTTGTTTCCCAAACACACAAGGAAAACAACATTCCCCAGGAAGAAAAAGGGTGTCCATGACATCCCGGGGCCGCCTCACAAAGGGACACCCCGGTGAAAAGGGGAGCCAGGGAATTTGATCCCTTTCCCCCTTTACCTGGCTCGAGTTTCCAGAGGGGACAATGGATGCTTTTCTCAGCCCAGACCTCCTGACAAAGGAAATCCTGGAGCTGGGTTTGGGGTAACACCTGGGGGAATATGTTTTACATCCCAAAAGGCTTTAAAAGCCAGCCCCGGTGTGGGAGTTGAGCCCAGAATAATTCCTGGGCTGTAATTCCGGTGTCTCCCATAAATCACCGCGTGTTTGTGGTGCTCTAAACCTGCATTTCGGGACTCTCAGAGGGATTGACTCCAGGAGGTTCTCAAATAACTCCCCAAATGGTTATTTTTGGGAAATAGAAGATTTGGCTCTCCCAGCCAGTAAATTTAAGGGCAATAAATCCCTTTTTTTTAGGTGCAACAGCAGATTTTGGGGATTTGGACCAACGTTCGGTGCAGGGGTTGTGGGATGCACTGGCTCAGACTGATGCAGGTTTTCCCCATCTCATCTTCCCCCCAATATCTGAATTTTAGTAACACCAAATGTAACAAGACTGAATTTACAGGGAGATCATCCTCTGAATCCAAATCCCTGTGAAGGGGGATATTTTTTTTCTAGTGTGTATTTTCTATTTTTCTATGTATTTTCTCTAGTCAAGCATTTCAAATCCTACATGAACCGTTGCTCTTTTTCTATGCAAAGGAAATAATTTTTACCCCATGAAGTATTTAAAGTTCTCATCACAAATGAATCCCCTCTACCCCCAAATCTGAGCTGAAAACAGAACAACTATAAAGGCATTACCCAAAGATTATTTTCTCTTTTGTTTTCAGGTTTTATTTCTTTCAAGCATTTAATTCATAATTTGATAATTTGGAAAAAAAAAAAAAAAAGGAAATTAGTATCGAAATTTGCTCTTAGTAAAGGGAATTTAACATGTGTTGCTCTCATGATCCCATAGAGCTTTTTAATTTCTTTTTTTACCCCTTTCCACACTCCCAGCTCAGGGACGGGACTGTGATGCCAAAAATCTGCATTTTAAATACAGAGGGAAACCTGGGCCTTGCAGAAATAAATGGAAAAAAATTCCTTCTCCTTTGGGTCCTCAAATGTCAAAACTCTCCTCAAAACTGTCCGGACCAATTCCTGCTGAGTCTGGTGGTACCCAATGAGATGAAAGAGGAGCATCCCTAAAATCCCCAAAAATCTTTGGGGTAGAGGCAAAAAAGACCCCAGCAGCATCCCAGGGTTTGAGGGAAGAGTGGGAATTTTGGGATTTCACCTCGCTCCTTGCAGGGATTTTGCCAATCCCAGGGTTGGATTTCTGGGATTTCAGTGTCCCCCTGCTCCTTGCAGGGATTTTGCCAATCCCAGCATTTTAGGGAAGGGATGGAATTCTGGGATTTTCCTGGGATTTCAGTGTCCCCCTGCTCCTTGCAGGGCATTTTGCCAATCCCAGGCTGAGGGACGGGTTGGATTTCTGGGATTTCATCTTTCTCCTTGGAGGGACTTTGCCAATCCCAGGATTTTAGGGAAGGGTTGGATTTCTGGGATTTTCCTGAGATTTCAGTGCCCCTTCACTCCTTACAGGGATTTTGCCAATCCTGGGGTTTCAGGGAAGGGTTGGATTTCTAAGATTTCACCTCACTCCTTGCAGAGATTTTGCCAATCCCAGGGTAGGATTTCTGGGATTTCAGTGCCCCCCTGCTCCTTGCAGGGGATTTTGCCAATCCCAGGGTTGGATTTCTGGGATTTCAGTGTCCCCCTGCTCCTTGCAGGGACTTTGCCAACCCCAGGATTTTAGGGAAGGGTTGGATTTCTGGGATTTCATCTTTCTCCTTGGAGGGACTTTGCCAATCCCAGGATTTTAGGGAAGGGTTGGATTTCTGGGATTTTCCTGAGATTTCAGTGCCCCTTCACTCCTTACAGGGATTTTGCCAATCCTGGGGTTTCAGGGAAGGGTTGGATTTCTAAGATTTCACCTCACTCCTTGCAGAGATTTTGCCAATCCCAGGGTAGGATTTCTGGGATTTCAGTGCCCCCCTGCTCCTTGCAGGGGATTTTGCCAATCCCAGGGTTGGATTTCTGGGATTTCAGTGTCCCCCTGCTCCTTGCAGGGACTTTGCCAACCCCAGGATTTTAGGGAAGGGTTGGATTTCTGGGATTTCATCTTTCTCCTTGCAGGGATTTTGCCAATCCCAGGGTTGGATCTCTGGGATTTCAGTGTCCCCCTGCTCCTTGCAGGGACTTTGCCAATCCCAGGGTTGGATTTCTGGGATTTCTGTGTCCCTGTGCTTCTTGCAGGGACTTTGCCAATCCCAGGATTTTAGGGAAGGGTTGGATTTCTGGGATTTCAGTGTCCCCCTGCTCCTTGCAGGGATTTTGCCAATCCCAGGGTTGGATTTCTGGGATTTCAGTGTCCCCCTGCTCCTTGCAGGGACTTTGCCAATCCCAGGGTTGGATTTCTGGGATTTCAGTGTCCCTTCACTCCTTGCAGGGACTTTGCCAATCCCAGGGTTTTAGGGAAGGGTTGGATTTCTGGGATTTCATCTTTCTCCTTGCAGGGACTTTGCCAATCCCCCCTGTCCCCCCTGCAGGCTCTCATTGGCCGCAGCAGCAGCTGGGACCAAATAAAACTGATTCCCTCCCGAAATAAATTTCCTTTTTCCAGGTGCCATGGAGGGGGGTTCCTCCTGGGAGCAGGAGCGTTTGTAAGGTAGGAGAGAGTCACAGAATTTAAAATAATAGGATTTGTCTGCAGAAGAATTCCTGTCTATAATCAGTGTTTAACTGCGTGGGGATTAGGGTTTTTCTTTCCTCACACATCTGAGAACTAGAAATAATTAAATAAGATAAAGTGCAGTCATCTCCCTGATAGTTAAAACTGATGGATTGGGATTAAATTTCTGTTCTGAACTGGAATATCTGGAATTTTAGGGAGCACACACAAAAAACAAGTGTATTATTGCACCTTATTATGGGAAATATGCTAATAATTTGTAGATATTTAAGTCCAATTAAATGTAAATTAATTTTATTAATTATGTGGCGCGGCAACAAAGTTTAATTCTTCCTATTTTGTGTTCACTGTGAATTATAATTTTAGTGGGGGGGATTCAAATGAATGATTTTATATTCAGTGGTGGTGAATTGATGTAATGAACAAATCCAAAATTTCCGTTTTATTTAAGTGCATTTATTTAGAATCACAGATTGGTTTGGCTTGGAAGAGACCTTAAAGATCATCCCTGGCTTGTGAAAAAAAAATCCTAAAATAATTATTTAAGAATAATTAATATAGGAACAGTCTTGCCCATTAAAATGAAAATCTGTTTAGTGATTCCTTGCTCTGAGGATTTCATTTTTCCAGGGTGCTGAGGTATAATTTGGTTATTAATTTGGTTTTTCCAGCGTTTGACAGCAATCCATCAGTCTGGCTGGGTTTGTGGTGTGTGACAGAAAACCTTAGGAATGCTCTGGATTTGAGAACTCAGTTAGAATTTCCCCATAAAGTTATTAAATCCTAAAATCTCTGGGGTTTTTTTGGTGTAAATAATGGCTTTATTTAATGACCTCCAGCTGTTACAGGACGCTCCTGTGTGAGGATATTGTTCAAAAGGAGAAATTGGTTGTTTTTTTCCTTTTCCCAGGCAGCAGATGATCCTTTTTTATCCTTTTTTTTCCTCCTTTTTCTCCTTCTTTTTCCCCTTTTTCTGCAGCTGCAGGCTCTGGCTGCTCCCTGCCCGTGCTGAGCATCTCCCTCCACACCAACTTCCCAGGAAAATCTTCATGGTAAGGGAAAAAAAAAAAAAAAATCCCAGAAAAAAAAAAAAAAAAAAAATCTGCCCATGCAATCCCATTCTAGTGACACACACGCATGGAGAAGGGAAAATTCCCACTCATAAAAATGAGTTTTATTTTCTTTTTCTTACGGTTGGGATGAAATGTGTGAGAGGCTGGTTTTTGTTCAGGTTTAGATGTTTATTTGCTTTTATTGATATTATAGTTTCACAACTTGTGAGTTTTGTTGTATTTTACTCTAGCGAATTAAAAATGGAGCTGTAGCTTTCTTTTTATAAGGTTTTTTTTAAAGGATAAATTTCTTTAATTAAGAAATGACACAAAATATTTTTATTTTTATTTTAATAACGAACTACTAATTTTACTTAATTATACAATACTACCTAAATTAATGAAGAAAAAGGATTCGCTTCTGCCTTCAAATTTTTCTCTTGTTTTTTATATATTATTATAATCTAAAACTTTAAGTTTTTTTACTTAAGCCACACATTTATAATCTTAATTTTCTCATGTAATTTTGGGAGTTTTTCCCTGCAGCCTCAGGTTAAATGCAGTGTTCTCTATGGGGTCAGTGCTCAATTCTGAAATTCTCAGCAGATTCCAGGATCCAGCAGGGACCGTGGTGGGGAGGGTTTGGTGTTTGCCATGAAATGATTTCATCCTGTTTGAAAATGAAAAGAAATGAAAGAAATGGTAAGAAATATGTATAAAACAATAAATGAAAATGAATAAAAATAATACGGAAATGAAAATAAATATAAATAAAGAAATAAAAATGAAAAGAAATAAAAAGAAATAGAAATAAAGAAAAAGAAATTTTAAAATCAACAAAGAAATAAAAATCAATATAAATAAAAAATAAATGAAAATAAATATAAATAAATAAAAAGAAATAAAAAGTAATAGAAATAAAGAAAAAGAAATTTTAAAATCAACAAAGAAATAAAAATCAATATAAATAAAAAATAAATGAAAATAAATATAAATAAATAAAAAGAAATAAAAAGAAATTTTAAAATCAATCAATAAATAAAAATCAATAAAAATCAATAAAAACAAATGAATATAAATATAAATAAAATAAAAATAAATAGAAATAAACTTAAAAATAAATCATTAAATATAAATAAATATAAGTAAAATAAAAATAAATAGAAATAAATTTAAAAATAAATCACTAAATATAAATATAAATGAAAATAAATAAAAATAAATGAAAATAAATAAAAATAAATTTTAAAATCCATCAATAAATAAAAAATAAATATAAAATAAATAAAAATAAATAAAAATAAATGAAAAGAAATAAAAATAAACTTTAAAATCCATCAATAAATAAAAAATAAATAAAAATAAATGAAAAGAAATAAAAAGAAATAAAAAGAAATAAAAATAAATAAAATAAATAAAAAAATTAAAAATCAATCAATAAATAAAAAATAAATATAAATAAATAAAAAATTAAAAATCAATGAATAAATAAAAAAAAGATAAAAACAAATAAAAAGAAATAAAAAGAAATGCAAAGAAACAAAAAGAAATGAAAAGAAATAGAAATAAATAAAAAGAAATAAAAATAAATGAAAATAAATAAAAATAAATAAGAATCGATAAAAATAAATGAAAAGAAATAAAAAGAAATAAAAATAAATGAAAAGAAATAAAAATAAATGAAAATAAATGAAAATAAATAAAAATAAATAAAAATAAATGAAAAGAAGTACAAATAAATGAAAAGAAATAAAAATAAATAGGAATCAATAAAAATAAATGAAAAGAAATAAAAATAAATGAAAAGAAATATAAATAAATCTAAAAATCAATCAGTCAATAAAGGATAAATGTAGGAAATCCCTCGTTCCTGTGGAAGGGAATTGTCAGGGATGGGAGGTTCTGCTGCATCCCCAGACACTGGAGCGGAGCTGGGGCTCCCTTTGGCCCTGGCCGGGCTGGGGGGGCTCTCCTGGAGCTTTCCCAGCCTGTGCAATCTGGGGCTCCTCAGGGGGGTCGCCTTTCAGCTCCACAAGAAAGGGGCTCTGTTCCATCTGCACGTCCAGCTGCTCTCAGAAAGGAACAAAAGTGCTTTTTGTCACGGCTCACCTGAGAGGTTCCACCTGGCCTGCAGGAAAAACCGCGGCCTTCCGCCTTTGTCCTTTCTTCCCGGGCCAGCTGAATCAACGCTGGAAAAGTAAAAAGAGCAGATGTGAAAGTTTACGCCAAAATCAGACCAAAAAAAAAAAAAAATCCAGATAAAAATTTTGGCACACTTGAGACTTCTGATTTCAAAGTACCTGAGTTTGGAAAACTTGATTTTTCATTTGTTTCCATTTGTTCTTTTGTTGGGTGTAGTTGTGTTGGGCTCTGAAATCATTATGGAATTTTCTCCATATTGTTGTAGGATCAAGGAGGGGTTCTAAGAAAGCTGGAGAGAAACTTTTCCCCACAGGCATGGAGTGATAGGATAATAAGCAACACTAAGGATAAAAAGAGCAGTTTACACTAAAAAATCCAGAAAATCAGGCAGAAATGAAAAAAATCAAGATAAAAAATTTGTACACTTGAGACTTTTGATTCCAAAGTACCTGAGTTTGGAAAACTTGATTTTTTTCATTTGTTTCCATTTGTTCTTTTGTTGTGTGTAGTTGTGTTGGGCTCATGGAATTCTCTCCATGTCCTTGCAGGATCAAGGAGGGGTTCTAAGAAAGCTGGAGAGAAACTTTTCCCCAAAGGCATGGAGTGATAGGATAATAAGCAACACTAAGGATAAAACTGGCAGTTTACACTCAAAACTCCCTAAAATCAGGCAGAAATGAAAAAAAAATCCAGACAAAAATTTTGGCACACTTGAGACTTCTGATTTCAAAGTACCTGAGTTTGGAAAACTTGATTTTTCATTTGTTTCCATTTTTACTTTTATTTAGAGAAAAGCTTTTTGTTGGGTGTAGTTGTGTTGGGATCTGAAATCATTATGGAATTCTCTCCATGTCCTTCCAGGATCAAGGAGGGGTTCCAGGAAAGCTGGAGAGAAACTTTTCCCCACAGGCATGGAGTGATAGGATAATAAGCAACACTTTAAGGATAAAATAGCAGATGTGAAAGTTTACACTAAAAAAATCCAGGAAATCAGGCAGAAACAAATGAAAATTTACACTAAAAAAATCCAGAAAATCAGGCAGAAACAAAGGAAAGTTTACACTAAAAAGTCCAGAAAATCAGGCAGAAATGAAAAAAAAATCAAGATAAAAATTTTGGCACACTTGAGACTTCTGATTCCAAATAACCTGAGTTTGGAAAACTTGATTTTTCATTTTGTTTCCATTTTTACTTTTATTTAGAGAAAAGCTTTTTGTTGTGTGTAGTTGTGTTGGGCTCTGAAATTATTATGGAATTCTCTCCATATCCTTGCAGGAACAAAGGGGGTTACAGGAAAGCTGGAGAGAAACTTTTCCCCAAAGGCATGGAGTGATAGGATAATAAGACTTTAAGGATAAAAAGAGCAGATGTGAAAGTTTACACTAAAAAAAATCCAGAAAATCAGGCAGAAACAAAGGAAAGTTTACACTAAAAAATCCAGAAAATCAGGCAGAAACAAAGGAAGGTTTACACTAAAAAATCCAGATCCAAGAGAGCTGGAGAGAAACTTTTCCCCAAAGGCATGGAGTAATGGGAATGGTCTGGAGCAGAAGAAGGGCAGGGCTGGGTGGATTTTGGGAAGGAATTCCTCCCGGGGAGGGCGGGGAGGGCTGGGATGGATTCCCAGAGCAGCTGCGGCTGCCGCTGGATCCCCGGCAGTGCCCAAGGCCGGGCTGGACACTGGGGTTTGGAGCAGCTGGGCCAGCGAAGGTGTCCCCGGGGTGGAAGAGGACGGGATTTGGAGGGATGCTGTCCCTCCGAGCCCAGCCAGCCTCCAGCATCTCCCGGCACGGGGCAGCCGCAGCTCCCCAGGGACAGCAGAGCCAGGGACACCGCGGCGTTGTCCCGGCTTTGGGGAGGAGGCAGAGGCTGCCGCGCGGGGTTGATGGCCTGTCCGTGCTCTCCCGCAGCTGCTGCCATGCCGGGCTGTGCCGTGCCGAGCTGTGCCGTGCCGGGGCCCGTCCCGCTGCTCCTGGCGCTCGCCGCCGTCCCCGCGCTGGCGGCGCTGAAGGTGACCCCGGCCGTGCTCCGCACCAAGCCCAAACCTTCGCAGCCTCCCGCGTCCGTCCCGGGGAAAACGCCGTTCCCAGCAGCGCCGGGCAGAGCTGAGCTCCCCACGCTTTTCCCCTTGGAGAATTCCACGCTGGACTCGGCCGAGCTCTTCTTCAACTGCTGCGACTGCTGCCCGCCCGCCGCGGGGCCCCGGGGCTGGCCGGGGCCGCAGGGACCCCCAGGTGTGCCGAGCCCGCTCTGCCGGGCTGGGAACGCGCATCCGCCGGCTTTTCCCTCGGGACATCGTTTGCCGGGGGTTGTGCGGCCCGTGGGGGCGATCTCAGCCATCTGCAGCTCTGATGCTGCGTGGTTTCGGGCTGGTTTAGGGGGACAGTCCTCCTTATCACAACAGTCTTGCACTATTCTCTTTCTTGTCACAACAGCCTTGCACTCTTCTCTTTCTTATCACAACAGCCTTGCACTCTTCTCTTATCACAACAGCCTTGCACTCCTCTTCTCTTTCTTATCACAACAGCCTTGCACTCCTCTTCTCTTTCTTATCACAACAGCCTTGCACTCTTCTCTTATCACAACAGCCTTGCACTCTTCTTTTTCTTATCACAATAGCCTTGCACTTTTCTCTTTCTTATCACGATACCCTCGCACTCTTCTCTTTCTTATCGCTACAGCTTTGAACTCTTCTTCTTTTTCTTATCACGACAGCCTTGCACTCTTCTTTTATCACAACAGCCTTGCACTCCTCTCTTTCTTATCATTACAGGTTTGAACTCTTCTTCTTTTTCTTATCACGATATCCTTGCACTCTTCTCTTTCTTATCACAACTGCCTTGCACTCTTATCACAACAGCCTTGCACTCTTCTTCTCTTTCTTATCACAGCAGCCTTGCACTCTCTCATCTGACTTGTGCAAGCACAGTAAATGTTAAGTGCTACACATTGTGTAGTCAGCTCCCTCTAATCAATCCCTCTGCAGCTCCTAAATCTCTTGGCTCAGCTCTTCCCGAGGGGCAGCTCCGATCGCTGCTCCCCGGGACAGGGACAGGAGCCAGGGAATGGTTAGAGCTGGCCCAGGGGAGGTTTGGGGTGGATATTAGGATTTTAGGAAAAGGTCTTTCCCGCAGAGGGTGCTGGGCACTGCCCAGGCTCCCCAGGGAATGAACGGGCACGTTCCCAAACGTGCCAGAGCTCCAGGAGCGCTTGGACAGCGCAGCCAGGGATGCCCAGGTGGGAATTTGGGGTGTCTGGGCAGGGCCAGGGGCCGGGCTGGATGATCCTGGTGGGTCCCTTCCAGCTCAGGATGTTCTGTGATTCTGTAATTCTATGAAATGTGGGATGTGATCCTGATTTGTGTCAATCCAGAGCAGAAAAGTGAATGTCAGCCACATCCTGGAAGTTACAAGCCACCAGTGTGGGTGGGAATTCCTTGGGACCACACGGGCCTGGGACCATCCCAGATCCCAGCTGGCAGGAGCCCACGCTCCTCAATCCTCTGTCCCTGCCCTGAGCCCCTTGGATTCACAGCTTTAATTCCACATTCACTTCAACCATGGCTTTATGACCCCCAAAACTGTCTTCAAACAGTTTTACATCTTTACTGAAAATTTCTTCATTTTTTTATTTTTTTGATTTTTTTCCCATTGCAAAAGATGAAAATTAAAAAAAAAAAATTGGGTCCAATTTTAAAAATAAATAAATGAGGCACAAGAAGCAGCTCTCTATAAAGGACCTAAATATTTAATAAAATACACTTTGTGTCTTCTTTCTGCTGCTAAAATACACATCCACAGAGCACCTAATTCTGCTCCTGCTCTAATGCATAATGCTTTAGCCTGCAAAAGTTCACTTTAATAGCACTAATATTGGAGATAGGAACTATTCATCTGAGGAAAGGTGGGAAAACCATGAAATTATTCTCCTTTAATCCAGTGCACTCCCGGGATTTTTGCTTCCCATGGCTTGGGAACAGCTGGCTCATGGAAATTGTGGTGGCTGTAAAGGGAGTTGGATCTCTCATCTCTTGATGGAAAAGTCCTTGTGGTGGTTGAAGGTGCCATAATCTGCTCCCAGACAGGCACTGGGAATCTCTGGATTCCCAAGGGGATGGGAAAGGGGAAGGATTTCAATCCCTCCTTTCTGCAGCGTGGAGCTCTCAGCCAGGTCCTCCTTCTGTATTTGCAGAATTAATTCTCCTTAAGGAAAGGGACAATTCCAAAGCTCTGGCAGCTCCTTGGGTGCGCTCAGATTTTGAAGAGAGATTAATTTCTGGTGTTTTGTGAACCTCTGAGCTCCTGTGGCTCTGAGGCAGCTCAAAGTTGGTTTTAAAAACTCTTTAACTGTGGCCCACAGTGAAGGGCAAAGCTGTGAGATTTGATGATGTCAAATAAAACAAGCAGCTCTTCCCAAGGTGATGGAATCACCTCATATACACTCCTCAATGCCACACTGCTCAGGTATTGATGAAAATGTCATTTAGAAGTTAAACCTTGGAGTTACTGAGATAATTTTGTTGATTTTACAGGTCCCAGGGGGGAGAAGGGAGACGCTGGCCTGCCAGGGCTGCCGGGAACTCCTGGCCCTCAAGGTCCAAAAGGCTCTAAAGGAGAAAGAGGTAAACCAGACTGATGGAAAATGCTGCTGTCCTCATAAAATACCACAAAATTATTAAAAAACCCCCATATTTTTCAAAGCAAAAGAAGATTGCTGCTAGGGATTGAGCCCTGGAGAGGTTTAGCTGGCATCAGTGCAGGGACAGGAACTCAGGTGGTGGCAGAGTTTGTTCAGGTGGAGTAGGAGCAGCTGCTCGTAAAGATCTCACTCGAAAATTCTTGTTCTGAACAGGAGTTCAAAATCAGGGTTCAGTTTGCTTTGGATGAAGGACAGAAGTAGGAAAAAGCCACCACGGAAGTTGCGTGCAGGTGTAAAATCTGCATTTCAATTTCAGTATCTCAGGCAAAAGGACTTCAGTGAAGATGCTGAGCAGTCATTGTCCATCAGTATTCCTGCAAGGAAGCCCTGCCCTTCCTTTGGGGCTTGGAGCAGCTTTATCCTGGCAGGATCCTGCTGCTGCCTCTGGAGAATCACCCGGGGTCCCAGCAGCGCAGTCTGGTGCTGTTCAGTCCCTGCAGCCCCTTAGGCAGAGATTTACTCCTGGAAAAAGCTTTTTGAGTGAGGAATGAGGAATGCAGAGCTGTCACCTTCCCCATCTTCCATCGAACAGCAGCAACTGCCTCGCAGAGGGGCAGAAATCTCGGAGTGAGGTGGTGCTGGGGGCTGTGGGATCCAGCTGAGGTTCCTGCAGGTGTTTCCTCAGAACCCACATTGCTCACGTCTGTGTTATTAACAAAGTGAGGGACGCTCGCGGACGGTCCCAGTGGGGTGTGATGTTTGCTCTGCTGCACACACCGGCAGCAATTAATGAATTCATTCATTCATGCTGGAATGTCCTAGGAGGAAAAGGGGAGCAAGGGGAGCGAGGAGCGAGTGGAAGCCCCGGTTATCCAGGGAAACCCGGGCTGCAAGGTAGGTCTGGAAAATCCAGGATTGCTCTGACCTTTCCCTCTGCTCCGGGTTTTACAGCAGCACGGAAGGACCAACCCCTTTGGACGGTCCTTCCATCTCCGGGGCAATCCAATTTTATTGGTTTTAATCTTTTTTCCCCCCCAGGTGAAGCCGGAGCCAAAGGCAATAAAGGCAGCTACGGCTTCCCTGGACTGAAGGGACAAAAGGGGGCTAAAGGGGACACCTGTGACAACGGCACCAAAGGAGACAAAGGGGACAGGGGGGATCCCGGAGAGCCGGGAGCGGGCGGAGAGCAGGGGGACAAGGGAGAAAAGGGGGACACGGGGGAAAAGGGATACTGTGGGGAGCCGGGGGGCAGAGGGGCCAAGGGGGACAGAGGGGAAGGGGGCACCAAGGGGGAGAAGGGCAGCAAAGGGGACACGGGCACCGAGGGCGTGCGGGGGGCGGCCGGCAAGCAGGGAGAGAAGGGCGAGCAGGGCCGCAAGGGTGACAAAGGGGACCTGGGCCCCGCGGGCACGGCAGGGCCCAAGGGCGAGCCCGGCACCAAGGGCGGCCGCGGCGCCCCGGGCAGGAAAGGCTCCCGCGGGGCCAAGGGCGCCCCTGGGCACGTCCCCGAGGCCCCGCGCTCGGCCTTCAGCGCGGGGCTCTCCAGGCCCTTCCCTCCTCCCAACGTGCCCATCAGGTTTGACCGCGTGTGGTTCAACGAGCGCCACGACTACGACCCCGCCACGGGCAAGTTCAACTGCAGCGTGCCCGGCGCCTACGTCTTCTCCTACCACGTCACCGTGCGCGGCCGCCCCGCGCGCCTCAGCCTCGTGGCCAGCAGCAGGAGGGTGGCCAAGGCCAGGGACACCCTCTACGGCCAGGACATCGACCAGGCCTCCTTCCTGACCATCCTCAAGCTGAGGGTGGGCGACCAAGTGTGGCTGGAGGTTGGGAAGGACTGGAACGGGCTCTACGCCGGCGCGGAGGACGACAGCGTCTTCACGGGGTTCCTGCTGTACCCTGATGGTTTTGAGGTCCTTCTGTGAGTTTATAACGTCTTTTCCCTCTTGGTGTGAGAGGAGAAAAGGGCAGCACCTTGGTTGAGTTGTTATTTTTGTGATGTTTTAACAAAAATCGCAAGGCGTGGATTAGTTTGAAGAAGTCACGCGTCCTTTGCCCGTTGCCCAAGCAGCAACAGGACCGGCATGGGGAGGGCATTTCCCAGCACAGTTTGTAATTAGAATATTCAAATCATGGAATGAGACTCCTTCCCAGCTCCTGCAGTCCTTGCATGGCCCAAACTCCCTCTAGGAATCAGTTCTGATCACCTCTGATTTTGATAAAATGCCAGGGTTTGATTTACAGAGCTCAGCCAGATGGGAGCATGAGCAGTAGGTTCCCTGAAATCACCTGAAAAGATTTAAAGCTCTTTTATCCTTGAATCAGTGTTATTTAGTGCTTTAGTCTTGGTCTAAAAGAATATTAGATCAATGTAAAAAACCCTCCTAAATATTGTTCTTAAACAAAAATAAATCTGAAGCTTTCAAAAGTAGCTGAGAGATGAATATTTGACTTTATTGGTCCACTCAGACCACCAGGTTCTGAGCCTCTGATGCTGTGGGATCATCCTTGGGATCAGCCAGATGGGAACATGAGCAGAAGGTTCCTTGAAATCACCTGAAAAGATTTAAAGCTCTTTTATCCTTGAATCAGTGTTATTTAGTGCTTTAGTCTTGGTCGTGAATGATATAAAAAATTGTCTAAAAGAGTATTAGATCAGTGTAAAAAACCCTATACCAAGCTTCTTACTGCTCTAAAATCTCAAAACCTTTGAAACTAATATGCACTTAAAAACTCGTGTTGGGCGTGTGGCTGATGAAATAAGATGTTATGAGCTGCAGGGCTGTGATTTATCAGGCAGAGACTGAGCTGCTGCAGTGGAAGAAGCTGTTGGAGCAGCAGTGCAGCCATGCACAGCTCACCTGACGTACCAGCATTAATTCCTGGGTTCGTTTTTGGGACTCTGCATCCCACTGTGTCCTTGTGGGGCACGGATTTGGGAGTGGGGCGGCTACAGGGGCTTCTCTGCCCGAATTTTCCCTTGTGTCCCCTGGAGCCAGTGGCACTGGACCTGTTGTTGGACAAGGCTGAGTGTCTGGGAGAAAGGTTTTGGGAATTTTGTGGGGAAACACTGGAGCTGCAGAGAGGAGTGTGGATTTGTAGGAGGGGCTGGAGCTGAGATCCCCTTTGGAATCCAGTCCATGGAGGAGCACAGATCCTTCTGCTGCCTTGGGAGGACCCCACAGCACAGCAGGGCAGCTGGGATCCCATGGGAATTCCCTGCTGGATCAGCTCTGTGTGATCCCATGGGAATTCACCCTGGATCAGCTCTGTGTGATCCTGTGGGAATTCCCTGCTGGATCAGCTCTGTGTGATCCCATGGGAATTCCCTGGTGGATCAGCTCTGTGTGATCCTGTGGGAATTCCCTGCTGGATCAGCTCTGTGTGAGCCCATGGGAGGCCCAGGCTGGATCAGCTCTGTGTGATCCCATGGGAATTCCCTGCTGGATCAGCTCTGTGTGATCCCGTGGGAATTCCCTGCTGGATCAGCTCTGTGTGATCCCATGGGAGGCCCAGGCTGGATCAGCTTTGTGTGATCCCGTGGGAATTCCCTGCTGGATCAGCTCTGTGTGATCCCATGGGAATTCACCCTGGATCAGCTCTGTGGGAAGAGGCCCCACACTGGAGCAGGGAGGAGTGAGGAGCCCTCTCCCTGAGGAGGAAGGAGGGAAAACCTGGGATGAGCTGACTGCAGCCCCCATTCCCTGATCCCTCTGCTGGGAGTGAGGCTGAGCGCGGGAAGAAGGGAGGAATAGGATGAAGGCGTTTTTAGGACTGAGTTTTATTTCTCATCACCCAGCTCTGGTGATAAATTAATTTCCCCCCATGGACTCTGCTCTGCCTGTGCCCCCTCCCTGTCCTTCCCTCACCCCAAACCATTCCTGGGTTTTCTGTCTGAGCAGGGAGTGGTGGAGCAGCTCTGGTGCTGCACGGAGCTCCTCCCTTGTAGCTTTGTTAATTAATCAATTAAAACCTTCAAACCCGTTTGCAAAGTGCCGGCTCGGGGACCCGTTTGAATTCCGAGCAGCTCAGCCTGGCCGGGATCTTCCCCGCGGGTTTTGGGATGCAGCAGGGACAGCAGATGGCAATGTGGCGCTGCGGAACGACCGAGAGCCGGGAATGCGCACGGACCGCGACGCTCCTTGGGAAGTCGGGAGGAGCCTGCCTTGGGGCTCAGGATTTGGGGCTGGGATGGATGGATGGTTTCCATAAGGTGGGATGGAGGGATTGGTTCCATGGGATGGATGGATGGTTTCCATAAGGTGGGATGTAAGGATGGTTTCCATAGGATGGGAGGGATGGAGGGATGGATTGTTTCCATAGGGTGGATGGATTGTTGTTTCCATAGGCTGGGATGGATGGATGGAGGGATGGTTTCCATAGGCTGGGATGGAGGGATGGATGGATGGATGGATGGATGGATGGATGGATGGATGGATGGTTTCCATAGGGTGGGATGGATGGATGGGTTGTTGTTTCCATAGGGTGAGATGGATGGATGGATTGTTGTTTCCATAGGCTGGGATGGATGGATTGTTGTTTGCACAGGCTGGGAGGGATGGATGGATGGATGGATGGATTGTTGGTTCCATGGGATGGATGGATGGATGGATGGATGGATGGATGGATGGATGGATGGATGGATGGATGGATTGTTGGTTCCATGGGATGGATGGATGGATTGTTGTTTCCATAGGGTGGGATGGATGGAGGGATGGTTTCCATAGGGTGGGATGGATGGATGGATGGATTGTTGTTTCCATAGGGTGGGATGGATGGATGGATTCTTGTTTCCATAGGGTGGGATGGATTGTTGGTTCCATGGGATGGATGGATGGATTGTTTCCCTAGGCTGGGATGGATGGATTGTTGTTTCCATAGGCTGGGATGGATGGATTGATTGTTGGTTCCATGGGATGGATGGATGGATGGATTGGTTCCATAGGGTGGGATGGATGGATGGATTGTTGGTTCCATAGGGTGGGATGGATGGATGGATTGTTGGTTCCATAGGGTGGGATGGATGGATGGATTGTTGGTTCCATGGGATGGATGGATGGATTGGTTCCATAGGGTGGGATGGATGGATGGATTGTTGGCTCCATAGGGTGGGATGGATGGATTGTTGTTTCCATAGGATGGGATGGATGGAGGGATGGTTTCCATAGGGTGGGATGGATGGATGGATTCTTGTTTCCATAGGGTGGGATGGATTGTTGGTTCCATGGGATGGATGGATGGATGGATGGATGGATGGATGGATGGATGGATGGATGGATGGATTCTTGTTTCCATAGGGTGGGGTGGATTGTTGGTTCCATGGGATGGATGGATTGTTTTTCTAGGCTGGGATGGATGGATTGTGAACCTGCTCAGGAGGTGCTTTGTCCCTGTCCTCAGGCTGTTTGTGTCCCCTCGGAGCTGGGCTCGTGGATTTCGGGATCTATTTAGGATTTGATGCCTTAGAAAGGCCAAGCTTGGGCCATCAGTGGGGTGGCTCATATTTATTGGGGGCTCTCTGTGTGTTTATTTGGATTTAAATGTTATTTTATCACTGAAGAGCCGTGTCCACAATGAGAGCTCTGGATGCAGAGAGCTGCAGCACAAACCTCAGCTTGGAAAATGTGAATTATTCCCCAACTTCAAGAATCCCAAGAAGTCTGTGACCACATGGAAAACTCTCTTTGATGATTTTAATACAAGTCTTGTGATAGAACCAACCAAAAAGCTGAAATTCCTCCATTTTTGGTGCCTCCACATGTGGAAAATGAGGAGGCAGGGAAGCTGTAAATGCAACAGAAGCTTGGCCATGATTTGTGGGACTCATCAATTAATTAGGCAGCCAAATGCTGTTATCTCCACCTGCAATTGATTTTTGGCTGGCAAATTAAAGGTAGACAATTAGAGGTGTTCCTTAAAAACACAAAAAAAGTTCATGAGGCTTCCTGGAACCCAAATCTTCAATAAATCCAGCGGGTTTGCAGTGAGAGAGGGGCTCCTGCTTCCCCTTCAATGCCTGCAGAAGGAGGAAAAAATGGTTTTTGCAGGTGCTTCTTTTGCTCTGGAGCAACTTTTGGGTGAAAAATCTGGGAAAAAAAGGAGATTTGGGAGTCATTTGAAGAGCAGGGTTGTTGTGGATACCAAGTCAGAGCTCTCAAATCCGCATTAAAGACTGTGGTCTCTATTCCATATCCAGGTTATTTTCCTGTTCAGATGTAAACTGGACTTTGGAAGCCCTTTTGGACAAATTAATATGCAAATTATCAATGCTAAAATGGTTATTAATATATAAATTATATAAATTTCCTACATATTTCTACATGTAAATTCCTTCTGTGTCTTGTGCAGCTTCCCAGCTGAGAAGCTGCAGGAATAGCAAAATCTGTTTAAAATCTGGATTTTGGGCTGGACTTTGGCCCCCAAAGAGCTCTAAATTGGGGATTTAACTCCTAATACTTCACTCAAGCATAACCTCAAGAATATTTAAATTAAAAAATAAATATTTATTTAAAATGAAGATTTTTCTTCATCCCTCAGGTGGAAGTTTGATAGAATTTGATCCTTCTCAAAGGCCAGGTGATTTTAGGGGGGAGGGAATTGGTGTCACTTAAAACTGAATCTTTGTGATGAGCTCTGCTTTTTCTTTTTGCCAGAAAATTCAGTTTGTGCTTTTAAATGAGGGTTTCCTGTTCAGGTGAGAGTCCCCCAGCCTGCATCCCTAATTTATTTGACAAGGAATTCCAGGAAACTCTGGAAAGCTGCAAGGCTTTGCTGGTAGATTGGCAACTTGGGTTTATGAAGAATTTAATAAATTTCATATTTTTTTTTCATAAATTTATGAAGAATTTCATAAAATTAAGAATTTTATAAATGAATTTACAAACGATAAATGTATTATTTACAATTATTTATAAACCCTCCTCCCGTGACAAAATGTGGAAATAACATTGAGCTGTGTGAGGGGAATTGGAATAAAAGCATTTGTGGGATCAGCCAGAGAGATGAACCTTTGGAGCTGTGGCGTTGAGGGATGGGTTGGATATTCCAGATCCAGCCGTGGACACAAAAATGCTGCAAAAACTGTGCAGAAAGTCACAATATTTTAAGCTCCTTAAAGAGAATTCCCGTCGTGTGCTGGTCGGAAGCCGCTGAGGAGTGAGTGAAGCAGGAATCCCACCCGTGCTAAAGAACAGATTTGGGATTTATGCTTCCAAAACCCCCTGGGAATTTGGACAAACGGGCTGTGCAGTGGGATGGGAGTTTTCTCCTGGGAGGATCTGCTGTGCATTTCCCCCCTGGGGTGGATGTGTCTCCCCAGAGGTTTTTAGTGGGGTTTTTGGCAGGAGGCCTGAACAGCTCCTTGGGAGGGAGCAGGATCCCGGATTTGGGGTGATGCCCTTGGGATCAGGTTGTGGCCCTGGGTTTGTTCAGCTTCTCCTCTGTTCCTGGTGGGTTTCATCCCTCTGGCTCCAGAGGGGCTTTAATCCTGATTTTTCCAGGCTTCAAGCACGCTCAGGGAGGAGGTATGTGGCAAGCACACTTCTCTCTCTCTCAGGATTTTTCATAGAGGTGCACAGAGAGAAATGAAAGAGCAAACAATTTCTATTTCTGCTCCTTGTTTTTCCCATGTGGAATGTGTTTGGAGAATTGTTTACCTGGGGTGATCGCTTGGTTGGATCATGGATTGTTTAAACCTGATGGCCAATCCAACCCAATCCAATCCAACCCAATCCAACCCAATCCAATCCAATCCAATCCAATCCAATCCAATCCAATCCAACCCAACCCAATCCAATCCAATCCAATCCAATCCAACCCAACCCAATCCAACCCAATCCAATCCAATCCAAACCAATCCAATCCAATCCAATCCAAACCAATCCAATCCAATCCAATCCAATCCAATCCAATCCAATCCAACCCAATCCAATCCAATCCAATTCAATCCAATCCAACCCAATCCAACCCCACCCAATCCAACCCAATCCAACCCAATCCAACCCTATCCAATCCAATCCAACCCAATCCAATCCAATCCAATCCAATCCAATCCAACCCAATCCAATCCAATCCAATCCAACCCACCTGTGGCTGGACTCTGGAGAGCAGGGTCACCAGTTGTAAGGAGTTAGATATGATAGTTAGAGAAAGCAGCATGTAGTTTTCAGTATCATCTTTTATATAGTATATTAATGTATTACAGCATAATTATAATAAAGAAATCATTCAGCCTTCTGAACTAAGTCAGACATCAGCATTCTTCCCATTGGGTTCACCGACATCTACAACAGAGGAATTTGCCTCTGGATCCAGCCCAGTGCTGTAGGCACCTCTGAAATCCTTTTGGGATCACCAATCCTGACTCTCATCCCTGAATTTGACTTCAGAGGTGGAGCTGAGCACAACTTCCAGCTGAGTAACAAGAATGAGAAAGAACTCCAGGCTCTTGGAGCAGTAGTCAGAGTTCTAAACAGCCACACCACAGCTTTTTCCAAATTTATCTTCCCATTCCTTCATCACTGTTGTTATCCCTGTTTACCTCCAATTGAAATCTTTCCACTCAATTGGTTCTAATTGACTCAGTCACTTCAAGGAAAATAACTTGGGGGGAAAAAAGAGGCCTAAATATATTTTTTTTCCCTAATAAAACCTTCCTAAAATGAAAAGAAAAAGATAAATCCAAATTACGAGCTGCTGTTCCCAACGGAGCCCAAATTCATCTGTGACATAATTGGAATTACAGCATCTCTTGGCAGCCCAAAAGAGTAATCAAGGAGAAAAACCAAACCCAGCCCAGGCCCTGGGAAGGTATTTTAAAACTAAAATGAAACACTTGAGCAAAGTGACAGGAAATAAAACCAGTTTTAGTGAGTTTATTCTGAGTAAACAAGATATAATTGAAAATACAGGGATACCAACAACTCCAGGATTGAAATGACCTCACAAGCAATATCTGGAATTCTATGAATTCAGCACAGAAAACATTTGGGTTTTAGCTCACGTGCCCATATTACTCTGAAATAGGCACAGGAATATTGGGTAAGGAAATGTCCTGCTCTACTCTGTTTTCATGGGAAAATAATGATTTTTTTTTTTTTTGGCTGCTTTTTAGAGAAAAGCTGAATATGCATCAGACAAAATGCGATGTAAAATATTCAGAATATTCAGGAGGATCTGCTGAGTGCTGGGGCAGGGTGGAATCCTGGGGTTATGTTGGAAAAACCCTCTAAAAGCACTGAACTCCCCCAGCACAGCCCTGACACGTATCCCCAAATGCCAAGGAAAACAAAAACCCTGGAGAGCTTTTCCTGGGAGCTGCTGTGGCCAGGAGCTGTTCACTACTCCCTGATTAATTGAAACAGAGAAATATTTGCTGCTTGGAGTAACTCATCCTCCCAGGAGCACTTTGGGGGCTCCCAGGCCTGCTGAAAAATCCCAAAACCTGAAGGGCAAACTCCTTCCCATTGGTCAGATGCAGAGATTTTGCAGCTGGAGATGCTTCCTAGAGCAATCCCAATAAATCAGCATTGCTGGGAACAGGAGAAGCTTCAGTGGGCCTGAAAGAATTTATCCTTTGGGAAAATTATGTGTGTTTTTTTTTTTTTTTTTTTTTTTTTTCTTTCTGTGCTGCTTTGCTGGAGTCTGGGGCAGATGGGAGTGGGACTGGGGTGCTGGAGCCACTGCTGGGCATTCCCAGGGGATTCTGATCAGCCAGGATGTGCTGGGGTTGATGGCAATCACTTGTCCTTGAGACTGAACTTCAAATCTGCCTGAGATTTCAGAGCAGAGGAGCTTTGGGGGTTTGTAAATGCTGGAAATGACATTATCCGAGCAAGCCTTTATTAATCTCAGTAAATAAAGGCATTTTTTCCCTCTCAGCAGACAGGCCCCTGAAATCCTGGGAGTGTGGGGTAAAGCAGGAATCTGCAGCTGCACACCTTGGATAGTCAGGAGTTATTTCCAGCCAAGCTGAGCTTGTTCTCTAGAGCCTCTCCTCAGGTGTGAAAGGAAGGAACGAGGGATGGGAAATGTGTCAGGTGCTGGGAGAGGCCCTGGGAGCTGTAGAAGGAAAACTGGATTTGGCTTTGTGTCGTTATTGGGCATGGAATGAGCACACAGAAGCTTGGTGAGTTTAAGAAAGAAAAAGAGCCAATTTTTTTGCTGACCTCACAATATATAGAATTCCAAAAGTGACAGTGGATTGGAGGATGGAATTGCCACCTCTCCAACCACACTGGTCAAACCAACAGCCCATCAATTCTCTCCTCCCACAAAGAAAAATGCAAAACAATCATTATTTACGTGAACAGTGTGTGAGAACTCCAGCAGAAATATGTAAACATTATCAGAAGGATAAATAAGTTTTATGAGAACTTTAAAACTTTCAAAACAACTATAAAAGAAAACTTAACACTTTTAAAAATCAGGGCAACAGCTTTGGATGAGGCAGGGCTGGAAGTGGAAGAGCTGTGAGATCGCTCCTACCCCAGACCTCCCCCTGGTTCCATGGGTTTGGTTCAAGACAGGTTTTTGTTTCTTTTGAAGTACCTGGTGACCCCAGAAAGGTGTGGGAACAACAAATTGTGACTTTTTTCTGGAATGGATCAGTGTTAAGGGTTAAGCCCTGAATTATTTACTCTTTGGTATCTGCCCTGGGACACAGATAAAATTTCCAACAAATTAATTTAATTTAAAGTGGTTGAATTCTTCTTTTTGTTTTTGGGATGTGTGTAGTTTTTTTTTTTTTTTTTTCTCAAAACTGACAACTACAATGAAATGGAGCTTAGAATAAAAAGGTTCAGATCTGGTGTCAATCTTAGCCCAATCCCACCAGGTTGTGTTTATCATTCCAGTTCTGAAATTTCACTTTCCCTCCTTCACCCTTGAAGCACTCAGTGAAGCCTCTGCTGTGCAGGAATTGTTGTTGTTTTCCCTTTTCCTAAATATCCCACCTTTTATTTGTGGATTATCTGTCAAAGCCCTTCTCAGCCTGCCACTTTTCTTTCTGAGCTCTCTGCCAGGGACCTTTCACTGCTTTGCAGCAGGAACTTTCCCTGGTTTTCTGCTCCTCCTGATGATTTTGCTGTGATTGGATTTGTCTTTGTGCCATTCGCTTCCTCTCAAGCCCAGGCAGGTTTTTAACACCAGCAGAGTCTGAAGGGAAACAAAATGCAAGGAATGGCATTTGTGAAGAGGGGAAGGTTGGGAAGGTTTCCGTGCTGTCACTTCTCCCTTGCAGAGGAATGGCAGTGCTGGGATGCTGCAGGGATTGATTTCCTTCTCCTCCTGAGGAGGCTTCCCACAAACCCAGCTGCAGCCAAAAATAAAACTTTTTTGTTGCTTATCCCGTTCCAAAAAGTGATTAAAAAGTAGTAACAATCCAGGTCTTTGGAAACTCAGTCTAAAACTGGAGTGTTGCTCTAGTTTGGTTTTTTAAGGGATATAAATGCTTTATACTTCAGCACTCAACGTCATTTTCCTTCTTTTTTTTTTCCCTAAAATTCCCATTTCCTTGCTTTTCTCTTCTCTCTTGCTGTTTCATCTTGCCCAAATCTCCTCCTTTTTAAAGATCTGTCATTTTAACAATACTTTGTTCTTTGTTGATATTGATCAGATACTCACAGATATTTTATTCTCCTTGGGACATTCCTGTGCCCTGTCCTCCAATTCCTTATTGCCTCCAGGTTTTGCTCCTGCTGGAAATGCCATAATTGGCATTTAGTGCCTCAAAACTCGTTTAGGGAAATGAGAGACAGGGTTCCAGAGGTAGAAACACTTGCAGATGAATTCCCTGCTATCACTGGCTCTGTTTATTTATTTATTTTTTTTATTTCTTGCTATCTTGTTCCACCTTATGTACAGTTGTGTGGATTTTTTGAGTCCATGATTTTTTGAGTCCATGATTTTTTGAGTCTCAGTGGATCCCAGGCTGATCCAAGGTGGAGTTTTGATTTTCAGGTGACTGAATGATCACTTGAGGGGAAGTTATCCAGGAAAGAGAACATTCCCTCTTTTCAAATGGGAAGATTTTCTTGGAGCTCCTTTGGAAGTCAGTGTCAGCTTTGAAAACATTCTGCAAACCCATCCTCACCTGTGGATTTCTTGTGGACATTTTGTGTTTGCAATCCAGGGAATGGATTTCACCCCCAGGCTGGATTTATCCCTGAGCTCTGCTTGGGGCATCACCCAGAGCCAGTGCTGAGGGTTCACCCAATAATTCAGGAATGACTGGAAAACCCAGGAGTGTTGAAGGTCTGACTTGATTTTTGCTTTTCAATCCCACTGTGTTGAAAAGAATTACAAAGACTTCAGAAAGAGAGGAGCTTAAAATACTTCTCAGTTTGGACCCATCATTTGTAGCTTATTAAAGCCCAGCTCTAGGTTTTTATTAGATAATCAATAAATCTAATCAAGTTTTATAGGAAGGGTGGTTTTATTTTATGCTGTCATAAATTCTCCTCATTTTGCCTATCAACACTTACAAGGGATTAGAAGAGCGCTCGGAAAAAGAAACCCCATTCTGACTCTCACATCCAGTTTCTCAGCAGGACTCTTGAATTTCTGCCCATGTCACATTAAAAGCAGAATTGGCAAAAGTTTATTAAATCTTTTTCCCCACTGCATTCCCAGAGGAGCAGCTTTCTGCCCCACTGCATTCCCAGAGGAGCAGCTTTCTGCCCCACTGCATTCCCAGAGGAGCAGCTTTCTGCCCCACTGCATTCCCAGAGGGAGCCCAGGCCCATCTCCAGCAGCCCTGGAGCTCCAGAGGAAAACTCCAGCCTTGTCCAGGATCCTGCTCCAGCAGAAGCACAGCTGGCACTGCAGGAGGGCTGAGCCCCCATGGAATGGCACTGCTGCCACCACCCTGACCCACAGGCTGCCAGGGCCTGCTCTCACTCTGCCAGTGCTGGTTTGTATTGCTGCATTTGTATTTTAGTTTTATTTTTTCCTAGTAAAGAACTGTCATTCCTATTCCCATATCTTTGCCTGAGAGCCCCTTTGTTGGAGCCCAGCACATCCCTCTGGCTGCCCTGGATGTCTCCAGACCCTGGCAGGGGGCTCGGGGACCTTGGCACGAAGTCAAAAACACCTGTGGCTTTGATTTTAGCCCATGGGAAAAGCTGCCAACTTTGTGTGAGGAGTTACAAGCCACAAGGGTTTGAGTAGTGTAATAAGGGAATTGACACAGGGTGGAAAAGTAGAATTTTGGGGTTTTTTAGAATGTAATTCAGCGGTACAAGATGGAGGAATCTGGGCGTGTCTTAGCCTTTTTCTCCTTCTTCTTGTCCTCCGTGTCTTGGTGTGATGGTGACACTTTTCTATTGGTCTAGGATAGGGACACACTGTCCAACACAGATTTTAGGTATTGGTACGGGAACTGTAAACATGGGACACGTAATTTTGGGTATAAAATGTGGGAGATGCCCGGGGCTCGGGGCAGACTGCCATGGCTTCTGTACCAGGTGGACCTTGGCAGGTCAGAGTGAAAATATTATAGATAAGAAAAAATAAACAACCTTGAAAACTCAGCTTCACGTGTTCCAGACCTTTTCTTCGGCTGCCGGGCTAGGGGAAAAAGAATTTTCACACTGTCAGGGTCTCGCCAGACACCTCTTAATTTCAAAATTATAATAATTCAGAGGGAGGGGGTTTACATTTTCCATTTTACAGGAGGCTCCTGCCTTCCTTAGCAGACACCTGCCTTTTCAAACCCAACACCAACCGTTCCCTAGCGCTGCCCCGTGTCCCCAAGTGCCACATCCACAGGGGTCCCTGCAGGGATGGGGGCTCCAGCCCTGCCCTGGAGCTGGGCCAGGCTGGGCAGCCCTTCCATGGTGGGCTTTGCCCAGTATCCCACATTTTTTAGCACTGCTTTAGTTCAAGGACAGGCTCAGGAAGCGCTGCAGAGGGATTCCAGGTTCCCTTCTGCTGTGCAATGTTGTGTCCTGTTTTCCCAGCCCTCAGAGTTTGCAGACACCTCGGGTTCAACAACCACTGCGTATTTTCCTTTATTTTCCTGCTGTAATTTATTTCTGGCCAAGAAGACGTGGCTGGGTTATTTATCCTCTCTTAATTGCTCTGTTTTCTGGGAGTAACTTGCCTTTTGTGGCCCGGCAGGAGGTGACAGTGACAGCCAGGCTGTGACCTGGAATGATGCGACTGCTTTGATCCCAACCTTAAAACCGGGGCAAGAGGCCTTTATCCATGTTAATACTTCTTCCTGCTAAAACAGCTCTAATTTTAGAAGAAATTGTACTTATTCATAAGTTTTGATGATGCATTTTTATGGCACAGGGGTTTGGAAAGGTCTTGGCTCTGAGGAATTACAGGGAGTTGGGCCTGGGGGTCACCTCTGAGGTCAGGAGGGTGTTTTGGCCTTTGGAGGCAAAACCCAAGGAACATCCTCATAAAATATCCATTATTTGCAGTCTAAATACGAAACAAGTCAACATTTAATAGGGGAAGACAAAGCAACAGGAATCTGGTAAATGGGAACCTTCAGTTCTTGTGTGCCCTCTGTGCTTGATGCCCAACCTCAAACAAAAGTCACTTAAAACTGAGATGATTTTGCCTTTTTTCCCCCCTGATTTCCTCCCTTTTCCTACTCCCCCCATCAGTTTTTGCCATGCACACGTTGCTTTCCACCCTATTTCTGGGCAGCAGGAGTTCCTGCTGTTAATGATGGGGAGACTTCCAAAAGATCCTGGATTTTAAAGCAACTTTGAGGGCAATTTCCTTTAAACTCTCCTGAAAACTTGTCCCGCTATAATTTATTTGAACAGAAATCATTAAAACCGTGCATCTGTATGTTCTTGTGCTTATCCCCCTCTGCTCTTAACTTCTGAGTTTTCAAATGTTGTAGCTCAGGTGTCTGACTCTAAATAGATGCAATAACCTAATCCTGCTTTGCCTTTCCAAGAAATAATTGAGATTTCCTTGAGGGTGTCTCTCTTCTCTGCTTCAAGTGGGCTCAAATTTAATAAAATTTAGCTTGAAAAAGCGATGATGGCGCCCTTACAAAGTCAATATTTCAGAACAGCTGCAAGAGGGGATCATTTAGAGGGTGCCACCATCCAGAGTGATGCTTCCTTAATCCTTTAGCTTTAATTTGGGCCAACTAATGTGGAATAATCTTGTTATCCATGACAAGCTGGCTGGGCAGGATGGAATTCCCTCACTTTGTGTCTCTAACTCATCTCCAGCCTCATCTGTGTCCCTGGGTGTGGAGAGGTAACGTGCAAAACGTGGAATATTTTTAGTAAAAGCCACGAATTCCCAGTTAATGGAGCTCGAGTGTCGGGCAGAGTCATTTCCATTACACTCCTGACAAAAATAATTCTTCAGACACGCAGAGAGCTGGGAGGAATAATTGTTCTTTCCTTATTTATGTGGCAACTAATAACAGAAAAGTGTTTTTTTTTGCTCTCATAATATGATTTAGTTTCGTGCAGCAGTGATTTTTTTCATTTTTACTGTGCACAGTGGTTCTGGCTGCTGCTCTCTTGAGGAGAGAACAGGGGATTTTTGGTTTTTCTGGGTGTCTGTTGCTTCCCCAGCCACCTGAACTCAGGGATGTGGCTTTAATTTGAGCCACATTTCCCAATATTCTGCTCAGAAAGATGCTCTTCAGCAGATTAATGGTTCATTTACAGCAAGAATTACTAAAAATATGGAATAAAAAGTGCTTTTGAGCCACGTTCTGAGGGCTCTGGTGGCAGGGATTGAATGCCTTGGACTGGAATGGAGAACCTGGTGCTGCTCCCAGTTGTTGCTGCCTTCATCCCAGCAGGTGAAAGGGGAAGAGGATTCCCTTTAAAAAAAAAATTATTATTATTATTAGTAATTATTTTTAATTTTCCAATAATTAATTAATTATCCCATTATTTTTATTTATTAATATTATTTCCCTTTATATTTTATTTATTTAAAACCTTTTATGGGCTGCTCCCAGTTGTTGCTGCTTTCATCCCAGCAGATAAAAGGGGAAGAGAATATCCTTTTAAAAAATTTATTATTAGTAGTAGTAATTATTTTTATTTTAATTTTCCGATAATTATTTATCCAATTATTTTTATTTATTATTATTATTTATTTCCCTTTATATTTTGTTTATTTAAACCTTTTATGGGCTGCTCCCAGTTGTTGCTTCCTTCATCCCTGCAGGTAAAAGGGGAGGAGGATTCCCTTTTTAAAAATTTTATTATTATTATTATTAATTATTTTTATTTTAATTTTCCAATAATTAATTATTTATAAAATTATTTTTATTTATTATTTATTTCTCTTTATATTTTATTTATTTAAAACCTTTTATGGGCTGCTCCCAGTTGTTGCTGCTTTCATCCCAGCAGATAAAAGGGGAAGAGGATTCCCTTTTTAAAAATGTATGAGTTTTATTAATTATTTTAATTTTAATTATTCAATAATTATTTATCCAATTATTTTAATGCATTATTATTTATTTCCCTTTATATTTTATTTATTTAAAACATTTTTATGAGTAGAGCAAAGTGAAAATTCTGCTGAACACAAAGCTTTTCTGGCTCTGGTGAGAATATTCCTGCAGTTCCTCACTGGGGATAAAGTGGGAATTGGTAACACCTCGTCCATGAAAATCCTGTCGTGCTGTTTGAGGCTTCATCCAAACTTTCATGGGGAAAATATTGGTTTTCTTTTCTTTTTTAATGTTGGCACTGAATACATGAACTCTCTGAGCAGCTCTGAAGTTGAGATTTATTTGTGGTGCTTCAGGTGTTAAAAAAAAAACAAAACAGCACTTAAATAAATTTTTTTTTTTGTGTCTCGACTGTAGTTTGTCAGTGGCTCCTGCTGGAGAATTTGCCTGATGAGGAATAAATAAATAAAGAATAAACAAATAGATGGATTTTTATGGTCAATTGTTTGAATTAATACCCATAAATGCTTTACATAAATTTGCCATGTGAGGCTGGTGAGGGCCTGGCTCGGGCTGCCCAGAGAAGCTGAGAAACTGGAACACTTTTATTTAATATTCATTGGGAGCTTGGGCATGTTTTTGGAATGAATCGAGGCACAGGCTGGTGTAAATCACAAAGATGTTGTGTGAACTATTTTGGAGTTTTTAAGTTTCTTCCACCCTTCCCTTGCACAGCTGCTTTTACAGAAATGAAACCACAACCCCAAGGACAATAAACACATTTTTCTGCTGCTGTTGTGTGAACTATTTTGGAGTTTTTAAGTTTCTTCCACCCTTCCCTTGCACAGCTGCACTGGTGCTTTTACAGAAATGAAACCACAACCCCAAGGACAACAAACACATTTTTCTGCTGCCAAAATTCAGCCTGGATCTGATCTCTCTGCCCTTGCCCCAGCTTGCCCAAGCAATGATTTATCCCATTTTTCTGTCATTTAGCCCAATAATCCCTTTGCCAGCTCCCCCAGCCCAGTGCTGCCGTGAGAACTCCCCAAAACTCTCCTTTTGGGATCCTTTGAGCCCTTATTTTCCTCAAACTCATTCTCACAACACTCCAGCCTTTGCTGCACTCTCACTTTCCCTCCTCCTGACGCTCAGAAGAGCAGCAGAGCTTGGCTTTACACCTCGCTGGGTGCTCCAGAAGTGATTTCCATTTAGGTGCTTAAATGAATCTATTTTCAGGACAACACTGGGTTTTCATGGGTGAATAAAACCTAATTCTGCCTGACCAAAACGTGGCTATAAATAAGAGCTGGTGCCACGGTGTTAAGAAGCAGCAATTAGAATTAGTGGGCAGAAAATGCTATTTCTGGGAAGATTTCTTCTCTGGAGGGTCATAGATGTTTTTATTTATCTGCTTGTTCTTTAACTTGTATAATGTCCTGACAGGGCTTGTATTTCATTAAAAGCAGGAGCTGAATGCTCTGGCTGGAGTTGGCCAAGTTTGGAATCACTTAATAGCTGAAAATGCACATTTTCCACAGGAAATCTCTCAGCGGATAAGCTCTGGCACAGCCACCTTGGCACTTTTAAATTTTTCTTTTCCAAGCCTGGGAATGTATTTATTTTTGTCTCTTGTGGCTGTTTTGATGCCTCAGATTTTCTCTCACAGGTGTTGCATCTTTCCAAGATGAAAAGGAGTTACACGAAGTTCTTCTTGATGTTTCCCTCTGCCAACTTGCTCTGGCATTTAATTCTATTTTAATGCAGCTTTCTGCTCGATTTCTCAGTTCTCCCAGGTCTCCTTCCCCTTTTCCTTTCTTCCCCCTGACACTGTAACGTGTTCCCTTGGATGTTTTTGGAGATCAAAGCTTTCTCTTCCACCTTTCTTCTCCCTGCCTTGAAAACAAGGATTTCAATTAATGTGGAGGCAGCTGGAAAGGAGGAAAAAAAATGAGTCAAGAGCACTCAGGAGTTGAATTTGGGCATCTCTTGAGTTTTCCCCACTTAATTCCTTGTCAATGTGCCTCAGTTTCTGAGCCTGGTTTAACTTTCATGGAAATCTTTGGGAATTCCAAGCAGGCCAAAGAAAGGAGCAGAAAAAAAGGAAATCTTTGGGAATTCCAAGCAGGCCAAAGAAAGGAGCAGAAAAAAAGGGGGTTTAGGAAAAAGGGGATTTGGAAAAAGGGGATTTGGAAAAAGGGGATTTAGGAAAAGGGTTTAGGGAGGTCTTGTTTGCTTGGCTGCAGTTTTTGAGGAGGGAATGAATCCTCAATTTTGCACCAACTCTTTGGGAATGCTGCTCCATGGCTGAGGAAATCCCTTGGGATCATTTATGGGGAAAGCAAGGAATTATTGATTCTTATTATTGATTATTGAATATTTACTGATTATTCTTCAGAACCAGCTCCTTCCACTTCATCTCAACAACTGCTGGAGAGATTTGGGTGTTCTCCCTCTTAATTATTGGATTTCCTCAGGGAAATCCCTGGAAAGGAGCTGGAACCTCTGGCTCTTTCTTCTTTTTCCCACCCAGGAGCTGCTGAAACATCAGGAGGCAAAAGGAGGATGGGTGTGGGTGATTTTTCTGTAGTATCAGGGGATTTTGAGGATGCTCATTCCTGTTGGGAAGCCTCCATTTCTGGGGAAGCAGCAGCATTTTTATATCTTCTGAAGGAAAGATTTGGTAGCTGAATTTCTTGGGATTTTTTATTTTTTTCCCTGACTTGGGCAAAAAAAAAAAAGGTTTTTCTGCTCCTGGTTGGGCAGGAGGATTTGGGGCAGCAGGTACAGGCACGTTTTGGGTGTTTGTGGCCAGAATTCCCTTGTCTGGATATAAATAATGATATTAAACAGAATATAAAGAATGATATATTGGGGAAAAGATCCTAAACTTAAGGCCGCCAGGTGAGACTTGAATGCCACTGTAGGAAATGTTTTATTTTAGGGAAAAATGATTGAAAAAGGACAGTCTTGACTAGTCCTGGCACTTTGCATTAAGAGACACTCAGACCTGAGGAAAATAAATTAAAGATCCCATCTTAAGCATTGTATTATCTGAAAATGATGTGCATTTGCATAGGTCTGAATAAATAATAAATACTGAATGATTCTTTTCAGAGTTCAGACATAACTACTTGTTATTTTATAGGTAAAAGAATTAGTTATAAAAATTAAATTAGATGTTAAAAGACCTTTTCTTTTTGTTGTTGTTTCCAGCTCGTTCTCCTTAATGAGCTGAGGTGAATCAGCCTGTTTAGAATTGCTTAATGCCAAAAATAGGCTGCAGAAATAGGACAGTACCTGAGCACACATTTAGGATATTTGCATTGGCCCTCAAAGGAAGCTGATGCTGCAAAAAAAAAAAACAAAAACAAAACCCACAGAACCAACCAAACAACAACAACAAAAAAAACCCCAAAAAAACCCCAAAAAACAAAAAAAAAAAAAACCCCAAAAAACCCCAACAACAACAACAAAAAATAACAGCTGGGGGGAGGTGGATGACGCAGAAAAATCATCTTTTCCTGGAATTAAATTCTCTGGAATTCTAAATCAATGTGTTTCCACCCTCAAATTCCGTGTGATCAGCTAAGGAAAGATTTGGAGCAGAAAAGAGCAAGATTCAGACTCTGCTCTTCCAATTCCCAGCAGCTCAAAGCCAAATCAGCCTGAATTTTGTGTCCTCAGAGGCAAAAATATCAAAAATATCTGGAACTTTCTCAGCCCCTGGCTGGATTTGTGCCAGGGGACTTTTGGGGCCACTTGGATGAGGAACATGAGTGGGGCTTGATGGGAAACCTCCAAAATTAATTTGTCATTGTTGTGGGTTTGCCAGTGTTGGGAATTCTTGCAGATATTCCCAGGTATTTGGAGATGTTTTAGTTCAAGGGTCGGTCCATTCACCCTAGAAATGGATATTTTAAAAAATAGCATCAAAACCAGACCTAAGCAAGGCTTGAGGGGCTTTCCTGGTGACTCAGAAGTTTTTTGTTGTTTCAGTCAGATTCGTGAAGAGCTTTTTGATGTTTCCAGTGTAATTTTTTTTTCCTAAAAATCTCCGGCTGCTCCTCTGTCCCCTTCCCAGCAGCTGCTGTGGGGAACGTTTCCATCCACCTGTGCAAATTCCTGGTGTGCAAAAGAATCAGTGAACTTTTATTTAAACTTTATTGAACTTTATTTCAACTTTTTTTTGCAGTGAACTTTTATGTAAACTCAGGTAGGGATGGTGTGCTCTGACCCAGACAGTTCTGCAAGGCCAGCTCCTTTTCTTGTCAACAGAAGATAATTTATTTTAATTTTTTTTTTTTAAATGAAGTACTGGCTTCTAAAAGATCTGAAATGCTTTAAAACAATACTTCATGACCCTCTTAGTATCTCCTATATATCCTTTTCTTCTGTGACTTTGTCATTGGGGATGAATTCACTGAAAAATTTGGAATTGTTCTGGTTTTTAACTTTTATGGCTGGTTTGTCTCTGCTTCATCTCCTTCCTATGGGTTAATTATGGAAATCTTCCCTTCCCACCTCCCTGGAACTGGTTAAACTGATTTTTTAAAATTTGTGTCTCCTGATCCAACCTAATGCTCCATAAGACCAGGGGTTTAAATTATTTAAAGTATGCTGGAGCTTTCTACACCGTGTCAGTGCGAGTTGTAACCAAGATAGATTTTGAAATATATTTTTCATGAGGCAATAAAATAACCTCATAATTCTGTTTGTCAGGCTTGAAGTGTGTGAATAAATATGGCAGGCAGTGGATATATGGTCTTAATACTTTCAGCTTTTGGATATTGGTGTATATATATTTTATTTTTTTTTTTTTCTGTGTGTGTTCAAGCTGATGAGGAGCAGGGATGAAATAAATTATTAATTACAGAGTAGTTTGGTTTGGAGAGGACCTTTAGAAATCATCTTGCTCAGCCCCCCCCTACAATGAGTAGGGATTTTAAAAGAACCCAAACAACCTGACCTTGATTCTGCCCTTAATCAAGGCTGCAATAAATGAATTAATTAAACTTTATACTGCTGGGTTTGCAGGGCAGGACTTGACTCCAGTTGGGGGTCAGAGCCCTGAGAGCTGCACCAGGGCTGGGCTGGATTCCAGGAGTTTGGGAGGCAGTGCTTGTGTGCTCAATGCCATAAAGTTACCTTATGATTATTAAAAAAAAAAAACAAAACCAAAATCCCACAAAAAAAACCCCATTGGTGATCTCAGATCTTCCCTTCCATTAAAAGCAGTTTGTCGCTTTTATGGATTCCACAGGAACTTCTCACCTTTTTAAGGTGGAGGTGCTAAATTTTTTTTTTGGAGAACTTGGAGCATTTGGAGTTTTCCTTCAGGTCTTGCCTCAGTGCAAAGAACTTTTCCATTATTTCAGGGAGCAGCCAGAGGTAGGAAAGGATTTGCTGAAAGAATTAGCTCAGTTTTAGAGAATTAGCTGGAACAAAACCTGGATCTCCTGAAATCTTCTTGGTTAATGATTGGACTTGAGGAATTTCGGGATCTTTTCCAATCTTAATGATGCTCTAATTCTATGATTGTGGCTTAATTAATTTCACGCAGGTCCTGTTGCATTTGGAATTTTACACTGTAATAAGTCATAAATTGCAGTGTTTTGTAGGATCTTAAGTGAATATCCCATTGGAATATTTTAAGGAAATATTTGGTTATTATTGAAATGCAGGGCTAAAATCTGAGCATTTTGTCTTTATCCCAACTCTTGTAAAAGTTTGTGTTTCCTCCTGGAGATGAACCTGTTAATACCTATTTAGGTCTTTCATTTTCAGGGCATTTTTCCTTTGGGCAGGAACTTTTTCTGAAGAGTTTAATTAAATTTAGATGCAGAAAGGTTTTCTTCTTCTCTTTGTCTTTTTGAAGGCCAGGTGGGGAATAAAAATCTGATCTCCTGAGACCTTACTCCCAAAAATACTCAAAAACTGGGTAAAAACGGATTAATTTCTGTTTCACATCCTCAGACCCTCTGAACTGAAATGTTGGTGTGAGATCCCAATTAAAACCACTCAGGAAAAAGTCCTGGGGGTGGAAATCTCCTTTCAGTGAGAAATTCAGCAAAATACAACTTAAAAGCGTTTTGGAATTGGGGTTTTAGCGTATTCAGAAGAAAACGGTGAATATCCCATTTGAGATGGGATTTTCACTCTTTTAAGGACTTTTTGGGTTTTTTAATGTTCTTAGGAATTAAATATATTGGAATGATTGAAAGTCCAAATGTTGCTAAAGACTTTTTGTGGTTTTTTATGTTTTTAGGAATTAAATACATTGGAATGAAAGTCCAAACGTTGCCAAATCTTGCCAACTTTTCCAAGCAGAAGAATGGCTTTGCAGAGAAAAGAGAAATAAAATTCCGAAAATTGAGGTCTTGGGGGAAAAAAATCTACTTCCAGAATTCTGCACTTTTTCCTTGCAGTGATTTTTTCCCAGCCATCAGTTCCTGCCTGCTCCGTGGTGAAATGAAGACCACGACGACAAATGCCAAGGCTCAGCCCAAATAAATCAGTTTATCTGCACTGTGTAACTGGGAGGTGTCTCGCTCCTGAAGGGTGGCAGGCAGTGATTGAGGCACTGATGATAAATAAAGCTGGCAAACGGAATTTTCTCCTTTTCCTGAGTGCCCAAGGAGAAGCATCCAATGGACACTTCCATTTGGATTGAGGCTGACTCTCATTCCAGTTGCATGCAGGGATGATTTTCCCTCTTCCTGAATTAATTTTCAGGTGTCATCCATGCCCTGGAAATATTTAGGGAAGAGAAATAAAGGATATTTTACTGCTGCACGGTGTGGAGTTGTGTGAAAAGGGATTTTCCTTGCTTTAAAAGCTGGATTTTTCCAAGAACCTCTGGAAAAGCAAGGCCACATAATCCTCCCTCTGCACCGGGGGAAATGCAGGATTTAAATTTGCTGCAACATAAACCCACTTTCATTCCTCTAGATTTGGTTACAAATAAACATGTAAAACACTCTTATTTTCACGGAGGGAGCAGCACTGTGATATCCTGCATTAATTTTCCATGAAATATGAGTTGAAGGTGCTTGTGTAATTTCCTTGGAAAAATAAACAGCATTTTCTAGGGCCAACAGCAGAGACGCTCTGGTTAATCCATTGCTTTGTTATTTTGTCTCAAGTTTTATGGGCTGGAGATAAAAGTGAATTAATTTGTGTTAAAAGATGACCTTTGGAATGGGCGCCCTGCTGAGTGTTTTAATTACTGGAGCAGGTATTCACAGTTTGAGACCCAGGAAAGATTGATTTGCGTGGAGCGTCTCAAAGAGAGGGGGGAAATGAATCCCTGGTGTTGCCTCAGTGAAGTCAGAGCCGCTTCTGGAAAAGGAAATCCTGGAAATATCCATTTGGGAATCCCTATTTCGCCCAGGGGAGCCTGATGAGAAATGTCTCATAATCATATTTTAGTAGTGGGAAATTTTCCTGTAGGAATGTTGTTGATTATTTGGCGCCTTTTTTTTTTTTTTTTTAATTAAAAATTCTTTTAGTTTCTTTAAATAAAATGTATTTAGTAGATTTAGATTGGGTATTGGGATGGAATTCCTGGCTGAGAGGGCGGGCAGGCCCTGGCACAGGTGCCCAGAGCAGCTGTGGCTGCCCCTGGATCCCTGGCAGTGCCCAAGGCCAGCCTGGATTGGGATTGGAGCACCCTGGGACGGTGGAAAGTGATGAAGATCCCATTATTTGATTCAAAAACCCAAATAACTGAGAAATGTGCTCCTCTATCAGAGAACTGGAGACTTTAGACCACCCTTGGAGCTAAAAAAACCAAGAAATTTCGGTATAAATGTGCCAGTGTCCCCCCCCCTGCAGCAAATTTTCCCCTCTGGAGGGCGTAAATCAGGAATTTTCACCTCACACTGCGGTCCCTACTCACCTAAAAGATGCCAGGGCAGCTTTTCCATCCCTTCCCTGGATCTGGGCAAGGCAGAAAGAGGCAAAGCCAATTTCATCTCCCCTGACGGAATCCTGGGGCAGGGTTTCAGTGGAGCCCAGGATTAATTAAACGGGGGATAATTGGGTTGAATAGGAGAACTCTGCAGGGCCTCAGAAGCAGAGAGCTGAGAGCAATGGGCTGTGTGGGAAGAGGGCAACTGTCAGTGCAGTTCTCAGGGATTGGTGTTGGACCAACATAATTCCATATTTTCCTTAATGACTTTGGCACCAGAAGTCAAAATGTGCAAATGGAATTTGCTGATGACACAAAACTGGGAGGACACCGAGGAGGATTTGGATTAATTAGGCAGGATTTGATGACCTCCAAGCCTGGAATAATAGAATTAGGGGGAAATTGAGTAGTGCAAGCCCAGGGTCGTGTCCTGAAGAATAATGAGCTGGATTCCAGCAGGAGGAGCAGGACCTTCAGGGCTTTTCCTGGATCACAGGAAGCTTTTGACCTCTTAGGGGTGAGAGGGGCTGGCGAGCTCCCAGCCAAAATCTGGAATTGTGGCTCCCTGTGCTCAGCTGGGCTGGGAGAGATGTCTGGGGAAGCTTCTGGGGTGGCAGGGCTGGTCCCTTGGAGCAGCTCTGCTGGTTGAGCTGAGCAAAACCAGCGTGCAGAAGGGAGGTGGCTGCTCTGCATGAGGACACTGGGGGATAAAAAAGGAGGGGAAGCCGCTCAGAGGATGTTTTTGTGGGCTGGACAAGGGGGTAGGAGCCAGGTTTGAATAAACTGAGGCTGGAAGTTAATGGGAGCTGCAGTGGGTTGGGAACACTGGGCAAGAAACTTTAAATTTTCTGAGGGCTGGTAAATGCTGACGGCTCTGGGTGTCAGTGGGGAGAGGGCTGGTGGGGATGCCCAGAGCTCTTTTCCCTACAGTGCAGAGCTCAGAGGTGGCTGGTGTCTGTTGCCCTGATTTTTAAAAGTATTAAGTTCTCTTTTATTGATATTTTCAAAGTTTTAAAGTTCTCATAAAACTTCTTTAGCCTTCTGATAATGTTTACATATTTGATAGTCAGAGTTCCCACACAATTTCGTGTATAAATAGAATAATTTACATATTTCTCTGTGGGTGGAGAGAAATGATGGATTGATCTTTGGACCAGTGTGGTTGGAGAGGTGGTAATTCCATCCTCCAATCCACGGTCACCTTTGGAATTCTATAAATACCAGATGTGTAATAAACAATAAAACTGTCTCTTTTTCTCTTTTGAATTTAACAAGCTTCTGTGTACTCATTTCGTGTCCAATAGCAACAGGCATCCATCTGCATTCCATGTTTTCCTTAAAAATAATTTACAGCCATGTCCAGAAAACCAGTTTGAGGAGCTGCTGGTGCCCCCAGAGGTCCAACACCAGCGTGGGGAGAGCCCACAGCTGAATTTGTGCACCCAGAGCCTTCTGTGCCCCTGGCAGAGACCAAATCCTCATGGAACAGCCTCTGGAGGGCAGGAATTCTGAATCGATGCTTGGCTGGCACCCGTGGGGCAGAGCTTTCTTTGATAACTTCTAAAATCGATGATTTGCTGTAAACTTCTCATTTTTAGGGCACACAGGGAGGGGAGGTGCGCGTGGAAGGTTTGTCTTGAGGGCAGTGTTGGTTTAGGGAGGAGATTTTGTGGTCATGGCTCCAAAAAAAAAAAAAAAAAATGGGCAGCCAGCAGGGAGTTTTTGGGCTGGTCAGTGCTGCTGCAGGATTGACGCATTCTGAAGAAATTCCAGGTTGGTTTTTGGACATATTTGGACAGGGTGATCCTTTCTGCCCTTGCCAAGCGTGGCTGTCCATCCCCAGGTGTCACCTGGCTGGCACAGCGAGTGAGCGCTCTCCCCGTGCTCTGGGGCTCCCAGCCCTGCTCTGACACACTTGGAGAGCCCAAATCCCCAAACTCAAACAACCAGGCACAAATCCAATTAGGGGATCTGCTGCCAGCTCGCCAGACCCGTCCGTTCTGCTGCTAAAAAACTGCATTTTCTGTCTTGTCCACGCTCATGTCTCAACAGCAGCAAGGCACAGGAATTCCCAGAACGTTTGGGGTTGGAAGGGACCTCTGGAAATGATCTATTTCAATCCCCATCCCAAGGCAGGGTCACCTGGAGCAGGTGGGTTTGGAATGGCCCCAGAGTGGGAGATCCACTGGGCAGCCTGTCAGGAAAAATCTTTAAATTGTCCCTTGGGATCCAACATCACTGGAGAGGGACAGGCAGGAACAGCCCAGCCACTGCTCCTGCCCCTGCCCCTGCTGGGTGTTGGAGGAGCCACTGGGAGCACCTGGGCTCCCAAATGTTGGTTTGCCTCAGAAAATGAATTTTTGGGCTGCTGAGGCAGTGTCAGGAGTGTAACCCTTTAATAATGAGGCAAACACGGATTTCCCTCCTTGGGAGCTGTTCCTGCCCAGTCCTGGGTGTTGAAGGACTCACTTGGAGCATTTTTTTTTTTTTGCTCCCAAATGTTGGTTTGACTCAGAAAATGAATTTTTGGGCTGCTGAGGTGGTGTCAGGAGTGAGAGTATATCGGAATAAATCACACAGGCCTCAATTTTCTTCATGGGGGAAAAAGCCCCTTCTTTATTCACATAACTCCTTTTTATCCACTTTTACAGACCTCGTGTGGGACTCCAGCTGTTCAGAAGCTTTTTTTGCCAATTACTTTATTGGTTAGTAAAAGGTGTTTTGCTCGTCTGTCAAATCTCTCTGCTCCTAAATTGTTTGCATATTTTCTTCACTGATTGTCACGGAACAGATTTAAGGTTTATGTAAGTGCTGGTTGTTTTTTTCACCCAGGATTTTAACAAACTGCTTCACACCAGGATTGCTTTCACATGGGAACTTGCAAACTGCTACCTTGACAAGGCCAGGCACTGATCTAACAGAGCAGGCCTGATTTTATGAGGCTTTTTCTTACAGTTTTTCCACTTTATTTTACAAGTGTAACCCTTTTTTAACAAGGCAAACATGGATTTCCCTGCTCGGGAGCTGCTCCTGCCCATGCTGGGTGTTAAAGGGGTCACCTGGGCTCCCAAATGTGACATCTACAACACAAATGTTGTTTTTTTTTTACCTCAGAAAATGAATTTTTGGACAGCTGAGGCGGCGTCAGGAGTGGATAAAGGATTAAATGATATTATTATGATTAAAGGATATTATTAAGATTAAAAGACAACCCTTTGATAAGGAGTAAAACACAGATTTCCCTGCTCAGCATCCATTTCCTGAGGAAAACCCTCCAGTCTTGGCCTTTCCCAAATAAACCCACTCCAACCCTGTTTGTCTCGAGTGCTTTACAATGCTTAGTTGATTATTTCAGTGTAATTACATTTCCAGAAGGAGTTTTGGCTCTGCTCTTCCGAGTAGGTATTATTTGCTTTATGTAATTGTAGAGCTTTGGTTGTCGTGGCAACGGGACAGTTTTTAAATTTAGAAACTAATTTGTTTTCTGTCACTTTGCTCTTTACTGTTAAAGGAGACAAGCTGTTTGCTATTAAATAAAACTTAAAAAGAAGGAGAGATTAAACGTGGATAAAAATACAATGTAGACAACATTGTGTAGCAGTCACTTGGAGGTGAAGTAGGAAGCAATGGCAAGGCCAGGAGGGAAATTCCTGAATTTCTTGGGAATTAAGAGGAATTTTTTTGTGCTGCTGAGGGGGATATTTTGTGTGTGAATGGGAATAAATCCAATGGGGCTGCTGCAAAGGATAGGAGGCCTGGAATTCCAAATTCCTGAGTTTATAATCCCATTTTTTTTTGTTCTCTACAGCAGTGGGGTCACTTGGCCTCCTTCATTTTTGGCTAAAATAATGACAATATGTAAATAATTTAAGCAAGTTGTGGAGTTAAGCACCTGGAAAATCTCAAAGTGATTTTTTCCCCCCACTATTCCCAGCAACTGAGGGATTTCCTGGTGTTTGTCCAACCTGTCCTAAAACCTCTCCTGATGGAGATCCCTGAATAATCTGTTCCTCAGATCACCTCCACTCAGATATAGGAAAAAAAAAATCCCATTTCCTGATTAAATCTCCTCTGCTTCACTTTAGGCCCATTTTTCTTATACCATCCCCAATGGATTTGTCCTTCCTCCTTTTTGCAGGAATTTTACCTGTCTCAAGGCCTTTCTTGGCCCCTTGAGGGTGTGTGGTGTGAAGGAAACACCAAAATTTGTGGTTAAATGAAAATCAGAGGAAGAGAGTTCTTTGGCTGTAGCAGGGGCACCAGCCAGGTGTCCAAACCACCCTATTTTAGAAAAAAAACTTAGGTTTTTTTTGACCTGTGAGGGACTCAAATGCCTTCTTGAGCCTAAATGCAAGGATTTCACAGTTCTAATTTTATTCATTATAAGTTAGATAAAAAGGAGGTGGAGTAATTTTATTGCATGACTTAGTTTAGACTATTGGATTATTAAAAAAAAGAAGGAAAATAAAAAAGGAAAAAGGAAGAACTCAAAAGTGCTGTCAGTGTTACTGAGCAACACCTCTGGTAATTAAGTCTGTGTTTTTGTGATATTTCTGTTATTATATTTTGTGTTATTTTATTTTATAATATAAATGGAACGAAATGGAATTGCAAAATTGGAGTGAAAATCTCCGTGCTCAGAATTTCCCGGCGATGTCAGCAGAGGATTCCTCAGGAAAATCCCGTGGTTGAAATCACCTCTCAGTGCCTGGGCCAGCCAGAAACACTTCCCCAGCTCCATTCAAAGTTCAGGAATTCTGGATTTATCCCAGCAGCTCCCTGGGGTGGCTTTTGTCTCATTGGTTTGGCTTCTCTGCTCAAATTTCCTGGAAAAATCATGGAAATGCAAAATACGGAGGAACGCTTCAGGTGGTCACCAGCTTCCATGAGGTCTTTAAGCTTTGCTGCCTAGAAAAACGTAATTAAAATAAATCAATTAGGAAGCTGACATTATTCCCAAGAAATGTCTCAGTCTCCAAAGGGATGATAAAAGGATGAAAAGGAGGTGGAATAAAAAGTGCTGCTGGCAGAGATGGATTGCTGGGCTGAGCTGCTTTTAATGGCTCTTCATTCAGCTGATGTCCTGTGCAGGCTGAGCTAGAGCAGAGTCACAGAGTAAAGCAGGGATTCATTCCAAGGATCTCCTCCATGGATCCACCTTGGGCAGCACCAGAGCCCAGCCAGGGCTGCAGCCAAGAGGAACCAAAATGGTCCCAAAATGCACGAGCGCTCCCGGGGGCTCTCACTGGGATCAGCTCTGCTCCATTTGCACCTTGCAGTTCATTGTCCCATTCCAGCTTTAGCCCAGGCACTCCCATCCTGCTTGTTTTTCTCTCTCCAGCCCACGCTGTTTGTGCTCCTGGGGCTGAGCTTTGGATCATTTGTCCTTGGTGCCCAGCTGGAGCAGGAATTGTTTTGTCTCCCTGCTCTGTGCAGAGAACTCACCATCCCATAACGTGAATCCCAGACCCACAGACTAAAGCAGCACAGGATGTGAGAAATAGAAAAGCTGAAACCTGAGGCATCACAGCCACTTCAGATGGATCCGTGGTGACAACCCAGGACACTCCTGAACATCTGCTGGCACCCTGACGTGCCAAATATGCCATGGAAATAAAAAATAATAATTTCCCCCCAGTCCTTCTGGGAATGCTCTGTGGCAAAACAAGCTGTTTTTTTAATGAATTGGGAAATTTTCTTTATTTTAATGCTTTGTCCATGGTGGCTTTTGTTGCAGCTTTAATTCTCAGACTCTTTCTGGAGCTCTGGGTTAAGCTGGGATGTTCCCTTGGAGACAAAGGTGGTATTTTAGATTATATAATACGATTATATAATACAGGCTTGGTACTTTTCTTTAAACAACATCTAAATCAGCCTGGGATCTTTCCAGAAAAGGGAGAATATAAAATATTGATGCTCCTGCTGGAAAAGTAGGTCTTTGAGATTAATTTTTGTTCATAAAATAGAAAGCCAAGGATTTTTAAATGACTTTGAAGAGCCAGGCTGGGGAATTCAGCCAGGGAGATGCAGGTTTGTGTTGGAGATGATTTTTTTTTTTCACTCACATTGGTGGCCTCAACTTGAGCTGGTGAAAACTGAAATTCAGAGTTAACACCTCCCATAGAATTGGTTTGGGTTGGAAGGGACCTTAAAGCTCATCCAGTTCCAGCCCTGCCATGGGTGGGGACACCTCCCACTGTCCCAGGCTGCTCCAACCTGGCCTTGAAGACTTTTAGAATTATTTTAAACTTATTTATCACTTGAAGACTTTTAGAATTATTTTAAACTTTATTTATCTCTGGAGAGGAATCCATGTGGACCAAACCGAGTCTCCAGTTTTGTGTGGGGGTGCTCCCAAAGCATTGCAGGAGGTTAAGCTGAGCTTTAGGCTTTGAGGCAGGACTGGCCATGATGCCAGATGTCGTTTGATGATGACCCGAGGCCTAATTGATCCTTTAAACAATGTCCCACGTGTCCCTCAGGCTTGGATTTCTGTCGGAGCCCAGGACATCCCTCCCTGGTGCCTCCAGACCCTGGCACAAAGTCAAAACCACCTGTGGCTTCCATTTTAGCCCATGGAAAAAGCTGCCAGCTCTGTGTGAGGAATTACAAGCCACAAGGGTTTGAGCAGTGTGGCAGTTGAATTAACACAGGGTGGAAAAGTGGAATTTTGGGGTTTTTAGAATGGGGTTCAAGGGGACAAGATGGAAGGGTTTGGGCGTGTCCTGACCTTCTTCTCCTTCTCCTTGCCCTCCATGTCTCGCTGTGCTGGTGACACTTTTCTGTTGGTTTAAGGCACAGACACACTGTCCAACATCAATGACAGATATTGGCACGTTATTGTAACCACGGCACACGGAGTTTTGGGTATAAAATGTGAACACTGCCCTGAGGGCAGACAGAATGCCATGGCCGAGCTGCTGGACAGAGCTCAGCAGGGCAGAGAGAGAATGTTCTAGAGAAGGGGAAATAAACAACCTTGAGAGGCTGATCCTGCACATTCAGACTCCTCCTGTCGCTGCTCGGGATGGGGAACGAGGACTTTTACACTCTCGGGGTCATCCCAACACACGGACTCCGAGAGTGCTGGGCTTTAGCTTTATTCCCACTCAGCTTCCTTATCAGCTCCGTGCCAGTGCTTATCACATAATTCTCTCTTTCACTGCTCAATTTACTTCAGCTGCCAATGGCACCTCTCCCTTTCTTAAAACACGGGGCCTTTCCAATTTCCAGGAATGTTTACAGTCTCCTCCTAATTTGGAGCAGGTGTTGGAGCCTCTCTCCTCTGCTGTGCAGCAGAAGGTTCATATATTTTTCATTATAGATGGAGATAAATTCTGGTGCTTGGGATGACCATCTGTCAATGGGTTTGTTCTCCTGCACTATAAATAAAACGGTTTGGGGTTTGTTTTGATTTATTTCATTGTGAGCCTGGTGTTGATGAGGCATCCTGCTTCCCACATGGAGTTTTATGGTTGGTCATTACCAACCTGCCTCATTCCGTGATGGGACTTTTTGTATTGGGATAATTCTGGTAGAAAATCAGGTCGTGGGAGTGTGAGCCTAAAATTCTTGGGGTTTAATGTTCGCGTTTAAAACTGATGGAGTTCTCCTATGATCCAGGATCGCTCTCGTGTGATGTGACCCAGAATTTCTGAGACAATAAATAAATAATAATAAAACCTTGGAGGAGGCTCTCCAGGGAAGTGGTGGAAGCACTGTCCTTGGAAGAGTTCAAAAGATGTGCAGATGTGGCCCTTGGGGACGTGGTTTGGGGGTGGCCTTGGCAGTGCTGGAGAATGGTTGGACTTGGTGATTTTGGAGGACTTTTCCAACCTCAGTGATTGTGTGATAATGGGGGATCTTGGAAAGGACTTTTGGTCCTGCTGGAATTTTTGTGCTTTCCTAGGGATAACATTAAAGATTCTGGGTATCCCTTGGTGCTGTCTGAGCTCATTATCCCACTCTGCATCTCATCCCCTTCCTTGGAGAGAATAAAATTCCCAAACTCAACTGTCCAGCTCATGGCATCCCCTCCCTGCTGCTTTTTGGGTAATCCTTTGTTTTTTTCCAGCATCTTCATGACTATTTTCAGGGCAGGGCATGAATTCTGCACTGAGCAGGTTTGAAGGTGTTGCAGGATTTGGTTGTGGAACCAAATGATTGTGGGACCTTCATGACAGGCTCCCTCCAAAAAATAATTTATGAAAAGAATTCCTGATGGAAATCAGGCTGTGGGAAAGGGCAGGGAGGTTCAGAGCTGGTGCCATCAGCCAGCAGAAAGCTGGGGTTCTGTCGGGAGTCTCAAATCCAAGGGATTTTGGCACAGTTTGCTCTTTTTTTGAACTTGTTTAATAATGGAGGGTCATTAACGTGCCTCTGAGCATGTTAACACAGCTGCAGCTATTGTGTTTTCGGGAGGGAACAGATCTTGTATCCCTGCCCTAAGAAATCTTATGGGAAATTTTCCAAGAGCTCATTAATAGCAGAGCCTAAATATCCAAGTTCCCCTCCAAGAAGGAGCACTCTGGGCTCTGCTTAATTGTTCTGGCAATTAATTTGTTACAAGAGCACTTCCAAACGAGCAGGTGGGTGAAGGCTGTGGGGAGGTGAGGTTGTATCAGCCCCCAGCCACTTTCTGCCCTCATCCCACCCAAAGTGATCCATGCAAACCTGCTGGAGAAGGGCATGGATCCTGCAGGACAGGGCCTGGTGAGTTGGAGTGAAACTTTTCCCATGGCTCTCCATTTGGGGGGTGTCTTGGTTTGAAAAGCCAGGTGTCTGCTAAGGAAGGCAGGAGCCTCTCCTGAAATGGAAAATGCAAACCCCCTCCCTCCCTCTGAATTTTTATAATTTTGAAATTAAGGGGCTCTCAGGCAAAGATATAGGAATAGGAATAACAGTTCTTTACTAGGAAAAAATAAAATTAAAATACAAATGCAGCAATACAAACCAGCACTGGCAGAGTCAGAGCAGGCCCTGGCAGCCTGTGGGTCAGGGTGGTGGCAGCAGTGCCATTCCATGGGGGCTCAGCCCTCCTGCAGTGCCAGCTGTGCTTCTGCTGGAGCAGGATCCTGGACAAGGCTGGAGTTTTCCTCTGGAGCTCCAGGGCTGGTGTGGATGGGCCTGGGCTCCCTCTGGGAATGCAGTGGGGCAGAAAGCTGCTCCTCTGGGAATGCAGTGGGGCAGAAAGCTGCTCCTCTGGGAATGCAGTGGGGCAGAAAGCTGCTCCTCTGGGAATGCAGTGGGCAAAGGCTGCTGTGGTGTTCCCAAGGTCAGATTGTATCCAGGTAGGAATGCTTGGCTCCTCCCCTGGGCGGAGCCTCTCCCCATGGGATGATGGAATTTTCTCAGCCATGCAGGGACACTCACTGGCCATGAGCAGAAGATAATTACTAATTAATAGCCCATGAACAGGAGATATCTCCTGGAGGGAGGATTGGCTGTGGGAGAGATAAAGAAAAGTGCCCCATGAACAGCAGAGAACTGCCCCAGCTCTGACAGAACACACAGCCCCAGGCACAGCTTTGCATTTCCAGCCTGAGACGAGGGGATATGTGGAATGGCTCTGTAGTCTGGAGGTAGAGAAAGCTCTTCCCTAAATCCTGGGTCATCATGTTGCCTTTCCATAGTTTATATATGGCCAATTACTTATCTTTGGAATTACAGCTGGTGGTGATGGCTCCTTTTTCCCAGAAAAAACAGCATTGAGAAAGGTGTGGTGTGGTTTTCAGGGAAGATCCCCCTCCTTGCACCGAAGAAATGGTTCTTTAAATACAATTTAAGAGATTTTTCAGAGCTTGCCTTAAAATTTCAGTCCAAAGTAGGATTTGGGAAACGTGTGCTGAAATGAAGGGATCTGGGCACGTGGAGCGCTTGGGCAGATTTGAGCATTTCAGCTGCAGAAGGAAAGAAAATTTATCTCACCCAAGTCCTTGGTGTTTTTAACTCAGAGACTCAGGAACTGGAGCTTGGCTCTTTATTCCCCAGCATGTCTAGTCCTGGTCCTGTGGAAATAAAATAATTATTATTAATTCCCATAACTCCAGTGCATTTCACTCAGATGAAAAAGAACAAGCAACGTTTTTGACTGGTTTGACTGATGGATGCTAGGAAATAAAATATAACTTCTGCAACGAAAGGATAAAAATAAATAATAGGGTTGTTCTTCCTCACAGATTTCTGGGGTAGTTCAGAATAAATAACTTGGAGAAGTTTGGCACAGAAAATCTCTAGAGCAGACATCCTTTTTGTGTCGTTTTACTGCAGGCTAACAAAATGATTTGGTAATTAAGCTTTTTTTTTTTTTTTTTGCATTTTGTGGTGAGATGGCCACAAGTGGTCTGAAAATTTAAATATAATGACTCCTACAAGAGACATTCTTGAGGCACTCAGAGCCAGCAGAAAGTTGTCTGAGGGATTCTCTTAGTGTGGCTTTTACTCAATTAGGATTTTGTTCTATTTTCTTCTCTCCAAGTGCAGGATCTGCTTAGGGGACTAAAAACTTGAATTTTTTGACATATTCAGCCCTTTCCTTCCCTTGACGTGGTGCCACCATCACCAACGAAGTTGAAGGTCTTCAGATCCTTCAATGTGAAGTAAATCTCCAGTTTCTGCTGATTTTATTTCCAAGGGTTACAATACCCTGACTGCTTTTGCTTCCTGGCGTGCTCAGAATTTGTGCATTTTGCAAGAAATGACAGAGTTATCTCAGCCTGCAGCTGAGAGCATCTCGCTAATATTAAACTCTAATTTGGGAAAGTGTTCCAAAAAATAAGACTTTACAAAAAAGAGGGATAATGGACGGAATTGAGTTCTGCAAAGAGAGAAAATTTGGTAGGAATTGAGTCTAACACCTCAGAGGAATGGAATATTTCACCTCTTCTACTGTGATCTCTGTTTTAAAGTCTGCAATTGTTTGTGTGCATTTAAACTTTTTTCTTTAGGGTTTTATTCACTCTCTAGACACACCAGGAAATAAGAAATTAGCTAGCTGCCTGCTCTTCAAGTGACCAAAGGGGCAGCTGGAGATAAATTACATGTACAGTTAAAAATTCAAACAGAATCCGTGTCTCCTCCATGCCCCCTTGAACAGAAACGTGGCTCAGGTGGCAGAACTTTGGGAATTCATGTCTCCACTGCCTTGACTGCCCTTGTACCTCAATTTGAAGCTCTGGAGAAGAGGAATGTCCTCCTGGTGCTGCCCAGTCCCCTGGGATGCCACTGGAATTTGTTATCCCCATGTCCTGACTGATTTCAGCGAGGGGAGCACGCTCCCACTGCAAGGATGGAAAGAGGGGCTGCAGAGCAGCTCAGAAATGTAGGGTGGGGGTTGTAAATCTTGCACCTGGCACTCCTGGATCTTTTCTTTGTGCTCTGGTAATTGAGATGTTCACCTCTGCAGCAGGAGCTTCGCAGTTGTGGGGCTGGAGCGTGGCCAGGGAAGGGAACGGAGCTGGGAAGGGTTTGGAGCCCCAGGAGAGGCTGAGGGAGCTGGGAAGGGGCTCAGCCTGGAGAAAAGGGGGATCAGGGGGGACCTTGTGGCTCTGCACAGCTCCTGCCAGGAGGGGACAGCCGGGAGGGATTTGGGATCTTATCCCAGGGAACAGGGACAGGAGGAGAGGGAATGGCCTCAGGCTGGGCCAGGGGAGGTCAGGGTGGAATCAGCAGGAATTTCCCCATGGAAAGGGTGAATAAACATTGGAACAGACTGTCCAGGGAGGTTTGGAGTGCCCATCCCTGGAGGTGTCCAAGGAATTCCTGGAGGTGGCACTCAGGGCTCTGGGGACATGGTGGGGATCAGGCACAGCTTGGACTCTATCCTTGAGGGCTTTTCCAAACCTCAACGATCCTGGGGTTGTTCACCCAGCTGAGCATTCCCTGCCCTCCCTCACCACAGGGTCCTGCCCACCCTATGCCAATATTATTTATTATCTATGATATTATTTATAATTTATTGCAACAGCAGATGGCAGAATCCCTTCCTGAAGTGTGACCGTGGACAGCAGCAGGACAAACACCTCCCACTCCACAGGGAGCATCCCAGCAGGGAGGGGATGGAGTCAGGGCTCAGCCTGGGCTCTCCGAGGTAAATCCATGTGTTTTCCTGCTGCAGGAGCAGCCCACCTCTGTAATAAACAGAGCTCCAGCGATTTGGAACCTCCCACTTTACCTAAGCCCTCATATCTTGTTTTCCGTAGCATTTTCTTAACCTTCAAAGAGGAATGGATTAAGTTTTTAAGTAGCAATGTGCTGGCAACTATCAGGACTTGTGTTTACCACCCAGAAAAAAAAAACAACAAACTTGTCAGGAGAATAACTTTAGAAGAGGAGGGAATGATTCCTTGCTTAATTATACATTTAAAAATGGTAAATTTATTCCTGCAGATTATTTCTAATGAATTATTCAGTCACCTTTAGGGAGCCCTGTGAAACAGGGAATGCTTGGGCTCCTCTGCTGGAACAGAATCCTCCTCCCCTGGGTTATGGGTGAGGGTTTGAGCTGGGATTAGACCGGGAAAAACTGGGAAAGGATCACATCAGCTCTGAATTATCACAGGGATACCTCACCTGCAGTGAGTGTGCTGCTCCTGTGCTTCCCTCACATCAATTCGTGCAGGTTTCCCCCTGATTGAAGCTTGGTGTGACAGTAAAAACCCCAAAAGTGCCACCATCTGTTGTGGGGAGAGCAGAGTGGGAATAAAACACCCTCTGGGCAAAGTTCAGGAATGATCCCAAGGTTATTTGTGACCTGACAGTAAATCCCAGTTTTGTGCACCTTGAGATTCACCTCTTGCACTGGAGTCTTCTCTGCCTTGAAGCTGGGAAGATTTGGGATGTGGTGCAAGCCTGGGAATCCTCGTGGATGTTTCCCACAGCTTCATGGCCAACGTGGGCATCCCCCTGCAGAGTCTGGTTCAGCTCTGCTGCCCTTTTCTGGGAAAACTCAGCTTTCCCCATTCTGGAGTGATCTTTGGCTTTTATGTCTTGTGTCCAGCAGCTCCATCTGCATCAGTAAATTCCTGCAGCTGAGAAGTGGGATTATCCATTCTGGGAGAAAAGACTTTGGCTAAATTCCATGAGGGAAAGGAGCCTGGATCTGGGGGATGAGCAGGAATTCCTGCAGTAAAATTTGGAATTATCAATTCTGGGCAAAAAGGCTTTGGTTAAATTCCATGAGGGAAAGGAGCCTGGATCTGGGGGATAAGCAGGAATTCCTGCAGTAAAATTTGGGATTATCCGTTTTGGGAGAAAGGACTTTGGCTAAATTCCATGAGGGAAAGGAGCCTGGATCTGGAGTATAAGCAGGAATTCCTGCAGTAAAATTTGGGATTATCCATTCAGGGAGAAAAGGCTTTGGCTAAATTCTGTGAGGGAGAGGGGCCTGGATCTGGGGGGTGAGAAGGAATTCCTGCAATAAAATTTGGGGTTATCCATTTTGGGAGAAAGGACTTTGCCTAAATTCCATGGGGGAAAGGAGCCTGGATCTGGGGGATGAGCAGGAATTTCTGCAGTAAAATTTGGGATTATCAGTTTTGGGAGAAAGCGCTTTGGTTAAATTCCATGGGGAAAAGGGGCCTGGATCTGGGGGATGAGCAGGAATTTCTGCAGTAAAATTTGGGATTATCCATTTTGGGAGAAAGGGCTTTGGTTAAATTCCATGGGGGAAAGGGGCCTGGATCTGGGGGATGAGCAGGAATTTCTGCAGTAAAATTTGGGATTATCCATTCAGGGAGAAAAGGCTTTGGCTAAATTCCATGGGGTAGGGTGGAGTGGAGGTGCCTTTTCCTCCCTCTTCCTTTTCTGGTGCTGAGAAACCCCTCCACAATTCCCTGCTTTGTTAATCCCTTCAGAAGGAGGCTCAGTTTTGGGGTTTTTGATGTTAAATCTAGAATCTCATCTTGATGTTCTCATAGGAGACAGCTCTGAGATTGCTATTAAGAAGACAAAACAGCCAAATTTTAAGTGCTGAACATTCACCCTGAAGACAAATTTTTCAGGGTAACCAGTGAAAACCATTCATTATTTGATATTATTTTGGAGTTTTAGGAAGCCAAGTGGAATCTGGGATGAGCATTTTGAGATTTTTCCAGAAAACGTGCCATAAAGAAAAATAATAAAGCGATTTTTTTTTCTGTCTAATAAAATATTTCTGTCATTTTTAAGTTCCCAGGGGGAAAAGTGTGGAAATTGCTCTCCAATAATAATTTTGCCATTTTGTTTTATTTGTGGGATGACAACACTGAGTAATCACAGAACACTATTTACAAAATTAAACCAACAGCAGTGCCTGCAATTCAAAGAATTAATATATCCACACACTCAAAGTAAAAAAAAAACAAACAAACAAATTAGAGGGAATTCACTTGTTTGACAAGAATGTTATTTTTCTTTTGTATTAAATATATTTATATATAAAAATATATAATATAATGTGTATATATATAATATGATGCATATATACAGTATTTTATTATATATAATTTTATATAATATAATGTTTGTATTATTCAGTACAAACTGAATATAAAAGGGGAAAAACCCATGAGATTGGAGTTATTTGGCTGGGAATAATTTGAATAATTATAATTCCCAATAATTTGAGATTAGAAGAGAGAATGTAGGGGGAGGAAGAGGAAAGGAAAAAAAACCAGTATTTTAAATTAAATCCCAGCTTAAATCGGTGCTTTCCTGCAGGATGAACTGCATGAGGTTACAGGTGTGAGGGTTTTTAATTCTTTGCAGTGGTTCCCTGCTAATCCTTTCCATCATCTCTTAGTTTTGGGCAGGTGTTGATGAAGGGTTTTTCCTCCGTGTGAGATTTGAACTTTGTGGTTTCCATTTTTGGTGTTCCTTGGCAGAGGGGAAGAGGGAGCAGCAAGGGATGAGCTGCACCCCCGGAACTCTGAGCAGGTTTTTGGTTCCTCCCCTTTTGGAGGAGAGCAAGTAGAAATTGGGTGATTTGGTAAAGCTTTATAAAATACGTTTATTTCTGTGTATTTTGGTGAGGACTCTGGATTGTGACCACTGTGAAAAGTCAGGACACTGCACACCCTGAGCTTTTAGTGAAGTATTCCCTGTGTGCCTGATTTTTATGTCACCTCCCTCCTACTAAATGCAGATATCTGGAATTTTCTTCTTATCCAGGCTCAGCAAGGGAGGCATTAGCACTTCTCTGCACGGCTGAAACCACACACGTGCACTAATTCCCACCCGGATTATTGCTCCCAGTTGTCCCAGCTTGCGTTTCATGAAGTTAAAATCCCCTCGAGGCTGGGGCACTTTGTGTGTGCCCACATCAGCCACACCCTCCAGAGGTCCTTGGTGAGGAATTGCTTTAGAACTTTGCTTGAAAACTTGGGAATTTTTTACAATCGGAGTTTTTATTTCTCATTTCTTGTATTTATTTTTTTTCCCCTGTTTGCTCTACTTAAAAGTGGCATAACTCAACATTTCCCTCAGTTTTTTTACTGACCGTGGACAGGAATATTTACAATATGCCCAGACCAAAAGGTGGAATTATTTCACTCTTGACTATTTTGATGTTGGCATCCGACAATTCAGCGAGTAGGACTAAAATCCTGCCAGCTCCTCTTCAGGAAAGCCTGGGAGCGTTGCAGTCTGAGGTTAACTGGAGCAGCTTTTCTCTCTTTCCTGATTTTAATCAATGCCTCAGGGCATTGCATTGGGTTCAATCAAGCTGCAGACAAAATGCAGCGCACTGCTAACCTCCTGTGCAGGTCTGTGCACAAAGTTTCTTCATAAAATATGCATGCAGAACACAGAGCTGTAATGGTAATGATCCTCTCTAGGTTATTCCATAAAAAATTCAGCATTTTAGGGTCTGTAGGCTTTGATTTAGATTTTTTTTTTTTTTTAAGGAGTTCCAAGGATTTTCCTTTTGTATTTGTTTATTTTTAATGAACTTTCCATTAGCATATGAAAGTGATATTAACATCCGCTGTGCTGAGCACTCACTTTCGGTTTCTTTCTACTGCTGGGACTTATTTAGCTGGGAAAAACGTCTAATAAAGGCCTGCAGATGGCATTCTTGGTCAGCCTTTAAACTCAGTCCTGGCTGAGCAGCAGCCTCCCTTTTTGTGCTGATGTGGGAGATAAATTGGAATTTGGGATGCTGCCTTTCCCCGTGCATGTTCTGCGTGGAATCCATTTGGGGCCCCGGCGTTCCTGCAGAGCCTGAGGATGATAAGAAGAGCAGGGAGCTCTCCTGATAACTCCTGAAATGATTTCTGCTGCTGCCTGTGTCTGACACCGACATAATCTGGAGTTAAATATGTGCTCCCTGCTCCAGCCTGGGGCAGGAGGCAGAGCTCCTGCTCCAGCTCCTTTTTATATTTTGTTCCCTGGAGAATTTTTTTTTTTTCCCCAGGTAACAGAAGGGTTATTTATAGGAATACATGGCTGTTTTCTGTTTGCAATCCCAAATTTCCAGCACAGTCACTAGACAGACTGAGGATCTGGAAGGAGGATTCCAGATCTGAGGATCTGGAAGGAGGATTCCAAATCTGAGGATTTGGAAGGAGGATTCCGGATCTGAGGATTTGGAAGGGGAAAACCCTTCCAAAACCCTTCCAAAACCCTTCCCCTGTGCAGGGGAGCTGGGAATGCAGCAGCTGTGGGATCACAGAGTCATTTTGGTTGGAAAAGTCCTCCAAGAGAAGCCCAACCTTTGAGCAAATACCACAATTCCCACCAAATCACATCACAAATACCCCTGTGAGAGCCAATTCCACACAATTTTCTCCCAAAATGCTCAATCTCTGGACAGTGCTCTGTGGGATTGTTACTTAAGGGAGGGTTTAAGGGGACGAACTGGGAAGTCAATAGTTTTCCCAAACATTTAAAACTTCTTTCTGGCAAAAAAAAAAAAAAAAAAAAAAGATATTTTAGACTGACACCTGCCTTAGTTCAACAGCTTCCAGGGAACATCCTTGTCCTGTTCATTTTCCAGTGATGATAACATGGACCCCGTTTATCTCCTAAACTCTCAGATTAGTGCATTCAGCTTTATAACTAAAATCAAACTCCCAGTTGTCCATAAATTGATTTCTGTGTGATAGGAACTATTTGTGTGTGCATTTTTGGGGGCTGTCTCCTAATTCCCTTTTACAGGGCTCTGTCCTGTTCTTTGATCCACTTTTCCTGTGCAGTTTCTGTTTCTCAACCCCAAATAAACCCTTTTCATCAAACCTGGGTTTTTTTTTCTACTTTTTACATGAAAGAACTGGGAGCTGATTGTCAGCCAGGATCTTACCTTTGGATAAAGAGTGAAAATCACATCAATTATCACATCCTTGGCCTGGACACAGCAAATGGATTGAATCATGGAATTATGGAATGATTTGGGTTGGAAGGGATCTTAAGCAGTGCCACCCCTGCCATGGCAGGGACACCTCCCACTGTCCCAGGTGCTCCAAGCCCTGTCCAGCCTGGCCTTGGGCACTGCCAGGGATCCAGGGGCAGCCACAGCTGCTCTGGGCACCTGTGCCAGGGCCTGCCCACCCTCAGGGAGGAATTTCTTCCCAGTATCCCATCTATCCCTGCCCTCTGTCCATGTGCAGCCATTCCCCCTGTCCTGTCCCTCCATCCCCTGTGAGTTGTCTCTCTCCATCTTTCCTGTAACTCCTTCAGGAAGGCCACACTTAGGTCACCCCAAATTTCCTCATCTCCAGGCTATGGTGGCCCTGCAGTTCTGCTCCCCACATCCCAACCTTGCCTTTTCCTGGGGGTTTCCATTGTGAGGAGCCTTTGAAAGTGTAATTTTCATATAAAACGCTCAAAATTCTGGCTGGGCCGGCTGGTGCCAGGTCAACAGCAAACCCCATGTGTGGAAATAAAAACCCCTTAACACAACCACAGAGGTAACCCCGAGTAGGAGAGAAGAGATAAGAAATATTCCTTTATTAGCTGAAGGCATAGGCAGAGTGAAGTGTCCTTAATGGACAGACACAGCAGGATAAGATTGGGTTAGGATGAGCTACAGCTTGAGTAATTTTGTGGGATATGATTGACTTCCTTTAAGGGTTTCTTTCATGGCTTCCCTTCAGGAGCCCTTGTTTTAATTGTCAGATGAGCAGCAGTGCTGAGGTGATGATGCAAGGTCACCGTCGGCTGTGCTGGAAGACAAAGGAGGAGAAGCCACAAAACAGAGCCAGCTTTAGTCTTGGGCTGTGTGTGACATCGAGATGTGGATAAAACCTCCAGAAGGAGAAGAGAGGGTGAATCCTAAATCCCATCCAATTCCAAAGTAACTGGGACACCTTCCACTGTCCCAGGCTGCTCCAAATCCCAATGCCAGCCTGGCCTTGGGCACTTCCAGGGATCCAGGGGCAGCCACAGCTGCTCTGGGAATCTGTGCCAGGGCCTGCCCACCCTCCCAGCAAATTCATAGAAATATAGGGACATGGATTTTCTACTTTTAGGTTCTTCTGTGGATGTTTCATCAGGTTTTAGGAAGAACGTGGCCTCTGAGCTCTTGGGGTTGGGTGTCCTGAGAAAGCGATGGAGCTGGGCTGGAGGTGGAGTTTTCTGTTCAAACGTGATGATTTTGGGAGCCCAAGGGAGAGAGATTTCTCTGGGTGTAGAAGGCATTGAAGAGCAGGCCAAGCCCTGAATGGCTGAGCTGCACTGCCTGGCACCACTCCATCCTCAGGGATGAGCTGCTGCACTCCCCTAACAGGTAAGGAGAGATAAGAAAGAAGAAAAAAATATCTATTCCCATTTTTTTCCTAAATTTTCCTAAAGGAATGCATTTTTTAACCAGCCCTGGAAGATTAAGCTGAGACCGTTTTCCCATATTTTTTCAGTCTTTTCTGTCCTGTGATCTGTATTCTGGGAATATCAGAGCCACGCAGCCGAGATCACAAGATGGAATGTTTGGGATATCAGGGCAGGAATGATAATGCAGTGCCTTTTTACTTTTCATTTTCATCTCGGATCCAGCTCTGTGTCACATTAAAGAGGGACTCCGTGCTCTGAGAGCTGTGCTGGGACGTTGCTGTCCTTCCCAAGGTTACAGACCAGTGCTGGAAGGCAAAGAGACACAAAATTGTTTAACTAGAGGAAAGAAGTTTCACTTTCCTTGCGCTTGTTTTCCAGCCAGTCCTGTCACTGGTTTATCAGGAACAAAATCTATTCCAAACACATGCTGGAATAAACAGCACACAGAGCTCAGCTCTGATGGCTGCTCAATACAGAGCTGTCAGAGCTGGATGAGTTTACACTTTATTTATTTTTTGATAATCAAATGCAAAGACCAAGAGTCCGGGACATCATGGAGACTTGTGACATTCAGTGGCTGACACTGAATTTAAAAAAACCCACCCAAAAATGTGTTGCTTTCATTCATACAGTGACTCCTGCAGTCATTCCTTACCTCTGGCAGATTTAATATTCTGGGCAGATAAACTGTAATAAATATTCTGATAGTTAATAATCATTTTGGGGCAAAAGCCATGTTCAGCTCATATTGAATCTTATCAAATGATTCTTGTTGACTCAGTGGCAGCACTGAGACCTCAGTAACTGCTCAGACTAATCCAATCGGATTATTAATTCTTTGGAGAATGATGATTTAATTTTTTTATCAGCCCTGATTGAGTAAAAGCTCCTTGTGCAGTGAGGAGAAAGGGGCTGGGAAAATTTACGTTCTGTGGCACGGGGTGGGTTTTGAGGTCCCTTCCATCCCAAACCAGTCTGGGATTCAGAGCTGCCTTTGCCCTGGAGTGTTCAGAGTTTTCATCCTTCTGGGAGAACAACAACTTCTCAGGCAGCTGGTCCAGGCCTGTGGGGTTTGTGGGATCCACGGAGGGAAATGAGGGCGGCCCCAGGACACGGCTGTGGGGGCACACGGTCAAGAAATCCCTTAAGGGGAGAACTCTGGGCTGTGCTGAGTAAAGCCGTGCAGTGAAACCTGTCTGTGCTGAGGAGGGGTTTGTGCAGCTAAAGAGAATCCCCTGGAGCCATTCCTTGTTTCAGAAAGGTGTGAAATCCACTTTTCCTGCTGTTAACGTGGGTGTAGTGACTCCTGCGAGCAGTTCCTATCCGTGCAAACAGCACAATCCACACAGGAGAATATTCCTCGTTGCACTGGAGACATTTTAAACTCTGTTTTTGCAATTACTCTGAGCTCTACAGTATAAGAAATTTAGAATAATTTACTAAACAAGCCTGCTATTCCACGTGTTAACAGAACATTTTCATGGAAGCCCTTGGTGAGGAATGAGGGGCTGTATTAAATGAAGTTTAAATAAAACATGAGCTAGAAAGAGTGTGTGGAAATTCTGGAAAAATACCTGTGGGATGCTGATCAGCCAACACATTTCAGAGTAGCTGTGCCAGGAGTTTTATGTCCCAGACAGTGCTGGAGATATAAAACCCCATCAAGGAAGAAAAAAAAAGATGATGAATTTTAAAAAGTCTGGGTACTAAGTTTCGTGTTATTATCAACTTAATTGTACACTAAAAGGAAGGAGCAAATTCGGGTCAAAACTTACAGCCATCATTTCAGCTGATAGGTACATAAAAGCTTTAAAGAGCAGCATGATCAGAAGAACAAAGCTGATAAAAGGAATTTTTGGGTTATTTCTCAGCTTTGAAACCTTCCTGAGGTCAGCAAGGGTTTTCTCAACGCTTTCAGCTGCAAAGGAAGGGGCTCCAAACTGTGGGACAGAGCCACCCACGATGCCCAAATGCAGCTGAAAAAGGATGGTTTTAGGTTTGCTGTTTGTTCCCAGTCCTTTGGATGGTGTTGGGAACAGACAAGACCAAACTTCTCATGGACAGGGCTTCAACTAATGAGAATTTATTTTCTAAAATCTCTGGAAGTGCCTCTATCTGTTGAGGGAGATGTTTGCGACCAAGGACTGACATCGTTCCAGAGCTTTGGAAAACACAAACCTGGGGGGATTGATTGAGCTCTGTAGGAATAATTTGAAAATAATTTGAAAAAATGGATTAAAAGGGATTCAGTGCCACCCCTGCATGGGCAGGGACACGTTCCACTGTCCCAGGGTGCTCCAAGCTCTGTCCAACCTGGCCTGGAACACTTCCAGGGATGGAGCATCCTCAGCTTTCAGGGCAATCTGTTCCAGAGCCTCTCTCCCCTCTGAGTAAAGTAGAACTCTTTTAATTACAGAGAACAGAGGAATTTCACAGTGTTTTCTTCCCCCTTGCAAAAAATATAAGGCGTGAGGAGTTGCAGAAAAGACCTTTCTCCATGATTGTGTGGTTATTCCAAAGGTACATTTCTGAGATGACAATATTTTAGTACAAGCCTTAAAAATAATTAAGGAAGTACAATTTTATTAAATAAAGAATCCCAAAATCCCCCCTAAAAGAGCACCTCTTTTGAGTTCTCTCTTCCTGAGGGCTTGGTGAAGGATTGCTGGATGCAGGATCTGCTGAACAAGAAAAACTCCTTGATTTCTGAATTTTTCTGGATCTCATCCTGACACAGTTGAAATGTGTGGGTTCTGTGCTGGCTCATGTGCCTCAAAGAGACTTTCTGGGCTTTCTTTCCCTTGAATTTGGCACCTTGTGTGATTATTATAATTAATTAGTGATATTGCATACCGCAGGAAATCACTTTGTAGGATATAATCCCACATCATTCCTACATTTATATGAAGTCTGAATTCTCTTCCCATGTGAAAGTGGGATTAATTTGCAATTTTTGATGCTTGACAGGGCAGGTAAGAAGTGCACCTCTGTGTTCTCTTGATGTGCATGTGCTGCTTCTCTCAGACCCTGTGTCCCGTCTCTAACATTCCACAGTTTTCTGTGGAAAATCCCAGTTTTCTGGTGCTGTCACCCCCTAGTTTTGTCACTGTGCTGCCCCAAGCTGCTCCTGGTAATGGCACTGGAGATTTTTGGCAACCTGAGCATACCTGAGCCCATGGGGGCAATTTAGAGCATTGCTACAAGCGGAGTAAAAATACAATTATTTTACTATTTCCACCCAAGACGGGGTGGGTGAAATCTATTCCAATTTCTTTCCATGATGGCAGCACTAAGGCCAAAAGGAGAGGATCCAGGATTTTCTAACCAGGCCATAACACCGACTCCTCCATTTTTAGGGGACGAAAAGCAGTTTTGCTGCAAAAAAAAAAAAAAAAATTGCAGCAAACTCCAAATTCTACAGTAAACCCAGTGATGTGTAAAACAAGCTGTGGAGAGTTATCATTCTGCTGCTACTTGTTGACCTCAGCTCCGTTTTCCTTATCTTTAACAGAAGAGTGATTTTGTGTTCCCGGAGTTGTTTTCGCCGCTGTTGGCTCCGGGCCGCGAGGAGGCCGCGGCGAGCAAAACGAGGCCGTGCACAGGAGTATTTTAAATATTTTCCTCTCTTTCAGGTGGCATTTGAGTTGCCAGGGTGGATAATGGCAGGCTGTGACACGTGTCAGCCCTCGGTGACAAGGCAGCGTGAGGAATAGGTTTGCGGACGGAGAGGAAACAAACGCGGGAATCGATGGCTTCTGCCGGCTGCACTGAACTGTGCAGGCCCCTGCGCCCGACAGTTTCATGTTTTATGCAAAAGTGCAAACTCTCCTGGAATGTCTGTGCTCAAAAGCATTTACAGAAAGAGTAGAAGGAAATGGGGGGAGAGCAGAGCAGGGAGCAAAGCCTGCGCGGCTGCTCTGCGTAGCTGCTCACAACTTCACGAGCTGTTTGCTTCTTAAAGACTCCAGCTCAAGATTTTCATGCTAAAAACATCATTTAGTGGGGTTATGGGCTGACTACATTATCCCTCTTTACAGGTTGGGGTATTGTTCCATTAGTGAGGAAAAAAGGGATTTTTTTTCCTTAATTTTTTTCTTTAGTAACATGAAGAAAATGTGGTAAAAATGGCCTTTCTTAGTTGGCCTCGTCCTGCAGTGTAATTTATGTGATTGCCTCTCTTGCAATCACATAAACCTCAGACCCTGCTTCTCTCCCTTCTTTAAAAAGCCATTTTTGCCAGCCTGCATTTCAGTTCTTGCTATGAAGATCTGAAATGTGATATTCTTTTCAAGGTCTCGAAAAATGAAAAGAAAGCCCCAGTTTTACAGCTACAAGTAACTGGGTGAAAATGTGCTGAGTTGTTTTATGACTTTGAAATGCTTGATATCTGAAAATCAGGGAGTTAAATGCCTGTAATGTGCTTATGGGTTTATTTAACATTAGAGGCTGAAGCAAGTTAATTTTTATTTTATTTTTTTTTTAAGTAAGGCTGAGCCAGGGTTAGCTTGATTATCTGAATCATCTGTCTTTGTCCACAAACATAAAAGAATTATGAATAATCCCTGAAGTCATGAGCTAGAAGGGTGAGATGATTAAAATTCATGTGGAGTCCACCCTTCTTGCCCTTTTGTATTTTGGCCCTCTGAGTTCTTCTCTATTACTGTCAAAGATAAGAATAAAACTTTCTTGGGTCAAAGTGAAATTAATTTTGAAATTTCTTCAGTTGGATAAATTAAAACCCCGTGAATCTGCAGGAGTTGCTGACACCGTGCACAGAAAAATACCTGCATGATACAAAGGAGTTCTGAGAACTGGTACTGAATCTTGGATTAAAAAAAGGCCTTTTATTGATTAAATGTGCAGTTTATATGAAGAAAAATAATTACCTCAGCTCTGACTTGGTACTCAATGTGAAGATGCCAAAATATCTGCCTGCTAAAGTAAATTATTTTCTATATTTTTGCCAATGCATTTCAGGGTATGAAACTGCAAAGGAATTTTGTTGTTTTTTTCCTGGAGATATTCATATTCAGGTAACCAGCCATTAACGTGGATTCAATTCTAACATATGCAAAAGAGGAGCGCAAAGAATTTGGGTTTTATGCATGAACATTTTTGTTCTGAAAGTTTTTAGGCGTTTGCTCAGGAATTAGCCCTGCCTGGCATGAAAATGAGTCTCATTCCTGTTAGAAAAGGAGAAAAATCTGTCTGTGCTTGAAGGATTTCGTAATGAAAACAGAAGGAGAAGGTCAGAACCTGATGTCGGAGTGTTTGTTCTTTTTTTGCTACTAATATTTCCCAGATTTCTAAATAATCAGTACCTGACCAATAATTAACTCCTCCAGGTAAAAGTGAATTAAGCAGCTGAAAGATTTGTTTCAAAACCTGCCAGTGGCAGAAATGGCTTTTTTCTTTCCTTCTTTTATTTTTTTTTTCTGGTGGAATCATATTTTATTTAGATTTGGGATTTTTAACTTTTAAATGAAGCAATAAAACCTTTAAATGTTTTCTCCTGCATCCCCTTTTTCTCCTGTGCTGCTGCTCTGAGTGATGGAGCCAAGCCTGAGCCTCACACTTTGAATAATGCATTAATTTCTCTGCAAGATGTGCAAGGCTGGAGGCTCATTTTTTGTCAGGATTCTGCTTCTGGTTACTTTGAACGGAAACTTTTCGTTCCAGCTGAATGTCAAGGGGTGGGGAATTCTTGGATGTTCCTGTGCAATTCACAATTTATCCAGTGGAAAGGGTGCTCCACTGGAGCTCCCCACCTGGAATTCATGGTTTGTGCTTGTCATTGTTGGGATTTCTCACTTTTTTTTGGAATTATTGTCCATCCTTCAGACTGGCAAAATGCTCTGTGAGAGGTGAAATTGAGGAAAATGATAACAAAACCTCTCCTTTGCTGTTTGTTCCCTTTAAATTCAACGAAAATGTTCTTTAAACGGAGCTAAATGGCAAAAGCAAAGGGCCAGAACTTCAAAATGGATTTTAAAAGGATTTCTCCAGCTTTTATGTGAAGTTTTTCTGCAGTTTGAAAGCTGAAGTGGCACCATCTCCCTGAAATGAGGTACTGGCCTTGCTTCATGGAAAGGAAAATTGAAATGCCCAAAGGTCTTTGGACGCTCAGGCCCCCTGGAAAGGCTCTCACAGAAGTGAGAGTAAATCCCAGCTCAAATCTTTATTAGGAAAGTGGGGGTTTGGGCAAGGCTTAAATATTTTGTCTCTTGGGTCAAATATGCATTTTGATAAATCCTCGAGCCCTGAAAGGGAGAGGTGCAGGGCAGAGGAACAAATGCCAGCTCTGGCTCTGGTTTGAGCACTGTCACTGCTTCGACAGATTCATTTTCTTTCCCCCTCTGTGATTGAGAAGTGTCCCTGCCTGGGGCTGGGGCAGCTGCTGGAAGGGCAGTGCTGAAGGTCAGCTGCCTCTCAGGAGGAGTTTTATTTCCCTGCCACTTTTCCCTGCTAGGGTCAAGGCTCTTCTCCTTGCTCCTAGAAAATGTAGGAGGCAATTAAGATTGATTCGTGCCATGAGCTATTTGACTTATTTTGGGTTTGGTTGTCTAGGCTCTTCCTAGCAGGAGGAAAAACTCCAAATATTCTCCTGCCCAACTTGGTCTGGAAAAGCTTCCAACACACTGGGCAAGTCTTTAGAACAGCTGATGGTTTTTTGGCTCTCAATCTTTGACCAAAAAACATATGTTAGAGGTGTGTAATGCTATTCAGGCAAATAATTGAATAAATAATTTGCCACTCAGCCGGTGGATATGTGAGAAAGCTGTTAAAATATTCTTGAAAGATGGCAAAGTATTTATCTCTCACCTGTATTTGGGGCTGTGGAAACCCATCCATTATTTCCTGACCCAGCAAAGTCCCAGGAAAATGCAGCCATTCCCTGGCTGGCACAACAGCCACTTGTTTGCCCACATAAATATGTGCAAAATAAGTGATTAAAAGCAAAAACTTTGAGAAAATCAATTAACACTGTGTTCCTCCTCCTGTGTCCAGTGGGGATGTGATTTTATGCAGACACCTTGATATTCCAGAGGGGGTTTTGGAGCCTGTGGTTCCTCCTGGAGCTGGCTGATGGGGAATGGTCCGTGGCCTCTGCCATGGAATTCCAAAGTGCTGAGAGGTGGCCAGGGATTTCCTCTTCTCAGTGACCTGAGAAGATCTTTTTTCCTTGTTTCAGAGAGAAATAATGGGGTTTTTGTTTTCAGGAATGTCTGACTTGGTGTTGGGGAGAGCTGGGCACATCTGTTTTATCTTCTTCTTGCCCCTTTCTTGCCCTTTCTTTCTCTTTTTCCCCCTTCCCCTTTACCCCCTTCCTATTTATTATTGCTCTTTTTAAAAAAAATCACCCAATTCCTTCCATCCAGTCCTCCCTTTTCCTTCCCCGATTTTTCCTGCCTCACTTTGGCTCCTGCCTAAAACACCCCAGTGGCAGCAGATGTTTTTTTTCCCCCTGCTGGCATTCCCAGGGCTGTAACCAGGAGCTGTTTTCCCTGGGCTGAGGCTACCTGAGCCCAGCTTTTGGGACAGGCAGGAGCTTTGGAATTCTCAGTGAGCTGGTGTTGGTTTTCTTAGTTTTTACAGAGATGGGGCAACTGAGAGGCATTTTAAAGGTTTTATTCCATTATCAGTCTTGATGAAGAGTGAGACAGAAGGGATGTAAAACTCAACGCCATTACAGATGTCCAAAACTGTGTGAACCAAGTTTGGAAAATTCTTTACAAATCCATTTCTCACAAGCTGGGATTGCAAAGCTGCCTTTAGTGGGTGCAACCAGCTGCAAAATTCCTGCTTATCTTGGATATGGGAAAAGCTTTGGTTGGTGTGAATCCAGCAGCGAGAGCACGGAGTCAGCTTCGAAAGTTTTCCTCTTTTTTTTTTTTGCCTTTAAAACAGCTCAAATTGGGAAGGTGCAGCCCTGGAGGGGGGAATGATGCTGGAGGCTGTGCAGGACGTTCCCTTGGAGCTATCCCGCTTTTCCAGCTGCTTCCCAGATCCCTGCTGGTCACGGGCTGATGGTTAAAGCTCCGTGAGACTCCACGGTGGGATTTGGAGGGATGAGGAGCGTTGGGAGCACAATGGGATGCGTGCTGGGAAAGCGGGAGGGGAGAGCTGCGCCTTTGAAGTGCAAAGAGGGTGAAATCCTCCCTGTGTCAGGAGCTCCGCGGAGCCGGCTGTGCCGTGGAAATCCCTGTTAAACCATCAAAGCCAGGCTTAAGTCGAGCTCAAGTGAATGGAGCCTCGTGCCTGCGGGTAAACTTCGCCCCGGCTGCTTGTTTTGGGGGAAGAAGCTGTTTAAACTGGAAAACACAATGTTTGGTCGGGATTTAACAGGGATCCATTGCTCAGGTGTGTAAACTGGACTCAAATCCATCCTTTAGCACCTCAGCAGGGATTTTATTCACCTGGAGAGGGCTGGGGCAGTGGCTGAGCAGTTTTCTCTGATGATTTATTGAGAAATAAATTTATTTTTGATGGTTAAACTGGGCTTGATTGTGCCTCACAGTGAGGGCACATCCAGTGGAGCTTCCCCATCCCAGTTTTACTGAGAACTTGGCAAATGCAAAAATAATTAACAAACAGGAGAGGGGAGGAAAGGAGGAAGGCCAAAGGGTGAATTACACTCAGGTTGAGGCAGCCTCAGCCACTCTGGAAGCTCTCGAGGTCTTCAGCCCCTTTGGGGTCTGGGCTTGTCCCCCGTGGCCTCCTGTGACCTCCCAGCTACTCCCAGGTGAAGTTTTCTTTCCCAGCTATTTTTCATCTATTCCATTCAAACTTTCCTAAGATTAATTTCCTAAAATTAATTTCTTAAGATTAATTTCCCAGCCTTTCTGTTAAGAATTTGAGGGAATTATTAATCATAACACCGAGACTCTTCACCAATTAATGGGTGTATTAGCTGGTATTAATCAAGTGTTGTTTACTGCACTCTTTATAAATGCCATTTTATATTTTTACCACTTCTTCACACCCAGCTTGTTGTACCCCCAATTGCTTTTATATTTCAAGGAAAACCAAAAGAGATTCACAAGCCAAATAATCGGTGAATTTTTTAAAATACAAGTGTTGTTTCTTTAAATGGAAAATGCTTAAAGGTGTTAACAGGGATTTAATGAAAACGCAGAATTTTGAGACAAAGTGAATTTTTTTCCCTTTGCTCACAGTTTCCATGGGATTGCAGAGCAAACATGGCAAAAGGAGGAGATTTTAAGCACAACCCAAGGTGTTTTACAGCCTCACCCTATTTGGAGGCACAGCATTTTTCCCTGGACCCTTGGGAATGGCACCACCAGCATCCCACATTCCCCGCTCTGCATCCCACTGGGGAAAAGCAGCTCCCAGGAAAGGACCAAGGAGCTGAGAAAGCAGCACCTGCTCTGGACTCAGAGTCCTTGGCTCATTGCATTCCTAAGAATATTCTTAAAGCACCTTCTGCTTTTCCTCACCCATGAAATTACTTCTGCATAACCAGCTCTGCCTGGCCTGCCCGGTATCCATCTTTTCTCCAATGGCTCCAGCGCATCCTTGGAATGCCAACAACCTTTTACTGCTGCTGTGTCAGCCAACAGCAAAAAATGCATCCTGTACCTGCACCGGGAAGGTCTTTCCTGGGGACCTGCAGAGCCACCCGTGCATATTAAACAGCTTAATCGTGGTTATTAAATTGCAGGGGAAAATGAGATTTGGTTGAGAGGAGGCTCTGCCTTCCCCCTCTCCCGGTTTGGCAGGTGAGATGTGGCCCTGGACACCTCAAGGAGACAGTGCTGAGTGTGTCTCAGAGTTCTGAAGCTGCATTTGCTGTGATCGCTGATAAATTAATTAAGCTTCTTCTAAAAGCGATGGAAATGACCTATTTATAGCTGCGAGCCTATTTACCAGCCTCAGAGGGAAACTGCAATTACATTTTCAGTTTAGAAATGTCGTTGTCTGCGCTGACCTTGCCTTGCTTTCTCCTGCCCTTCAAAGCAGAGCGAGCTCCGGGAAGTGCCAGGCTGGAAGCTCCAGGAGTTTGATGTCAGCCAGGAGGGCAGAGGCTGTGCCAGCGCTGGGACAGCTCTCACAGAGAGCTCTGGGAATGCTGCTTTCCCTTCCAAACCCACCCCTGCGGGATTTGGGAAAAGCACTGAGGCATCCCACGGTTCAGGCTGGGATGGAGGAGCTGTGGGAGCCTCCTGGAGCTTGCCAGGATGGGGAGGAGGGTCAGGGACCACCCAGCCCTGGCACTCTGCCCCAAAATCCTGTGTGAGTCCTCTTCATCTCCATGTGCCCTGGGGTGAGTTGGGAATTTTTGGGATTTCTGGCCATGAAAACCTCTCCTGCTGGCGTGGGAAGAGCCACCCTGCAAGCAGCAGATTCCAGGGGCAACCACGGGATCCGTGGGTTGGAAAAGACCTTGAAGATCTCATTCCTGGGACACCTTCACTGTGCCAGGCTGCTCCAAGCCCTGTCCAGCCTGGCCTGGGACACTTCCAGGGATCCAGGGGCAGCCACAGCTGCTCTGGGACACTTGTGCCACTGGATGAGTCATAACATCTTTAATTCCTTAATGAAAGGATATTTTTCTTATCCCACGTGCTCCAAATCCATTTTACTCATCTCCCACTGCCCTGTGCAGCTCCCAGAGCTGATATACATTTATTTTTAAAGCTGGATATTGTTTGTTTTTTCTTACAGGGAGCAGGAATTACAGGTGATGGCCTTTTAAACAAAAGATCCTTTCTATTTTCTTTTTTTTTTCCTAACAAAAGTGCCTTTGATTTTTTTTTTTTTTTTTAAGATCCCACCAACTCCCTGCTGCCTGCTCATATTTCAGGAGACGAGCGATGCAGTTTTTGAAGTCCCTAACAACAAACTCCATTCCAAAGCTGTTTAAAAATCCTCCTGAGGAAAAGCATCTCCCAGTTCCAGATGGCTCCAGCATTTATTGTCATTACAGTGTCATTTGCTGCAGGAGAACAAATTTCCTCTGGGGGAATGAAACCCCACCCGTGACACGGGGACAGATGCTGGAGCTCTGTGTCCAGGACATTTATCCAGTGGCCACAAGCTCCATGGAAGCTGTGGGCAAGGAATGATTGGTGAATCTGCCCAGGATAACCCCTGGTGACACGTGGGAAGGGATGCCTGGGGTTCTCTCAGCCCTAAATATCAGCAGGCAGGTGATGTCTGCAAAAAACCAAGGGCCAAACCACATCCAGCCTCTCCTCGCCACGTGGAAATAAAAATAATAGCAATCTGCAAGGAGAAGTCAGTAATAAATAATAAGAAATAATAACAACAACAACAACAATAATAATCATAATAATATCATCAATAATATTATTATTGATATACTATTAAATTAACTAATATTAAATTTCAATAATAAGCACTAATATTTCGATTTTAAGCTGTGCCTCGATGAGGTTTGGGTGAGGGGAGGGAAGACAAGCGACGTGTGGCCTGACAAGGCACTGCCACCTCTGAGCTGCTGCTGCTTCAGATGTCAAATTCCAAAGCAGAGGAAGGAAAATTGGACGTGATGAAAGGTGAAGGACGGCGAGTGTGGTGCAGTTCTCTGGTTGCTCTTTTCCCTCCTGTGCCTGGTTGTGCTGTGCTCTGCAAATGGGATTTTGAGGAGTTGTTACTCCAAATAAAGCTGCTTTTCCCCTTTCAAACTCTGAACTTCAAGGAGAAAACACATGGCTTGGTGGTTGTTTTGAAATAAATTTAGATTTCTTTTTTTTTTTTAAGAATGAGATTTAATTTTTCCAATTCCCTCTATTTCAGAATTCTGTCACCTTTTGGAGGTTCCTGCTTCTCCGAGGTCATTAATCCACCTGATTAATTCTCCACATGTTTTATAGGCTCTGATTGAGTTTAGCACTTTAATGTCACCTGTGACATAAAAAAAAAAAGAAAAAGGGAAAGGGAAAGGGAAAGGGAAAAGGAAAGAAAAAAAAAAGAAAAAGGGAAAGGGAAAGGGAAATGGATTTGTGATAATCCATTTAATGACCCTGCAAGGACCAGCTCAAAGGGGGAAGGTTTCCTTCCAATGCTCAAATCTTAATTTCGAGATATTTCAGGTTCTGAAATGACAGCAGAGAATCCACTCCTCTCTCAGCTGATGGATTTGGTGGGAATTTATTTTTTATTTCTCTGCATCTCCTGAATGTGACCCAGAGCCCCTGCAGTTGTGGCATCACTTTGAGCTGATAAACTTTTCCTCCACCAAAATTTTCTATTTCTGGTCATGGAAGATGCTGCTGAGTGTGTTCTAAATGTCTCAACTTTCCAAATTCTGGTGTCTGGGACGTAGGTGGACAATGAGCACTTCTCTCCCCACGAGCTCTTGGTTTTCTTGGGCAATCCTGATCTGGTTCCTCTCCTGTTCAGTGATGAAGACAAAATGTTCTGATGGAGTTTGACACACCAAAAAAAAAAAAAAAAAGCTTTTTAAAGTCTTCCAGAAAGGCTTGAGTGTTACAGAAAAGTGACTGTTAAAAATTCAATTGTAGCTTGACAACAAAAAGGGTTTTAGAAGAGGGAGCAGAAAATAAATAGCAAAGAGTTAAAATAAATAATATAGCAGAATAAATAGCAAATTCTTCCACCAGAGGGGAGAAAGAAGAAATCTGCTTGATTATTTTAAATGTTGTGTCCTGTGTGCATCCACCTCAGTCTGCCTCCACCCTTTTTTAAATACTCCCAGCATGCAGATGCTTCTTTGGAAATGATGATTTGGCCACTTTTAATGAGAAAAATATTAACTACCGAATTTATGTCAACAGAAATGTGCTGTGATAATATTTGAATTAACCCTGAATTTAAAATCTCTGTGGGTCTTATTTTACTGAAGCCTTTTGGATTAAGGATTATTATTAATTTCTTCAAGTGTTTTTTATTTTTTTTTCTTTGAATTTTCTCCACTAGCTAATTAATACCTAATACAAGTTTGGTGGAATTATATATTTCACAGGTGGATTTCATTAAGCAGAGCAATAAGAGGAGCTTTTCATTATGAAGGCATTGTGATGAACCTTGTGGCAAGTTGGAGGTTTCATTTCTTCAAGAGCTTTTCCTGAGGGGAAAAAATTCCCAAATTAATCCTGTAAACTTGCAATAATCCAAATACTGGCTAGGCAGCATCCAGTTTGCTCTGCACTTCTCCCAGTGCTAATGAGAAAATCAGATTTTTGTCTAAATAAACACAAAATCAGAGCTGTGTGTAAGCAGGTTCTGAGTGCTGAGACACATTTCCAGCTGAAACAGCTCTGAAATTCTGCATCTTTTTGGTTTTTTTTTGTGCTACTCGAGGAGATTTTGCAAAACCAAAGTTATAAACATATGGCCAAGGTTTGAAGTGCTTTTGAAGCACAATTTTGTCGTTAATGTCACTTGCCAGTGGCAATGGGGATGGTGATTCTGAGGGTTGCATCTCTACTAAAAGTTGGAAATTTGGGAGAGAGGGTGTTGGCAATGAGCATCTCTGCCTGCTCCAAATGGGAATGTTGGAGCTGTTTCCAAGGGAAGGAAAACAGGGATTCAGGGAAAAAGAAACCCAGGGAACAAAAAGTGAAAATTCAGCAATAAAAGAAATTATTCCTTCTCAGAGGCTCAGTTCGGTTTCCCCTGCTCTTAAATTGTGGCTAAAGGTAAAATTTACTCTTCTGTCAATAAATGTTGAATTTCTGAACCCACATTCTGCGATCGTGCACCAGAATGTAGAAAATAAAACCTTTTTATTTCGGTTAGAATAAACCCAGATTTTGCAGACTTTGGAACTTTATGTTTTAAGAATGAGAGTTGATTGCCAGTCACATCTGGCAATATCCTTTGGGTTCCTTCTTCCAGGGATTCCCCTGAGGGACCAGAAAATGGGAATGTGCTTTCAGGATAGAAGCGGGGTGGGAAGACTCATCTTTATCCCATAAAGTGTGGTCAGTTCCCTTCCAGATGTGGGCTGTAATTCCAGATGTGTTTAGAATCCAGGAGTTAATACTGGGATGCCTGATAGCCACACCTCCAGCAAGGAATAATCCAGCACAATGTTTGGGGAATCCTGGAGTTGTTTGGATTGGAAGGGACCTGAAAGCTCATCAAGTTCTGTCATAGCATTGCATTAATTTAAGTAAAATATCCTCCAGCAAGGAATAATCCAGCAAAATGTTTGGGGAATCATGGAATGGTTTGGGTTGGAGGGGACCCTAAAGCTCATCCAGTTCCACCTCCACCATCCCAGGCTGCTCCAAGCCCTGTCCAGCCTGGCCTTGAACACTTCCAGAGATCCAGGGGCAGCCACAGCTGCTCTGGACAGTGATGGTGAGAGATTGATAAACAGAATTTTTTTTAAAGGGATTGGATCAGGGAAAAATCCCAAAGGAAGAGTTGGTTTTATTTTGCTTGGATTAAAGATATTTTGGTGTGAGACCCAAACTCCTCCTTGAAGAAAGGAGCTGGTTGGGCTCTCCTTTGTGGTGGTTGAATGTTAATTTCCACTTTTCTTTCACAGGCATTATGCTAAAATGATAAACAGAAAGATTTTATTGAGCAAACAGAATTTTTCAAAGCAATTTCTGAAAGAGGCCTGACATCCAAAGCGACTCTTCCCAAATATTTCATATTATTTTGGTGCTCTGATTGAAATTCTTGCAAAGCAATGTTTTTATGGCTGCTCTTTCGGAACAGTAACTAATTACGTTGAAAGGATTACTGCTGTCATTTTAAGAGCAGCAAAACGATGATAAAGTACAAAAATGGGGAGAGAGTTTGTGATTTGCAGTCTCAGAAGAGCAAATGGAATTAACTTGAAATAACTCTTTACATTGCTACAGTCAAAAATGGGCAGGGTGTGCTATTTCCACAGAAGCTGCAGACTTTATTTGGTTTGTTGCTTGATTTGCTCTCGCTCTGATTAAATTTGAATGTGGCTGTGCCTCTTACATAAGTAAATATTGCTCAGCAGAAGACCCACAGATGGTGGCCCCTTGTTAAAGGCTGGAAGATGCCGCTGTGCGGGTCTCAGGAAGGTTTCTAAGGGAGATAAAAGGGGATTTTTAAGGGATTCAAGGTGTTTTTCATGCTCAGTTTGAGCTGCAGGGTCCTTTGGCAGCTCTTTGCACACCTTGTGTGTGGGGTTTGGATGCTCTGCAGAGCCCAGTCCTTTATGGGCCCGGGCTATTCCCAATCCCAGTCTTTGCTGTTCTATTCCTCACTCTTTCCTGAGGAAAACCAGCGTGGATGGTGCCTTTGGACTTGGAGCCTGCCCTGCTCTGGTCCTGGTTCTGATTTTTGGTGGGGCAGGAATTAGAGATTCTTTCCATGGCAGGGACCAGATGGATTTGGGCTTGTGGCTGTTCTTCACTCGGCACCCTTGGGTTGTGACCTTCAACCTTCTCAAGAGGGGGATGTTTGCTGTGGCCAGAAAAGAGGGATTTTGCCTTCCAAAAACCTCCACAATTAGAGGAATTCTCCTCCTCTGTGCTGGACTTGTGTACCTGATGGATTTGGGGGTCTGATGGCTCCAGGTGGATTTGGATGCAGACTCAGAAGTGAATTTGAGGGTTATTCCAGCAGCTCCAGCAGGTGTGGCAACGTGCAACCTGCTCACCTGGAGGCTTTTGATTTTAATTCACACCTTCCTGAACAAAACTGAGCTCAAAGAAGTGAACAGATCCCATCAGCTTTTGAAGAAAGACCTTGAGAGCTTGTGAGGAGAATTAGGAGAAGATGAAAGAGGCAGCGTGGGGGGTGTTGAGATGGAGATGAACTGCAGGGCACTTCTCTAATTAGTTTAAGGAATTAATATTTTTTTCCTATTTATGAACTTTTAATATAAATCTGCGGCAACAGATCTGAGGGTCTGGAGGACTTTTTGGAATTTTTAGCTTCCTCCCCACCCTCCTTATATGTTTTAGGTCAAAAGGACACTTTTGTTCTATTTGGAGCAATGGCTTGGTGTTAGGATATAAAGGGATAATCATAATAATAAATACCTTGCTTAGAGCGTGCTCAGAGAGAGCCTTCCCAGGATTTTCTCAGGACCTTAGAGCTTGAATTGCCAGCTCTTCTCTGGAAGATTGCTCCATGGTCAAATGTACCCTGAAGGACAATGAATTTTTCATTGGGTTTTAAATGTTGTGGGTTTTTTTTTTTTCCTCCAACTTAAAACCATGCCTGATCACCAAACCATGCATCCTGTTGGACTGATTCATGCATAAAAATGCATTTTTAGCTGCATTTGCTACACTAAATGCATTTCCTTCCCCTCTTGCCAAAAGCTGATGCAGACCTGTGCTAAATGTTTTTCCAGGCAATAGAAACACTGCGATGATGCATAATTGTGAATAAAAACCATTATGTTAATATAATGGGTGTAAAGGCACTGGTTTGATTTGAGGAACCTGAGGGGGAAAAATCCATTTCAAAGAACTTGTGGCAGCGCTTGTTTGTGTGCAAGAACCTCATCAAAAATACTGCAGCTAATTACACCCTGTTTTGTGAGACTCCTACACTGGAATTGTTAAACTGCACCCTGGGCTGCACTGGGGGTGCTGCTTTTGTCATGTTCATGGAAAAATGGTGCATTTTGTTTTTTTTTCAAATGCATCAGACTGTCCCTGCTAAGATAATGCCAATGGAATGGGACCCTGTCAGGGGATAATGGCCCTGCCCTGGATGCTGTGGAGGGAAAGCTGGGACATTTATCAGAAATAAGCATTGAGGTGAAGTACAGACATTTATTTCCAAAGCCTTTTATCCTGTCCAAACTGTCTATAGGATGCTTTTCCCATATTTCCCCCCCCCCCCTTTAGCTGCATCTACACCAAGTGAGTGATGGGCAGGATTCTGGCATTTTGCTTTAATGGTGCTGCAGGATTTTGTGCTGCTGAAAAGCTGTGCCCTGGTTGGGTCAAAGAACAGATTCACAATTTGGGAATGGAAGATGCAACCATTTCTTGAGAAATCTGGGAATCACAGCAAGATTCCTGCTCGTGTGCAAGGGCTACTCAGTTTTCCATACAGGGGGAAGAGGTTGCCATGGAAAGAGGGCAGGGTCGGGTGGGATATTGGGAAGGAAGAGACAAAGAACTCGCAGGGTTTTAAGCAAAGTTTTTTGGGTTTCAGCCCAAAAATGGGGCTGCAAATGATGAAGGCAATCCCTGCGCCATTCCTGCCCTCCAGGACTGGGACATGGGCACGTCCCTCCTGGGGAAACGCCAAGCTGAGCGTGGGGTGTGGGGAGGAGAAGCAGCAGGATGGGGATCCTGGTGTCCCCCTGCGCTCTCCTGCTCCCGTGGGACATGGACCAGGGCTGGCCTTGGCTGGGCCAATGGCTGGACTCAGCCTTAGAGGGCTTTTCTTACCCAGACAACTCCATGGGTGCTGTTCCTCAGCCTCTCTGAAGTTCTTCAACCTCTCTGAGGTTCCTCAACCTCTCTGAGGTTCCTCAACTTCTCTGAAGTTCCTCAGCCTCTCTGAGGTTCCTCAGCCTCTCTGAAGTTCTTCAACTTCTCTGAGGTTCCTCAACCTCTCTGAGGTTCCTCAACCTCTCTGAGGTTCCTCAGCTTCTCTTAAGTTCCTCAACTTCTCTGAAGTTCTTCAACCTCTCTGAGGTTCCTCAACCTCTCTGAGGTTCCTCAGCTTCTCTTAAGTTCCTCAACTTCTCTGAAGTTCTTCAACCTCTCTGAGGTTCCTCAACCTCTCTGAGGTTCCTCAGCCTTTCTGAGGTTCCTCAGCTTCTCTGAGGTTCCTCAACTTCTCTGACGTTCCTCAACCTCTCTGAGGTTCCTCAGCCTCTCCGAGCTTGGCTCTGCAGTGAGCTTTTGAATTGTTTTCCAGGACATTCTGTGCTGACGTTTCTGTTGTTATTTCTCCCATGCTCTACCCCATTATCCAGCAAACTGCTGGAGATTTCCAGTGGGAAACTTCACCTGTGCCACTGGAGCTGCCTCTGGAGCAGCTGGCTGAGGAGATCCCACTGCGGCCGGACAAAGGGCTTTAAACTCTGAGTGGATTTATGGTGGATATTGGGATGAAATTCCTCCCTGGGAGGGTGGGGAGGGGCTGGGATGGAATTCCCAGAGCAGCTGTGGCTGCCCCTGGATCCCTGGCAGTGTCCAAGGCCAGGTTGGACAGGTCTTGGAGCAGTCTGGGACAGTGGAAGGTGTCCCTGCCCATGGCAAATCCTCCAAGATTGATTCCACTTGTCATGGAAAAGGGCAGCCCTGAGATTGGACCCAAAAAAAACCCAGCAATGAGAGACACTTGAACAAAATATTTAAAGATTAAGCCAAACCCATAAATAACCTTATTAAAACTATTTAATTAGTTAATTAATCCTTAAAAAATCTTATAACTAAAAATCTTAAGACCTTCTGAACTGTGTAGGGAAGATGTGATTCCTTCCTATATAAAAACAAGAAAAATAAATCACATCATCTAAACCAACTTGGTATTGTAAATGCAGGTGAACCTGGTGGGAAGAAATGCTGATGTCTGACTCCAGTTCAGGAGGCTGAATGATTTCTTTATTATAACTGCTATAATACATTAATATACTATTTAAAGGAGATACTAAGACTACAAACCTACTTTTCTAACTCCCATATCTAACTCACTCACAACTCGTGCGTCTCTCTGAGAGTCCAGCCACAGGTGGGTTGGATTGGATTGGGTTGGATTGGATTGGATTGGGTTGGATTGGCCATCAGGCCCAAACAATCCTCACCATGATCCAACTAAGCAACCACCCCAGGTAAACAATTCTCCAGGCACATTCCACATGGGGAAACAAGGAGCAGAAATAGAAATTGTTTTCTCTTTCTTCTCTCTGTGCACCTCTATGAAAAAATCCTGAGAGAGAGAAGAATGTGCCTACCACAAACTCAGAACTCTAATCGTCTCTAATGCCTTCAAAATTCCTTCACCAATCCTCACACTCCAGAGCTTTTGCTGTTCCAGGGGTGCCAGCAGCCCGGGATGGAGGGGGCACCTCCAGGCTTGGCACTGCTCCTTGTGCAGTGATCCCGAGGGCACTCGGGGTTTAATTGATGCTGTGAGGCCCCACAGGCCTTGTTGAGGTCAGCTCGAGGATCCCAGCTTGTTCCAGAGAGGATTGGATCAGACCCCAGCAGCTGAGAGGTTTTTATTTTCTCTGGTATGCACCTGCCAAGACTGGTGGAATAATGGGAAGAGGCTCCTTGACCCCAAACTCTGCTGCTGGCAGCATGCTTGGGAGGAGAGGGGTGAAAAATTTGCATTTACATGAGGTTTCCTGCTCATGAATGCATCACCCAGCAATTCTGGGTAGATAAGTGGTGGTGAGTGTTTATCTGGCCAGTGTACAGAGTGAGGAGTTACTGCTGGAAGGAAAAATAAGTGTAGGAAAAACGCAGGAATTTGGTAGGTGTGAGCAGTGCTGACTTTGGGAATAACTTTCAGCTCATCTGCTGCCCAGTTTGGGAAATATTGCCCGATGTGTGATGGACCCTGCAGCTCAGACCTCTGCCCCAAAGCCATTCCCATTTCTCCATGTGGGAAAAAGTGAGCCAGGGGTTGAACCTTGAGGAGAGCTGTGGATGGGGGGGGGGCACTGGGGTGACCTCACCTGGAGTCCCGTGAGCAGTTTTGGGCAATGGAAGAAAGAGATTTAACTGTTAGAGAGTGCCCAGAGGAGGTCGGTGAAGATGGCCAAGGGTCTTGAGGGGAAGCGGGATGAGGAGCACCTGAGGGCACTTGGAATGTTCAGCTGGAGAAGAGGAGACTGAGGGGAAACTCGTTGGGGTCTGCAGCTTGCTCGTGAGGGGAAGAGCAGGGACAGACACTGAATTCTCCTCTGGAATGGCTGGAGCTGTGCCAGGGGAGGTTTAGGTTGGATATCAGGGAAAGATTCTTCCCCCACAGGGTGTTCAGGCACTGGAACACCCAGTGTTCCTTTCAGGGAAGGAAAAAGATAAAATTAATAATTGATTATCGACTGTTCCCACCTCAGAGCAACGTGGGTGCAGCATCACAGCACGCAAAACCTGCCTTGTCCTCTCCCAGGCTGAAGAAATAGATTTTGTTTTCTCATTAATGAAATATTAATTGCGTGTTTATATTTTGGTGTGGCCTAAAGTGAATATTAGAGTGCCTATAAATAAAACATTGCCAACTTTAATACAGGACGGGGTTTTCTCACATTTGTCTTAAATGAGCTCATTATAGTGGAGAAGGTAATAAATATTTGATTCCGGGGCATGTTAATGAGGTGCTTGCTCGTGAATTCAAAGTGTTTAGCAGAATTTTCTCTCCCCTTCAAACATGTTATATAGTGCAAACATTTTGAATTATTTAATCAGGAGGATCTTTAAGCACTCCGGTGCTGTGTTTAAAAACCTAAACCCACAAAGCCACAGAAGCAATTAATGGCTGCAGCTTCCCAAACAGATGATAATTTGGTGAGTAATATTGTTTGTTTTCAGTTCAGGGTTTCCATGGAGGGCTTCCCTGCCTTTGGAGCTCTCCCTGCATGCAGTGTGGCACAGCAGTGCCAGGACATCCCTCTGGCTGCCCTGGTGTCTCCAGACCCTGGCAGGGGGCTCGGGGACCTTGGCACGAAGTCAAAACCACCTGTGGCTTCCATTTTAGCCCATGGGAAAAGCTGCCAACTCTGTGTGAGGAATTACAAGCCACAAGGGTTTGAGCAGTGTGGTAGTTGAATTAACACAGGGTGAAAAAGTGGAATTTTGGGGTTTTTACAATGGGGTTCAAGGGGACAAGATGGAGGGATTTGGGCATGTCCTGACTTCCTTCTCCTTCTCCTTGCCCTCCATGTCTCGCTGTGCTGGTGACACTTTTCTGATGGTTTAAGGCACAGACACACTGTCCAACATCAATGACAGACATTGGCACGTTATTGTAACCACGGCACACGGAGTTTTTGGTATAAAATGTGAACACTGCCCTGAGGGCAGACAGAATGCCATGGCCGAGCTGCTGGACAGAGCTCAGCAGGGCAGAGAGAGAATGTTCTAGAGAAGGGAAAATAAACAACCTTGAGAGGCTGATCCTGCACATTCAGACTCCTCCTGTCGCTGCTCGGGCTGGGGAATGAAGACTTTTACACTCTTGGGGTCATCCCCACACCCAGACCCCGAGACAGCAGTGGCACTCAGCCCGTGTGGGTACACTTCCAACAGGTTTTATTGGCATTTTTACCCACTGGGTTGTGCCATCAAGACTGTTTTAATACAGATGCAAACTGTGGGATTCACGTTTGCTGTTAAATCCATATTTCTCACCAGTCACCCCCACATTCTCGTGGAAATGCTGCAGGTGTTGGAGAGCAGAAGTGAAGTTGGGAGGGTCCAGCCTGGTGGAATTTGGTTTCTCTCCCTTGCAGTTCTTATTCTCTCTTCCTGGCCTGGTATGAAATTTACATATTGTAACACTCTGCGGTGGGTTGGGTCTGTTTAGGTTGTTGTAATTACACATATAATTATGATTATGCCTGGATTATGGAGGGAATTCCTCCCTGGGAGGGTGGCATGGAGGGCAGGAGCTGGGATGGGATTCCCAGAGCAGCTGTGGCTGCCCCTGGATCCCTGGCAGTGCCCAAGGCCAGGCTGGATGGGGCTTGGGGGCACCTGGGACAGTGGGAGGTGTCCCTGCCATGGCAGGGGTGGGATGGGATTTCAGGCCCCTTCCCACCCAAACCCCTCCATGGTTCTATAAAGATGCAACACCCCACTAAAAGTGGTGATCCCAAATATTTCTCCTCACGTGAACCTGTTGTTTAATTTAGCCACTACAGTAATGCCACATTTTTCCTCATTTCGTTCCCACTTTGCATCTCTGACAGTGAACTTTGGGGTGCTTCTGGTTCCTGCACTTCCCTCAAAGCCCCTCCAGTCGATGCAGAGGTGGGAGCAGCTCTGGAAGGGGTTGATGGTGATACCATCACTCGGTGGGCAAGTCCAGGGCTCAGCAAGAAGCAGATTCCTTTGGTTTGTGGTTTGTGGTTTGTGGCTGGGCATTAAAAGGGGAAAAAGGACTGCAGGAACTTCTATAATTCTTCTCATAATTTGGGTCATCTTCCTTCATCAAGGAAACCACGAGGGGAAAACCGCGGAACTCCGAGCAGATATTTTGGAACAGCATTTGAGAAAAATTCCTTTTATTAGGAAAGGAGGTGAACCTTGACGTGGTTTCACCACTTTTTAAAAAACAAATTCAATTCCTGCCTGCTGGCCCTGAGCTGGCAATTCCCTTGTTGGAAAAAGAGTGGGAATGTTGGGGAACACCTGGAATCAGGTCCTCAAAATGTCCCTACCAGCACCTTCCCATACCTGTCCTAAAAGGCTCTTCCCAGCTGCAACCATGGAAGCTCTGCCTCCAAACCATCGTGTTCCTTGCTAATGGCTGAGCTAGGGAAAAGGAATTGAAAAGCAGGAATGTCAAAAAAAAGGAGATTGCCAAAATCCTGAGGAGCTTTCATCTCCCTCAAAGCCAGGAGAAGCATGGACTTTTGAGGAAGGGATATCTGGAAAGTTGGGAGAGGTGAGAAATGTTTCCACTCTCGCTTTTTCTAGCTTGTAATTATCTGTTTTTTAAATTTATTTTCTTTCCCTTTCCTTTTCCTTTTCCCTTTCCCTTTCCCTTTCCCTTTCCCTTTCCCTTTCCCTTTCCCTTTCCCTTTCCCTTTCCCTTTCTCTCCTTCTCCTTCTCCTTCTCCTTCTCCTTCTCCTTCTCCTTCTCCTTCTCCTTCTCCTTCTCCTTCTCCTTCTCCTTCTCCTTCTCCTTCTCCTTCTCCTTCTCCTTCTCCTTCTCCTTCTCCTTCTCCTTCTCCTTCTCCTTCTCCTTCTCCTTCTCCTTCTCCTTCTCCTTCTCCTTCTCCTTCTCCTTCTCCTTCTCCTTCTCCTTCTCCTTCTCCTTCTCCTTCTCCTTCTCCTTCTCCTTCTCCTTCTCCTTCTCCTTCTCCTTCTCCTTCTCCTTCTCCTTCTCCTCCTTCTCCTTCTCCTTCTCCTTCTCCTTCTCCTTCTCCTTCTCCTTCTCCTTCTCCTTCTCCTTCTCCTTCTCCTTCTCCTTCTCCTTCTCCTTCTCCTTCTCCTTCTCCTTCTCCTTCTCCTTCTCCTTCTCCTTCTCCTCCTTCCCTTTCCCTTTCCCTTTCCCTTTCCCTTTCCCTTTCCCTTTCCCTTTCCCTTTCCCTTTCCCTTTCCCTTTCCCTTTCCCTTTCCCTTTTTCTTTTTTTTTTCTTTCCTTTTCTCAGATTTGCCACTTTTCCTCCAAGGAATTCATTCCCCAGGGAGCAGATAATGGAGAGGGGCCTGTCAAGGTATCCCAGTGCTGTTTCACCAGGCTTAATCTCAGTTTTAAACCACTTTTCCCTTCAGGAAATGGCTGCTGAAGCATTTTGAGCAACGCGGACTCAGCTTTTAAAGGGCATGAAAGTTAAAATGCAAAACTAAATTCAATTAAATATTAAATTTAAAGCCACTTGCACTGAAAACACTGAACTGTGAGGAAGCAAAGCCAGCTCTGGAAATTGAGGTGCTGAGGTGTGGGTCAAGATTCCAGAGTTTTTTCTTCCAGGAGCTGGGATCAGCCCTGATTTAGGAAATATTCAGGGTTCATCCCAGGAAAACAAGACCCTGACTTGCTAAAAATTAAGTAAATGAGGCTTAGTCTGGAATGTTTATTAGAATAATAACCAAAAAAAAAAAAAAAAAAGCCCCAAACCCAAGAAAACCCAAAAGATATTGCAGTGATGGATGGTTTTAATTAGAAGTAAGTAAAGGCCACTTTAAAAAAGCTTTAATTTCAAGCACTTTCTGTATTTTAGTGCTCCTGGAAGGCAAAGAATATTAATTCCTGGAGCAAGAATTGGAGAAGTAATTTGGCTTGGCTTTAATTTAGTAATGATACAATCTAGCTATAATTAAATGGGAGCAAAAAAAAAAATCTGGGGAACAAAATTCAGTTAATTTAGGTCCAAACTTGGTTTGTTCCTCTGTAGTTAATTTGCTTTTTAAATTGGGAAGCATCACCATTTTCAGGTAAATAGAAGTGCTATCAACAACCCATAAATTCCACAGTATTATTTAAGTAGTTTGTGAGGGAAAAAATGGTAGGAAAATCCTTAAATTAAGATTATCCTGGAACATAAACTTCTCTCTAGTTGAGAGGCCTGATTGTGACAAAAGTTAAACCGTTGTGATTTATGTTATTGACTTTGAGATTTGACTCTGTTGTTTTTTAAATAAGTGTTGCTAGATTAAATTTGACTTTTTTGATTTCCCAGTCCATGAAGATTGTTGATACGTTCAGAAACACAAAATCAAATTTCAAAACAATTTGCTAAATCTTCCACAATATCCTTGAAAAATAAAATTTTAAAGCTTGGAGGAGCCACGTTCAAATTCCTTTCTTTATGAAGGTAGAAAGATGCCCATCCACAGCAGACATTTCGTAATGAGAAATTATATTTATTAACTTTTAAAATGAGTCTCTGCATGCATCTGGATAATTTGGCTCTGTCAATATTGATCCCTGCTTTTTTTGTTGTTGATCCCTCTGGGAAATGGATTCTCTCTGTAATATTCCCGGGGCTGATGTTGGTTGTTGATTCTGCAGTTTTATTCCAGAATAAATAATGCTAATTTCATCTTTCTAAGAAGGAGGAGAAACTTCCTTAATCCCAGGCAGAGATAGAAATAGAAGTGACAGCTAAAAATAAAAATAAAAAAAAAAAAAAAGAAAATAAATTGGAATTTCCTGCCCTTCTCCAGCTCTTGGAATAGTGCTGGTGCTGAGGAGGGAGGGTAAGCCTGTGGCTCTTTGAAGAGCTTTATCAGTGCTCCTCAAAAATATCAAAGGAGAAACTTATTCCCTGCAAACAGAGTTGTGCTTGCAGCCTCTTGGGCTGGATCTGACACAGCTCCCGTGCACCATGAGGTGACTTCCTGAATATTCGGTGGAAAATGGCATTTTCAGGGATGACATCCTTTTTCTGAGGCCGTTTTTAACTTCCATGACCATTTTTCAGTTTTGTGTTAATTTTATTCTGAGGGCCGTGGGCTCCTCCTTGGCTCCTAGGCTGTAGCACAGTGGTAAACCCCAGTTTTAGGAGTTTAAATCCTACAAATTTCCATTGAACAAAGTTTAATTTTGCAGTGGTTGTGAGTGCCTCCAGTCGCAGAGTTTTGATGCCATGCCTCCCAAATTGGCAGCTTTTTGTTTGATGAAATGTTCAGCCCTGCTCATCCTCCTCTGATTACTCACTGTTATCTCCTTGGGTGAATTTGCTTCTTCTGGATGTCCTTTGGAATTAGTTATTTTGTTTAAAATGAGAGAAGAACAGGATCCTATTTCACCTGAACAGGTTTCTAAATTATTGAGAAAAAGGAATTTATGCAATTGTGTTTTCAGATCCCTCCTCCTGGTCATTTTAAAATGACTTTATAGTTGGTGTAGAAATACATTTTCAACAACTTCTGTAAAGAAATCCTCTTTTGTGTCTGTCTTAATTACTGGCTTATCTCTTATTTTTATTTTACTGCTCTTTCTATTTCATTCCCAATCCTCCATCCATCAAAAATCTTTCTAAACAGCTGAATAAAAAGTGCACATTTTTCTCCTGTTTAATGCAAGCCAGGCTGTGATGGCTGTGACATCTCTTACTAAGAGAGAACAAAGAAACCACTCAACTCCAAATAATCCAAGTCTGCCTTGTCAGAGCTGGGGTATGGGGCCTATTAAAGCTTTCTTGCAAAAGCAGTGGTGCTTAATCAAACTTACAGACCTTTGTGGGCCTGGTTCTGCATTGGCAGAAATAAAGAAAAAAAAAAAAAAAAGAAAATATTAAATAAAAATCTTTAGAAAATGTTCCAGTGCTGCCTCTGAGCTAGCATGAAATAATTCTGCAGCAGTTTCCTGTGATCATCTGCTGCTGAAGGAACCTGAGAGAGGCTGGACTGGCCAATTTTGGCAGATCATGGCAAAGGCTTTTCCTTCCCTTTGGCAGATGCTCAGGGAAGTGATTCCAAGAGCTCTTGATGGTTTTTTGGGATCCTGAGCCAAGCCTGCCCAGCACCATCAAGGTCGTAGGCTGCATTCAAAGAGCCAGGGAAGGATCCAAAGAGATTTGCAAAAATGTGGTTTATTTTGCATATCCAAGTGGGAATTTGGGAATGGGAATATGGATGTTGGCACCTCAGCCTGAAAGGACGGACCGTTAACGATCAGGTTTGCACCAGGGTTTTATTCCTGACATTTTAGTGCAGGTCTGATTTATGGGGTTTATTATTCCCCTTTAAGGGATGATGTGTCTGCATCCAAACCCAGGAGGTGCTCTGGGAGCTTAAAAAGAGGAAAGGGAAAATGCTTCCTTTTTTGGAAGCCCAATTAGGGGGATAAATGGCACAGATGACTTCACTGATTTGTGTTCCCTGTGATTTCTGGGATGAAACACAACCCACAGGCTGCTCCTCTGCTCCTCGGGGCTTTGGGTAGTTTACTGTTTGTGCCTGTAAAAACACAACAGGGAATACCTGAACATATGCTGGAGCTACATGGGAGCTGGGAAACATCAAATGCCTCTTCCTGAAGTGTTTGTGTGCAGAAGAAAAGAGCTCTGACTCTCTGATTTCCAAACCCTGTTGGAACACGATTTTGGAAAACACTTCACCAGAGGTGCTGCCTCTTAAATACCTGAATCATCCTAAAAATCATCCTGAAAATCTCTTCTTGTTCATTAAAACAAACTTCCCCCTCGATGGGTTCATCTGTCAGGGCAGGGCTCCACTGCCCACAGGGTTCCTTGGTTATTTAACGTTTCCTTCAATATTCGAGGAGGAAAATAAAAAAATAGATAAATAAAAAAGGGAAATGATTCCACAGCTCTTGCAGCTCTCATCTAATGAAACATTTTCCTGCAAAATATTGAAGTGCCAGCACTCAGGGAGCTCTGGGTAAGGATGGGCTGAGCACCTGAAGTGGTTCCTGCTGGGATGAGCTGATCCAGCCCAAATCCAGCGTTCCTGGGATCTGCGGATGAGCTCCTCAGGGATTCTCTGTCTGAATCCCTCTGAACAAAATGTTATTTAAAATATGATCCTAACAGGGAATCCGCCCAGTGATGGCTCCTGTGCTGAGCTGTAGTAAAATCCTCAAATGTTTTGGCTAAAAGGAGGAAGGTTTTCAAATTTATGGGAAATACTGGGTTCCTTTGGGATTTTGGGAAAGGGAAGCTTGCCTGAAATGACTGAAATTCTCTTTCCTTATGCTAAAAGGTGGAAATCTCAGAATTAATCTGATTCACAGAGAATTTCCAGAGTGAATTTTTTGTTTCTTGTTCAAGATATTTAGGGTAAATTTTAGATTTTAGATTAATTTTGAAATATCTGGATTAGATAGTTTGAATTTTATCCATTTTCATGGCTTTGCTGTTTCATTTCCGTTTAAGTGGATTTAATGATAAGAAATCCTTTAAAAATGATCTCAAGGTGTCTTTTAAGGACTCATTAATTAATTTCTTTGGCTTTTGAGATGTGACAGCCTTATTTGTGCATTTTCCTTGCTGCTGTGATAGTCTAGGAATGCTAAAAATGCTAAAACTAAATTACATCTCACTTTGCTCGGTTGACTTTGGCTCAATTGCTTTTATCAGCCAGCAGATGACACTTGCAGGTCATTTGTCCTCATTGGGATTCTGAAGTGGCTGAGCAATTTTTTATTCATTCTGGAAGTATTTATTTTAATGATATTTTTGCCTGTTTTACTGTGGTTTTCAGTAAAGGGCGTTATGTAGGCATTAAAACTAACAGACAGTTCAAAAGAGAAAAAGACCCAGTTTTATTCACACATCTGGTATTTATAGAATTCCAAATGTGACCGTGGATTGGAGGATGGAATTACCACCTCTCCAACCACACTGGTCCAAAGATCAACCAATCATTTCTCTCCACCCACAGAGAAATATGGAAACTATTCTATTTATACACGAAATTTGTGGGAATTCCGGCTCTCAAATATGTAAACATTATTAGAAGGCTAAAGAAATTTTATGAGAACTTTAAAACTTTGAAAAGAACTATAAAAGAAAACTTAACACTTTTAAAAATCAGGGCCACAAGTGACCAGTGTAATATTTATGGAACCCTCTGTGCCACTAAAGTTTCTCATTTGGTGGATGCAAAGTTTCTTCCACCAGTGGAATCCATCAAGATTCTGATGGCAAACATCACGTTTCTAAATCCAGCTGCAACTTAAGGGATAAAATTAACATATTTTGGCAGAGGTCGTGCTCTGAAAATTTCCTGTTTCTCTTATTAGCTAGATAATGAGTTTTTGTGGGATCTCAGACTGGTTTGGGTGGGAAAGGGACCTTAAAGGTTTCATTCCAGGCTGGCAGCAGATGGATCTGGGAGCAAGGAATGTTGGTTCAATCCAATTCCAGCCATGGAATCACAGAAGAGTTTGAGTTGGAATTGGCCTCTGGTGATTGTCTGCTCCAACCCCTCTGCATCCAGAGCATCTTACACAGGAGCACATCCAGGTGGGAATTTCCAATAAGAAAATCATGGAGAGCAAACAGCAAAACCTCATCAGCACCAAACTGCTCCTGTACATGGTGAAATTGTTGTTATAACAAAGTTCTCTTGGAGAGGCTGAGTAAAAACTGATTTTTATTTATGTTTTTTTCCAGATATTTGCTTTGGAAACCCTTCCCAGCCTGCAAATGGGAGCACTTCCCAAAGCTCCAGGAATGAGGCAGTCAGGTAAATTTTACTGGGGGATGAAATGGATGAATTTTGGCTTTGAAGCTGTGGGAGGAAAAGAAAAAGAACTCTTGTCAGACACCTGTAGTTCAAAGCCAATTCACATGCCCTGACTCTGCCTAAATCATCCTCATTTGCAATTCAGCTCTCAGGGATAAGGAGTTTCCTTCCATTTGGGCTCCACATGGGGTTCTCAGGAAAGGCTGAAGTCAGCTCAGAGAATCACTCGAGTTAATGCAGAAATGAGGCCCAGGGGTTCAAACGGAGCCACAGGACGCAGCTTTTGAGATGGAAAGGCAGGAGGCCAAAATCAGATTTAAAGGATATTTATTGGGGGGAATTGGGCCTTTATTAAAGATCTGCATTTCCAGATCACAGAGTGATTGCTGCTTTTTAAAGGGGCATTGAGCATGGAAGATTAGAGAGATTTTGGAATTTTTTGGGTGTGGTTTTTATATGTTAAAAGGAACGTGGAATCACAGAATGATTTTGGGCAGGAAGGGACATTAAAGCTCATCCCATTCCACCCCTGCCATGGCAGGGACACCTCCCACTGTCCCAGGCTGCTCCAAGCCCCGTCCAACCTGGCCTTGGACACTTTCAGGGATGGGGCAGCCACAGCTGCTCTGGGAATTCCATCCCATCTGGGAATTCCATCCCAGCCCCTCCCCACCCTCCCAGGGAGGAATTTCATCCCAATATCCACCATAAATCCACTCAGAGTTTAAAGCCCTTCGTCTGGCCGCAGTTGGATCTCCTCAGCCAGCTGCTCCAGAGGCAGCTCCAGTGGCACAGGTGAAGTTTCCCACTGGGAATCTCCAGCAGTTTTGCTGGATAATGGGGTAGAGCATGGGAGAAATAACAACAGAAACGTCAGCACAGAATGTCCTGGAAAACAATTCAAAAGCTCACTGCAGAGCCAAGCTCAGAGAGGCTGAGGAACCTCAGAGAGGCTGAGGAACCTCAGAGAGGCTGAGGAACCTCAGAGAGGTTGAAGAACTTCAGAGAGGCTGAGGAACCTCAGAGAAATTGAGGAACCTCAGAGAGGCTGAGAAACCTCAGAGAGGTTGAGGAACCTCAGAGAAATTGAGGAACCTCAGAGAGGCTGAGGAACCTCAAAGAGGTTGAGGAACCTCAAAGAGGTTGAAGAACCTCAGAGAAGTTGAAGAACCTCAGACAGGCTGAGGAACCTCAGAAAGGCTGAAGAACCTCAGAGAGGCTAAGGAACCTCAGAGAGGTTGAAGAACTTCAGAGAAGTTGAGGAACTTCAGAGAGGCTGAGGAACCTCAGAGAAGTTGAGGAACTTAAGAGAAGCTGAGGAACCTCAGAGAGGTTGAAGAACTTCAGAGAGGCTGAGGAACCTCAGAGAGGCTGAGGAACCTCAGAGAGGTTGAAGAACTTCAGAGAGGCTGAGGAACAGCACCCATGGAGTTGTCTGGGTAAGAAAAGCCCTCTAAGGCTGAGTCCAGCCATTGGCCCAGCCAAGGCCAGCCCTGGTCCATGTCCCACGGGAGCAGGAGAGCGCAGGGGGACACCAGGATCCCCATCCTGCTGCTTCTCCTCCCCACACCCCACGCTCAGCTTGGCGTTTCCCCAGGAGGGACGTGCCCATGTCCCAGTCCTGGAGGGCAGGAATGGCGCAGGGATTGCCTTCATCATTTGCAGCCCCATTTTTGGGCTGAAACCCAAAAAACTTTGCTTAAAACCCTGCGAGTTCTTTGTGTAATAGTTTGGAGCTCTGTCTTGGTGCTGGAGCTCGGCCTCTTGCACTCAGGGGAGTCTTTAAGGTACCAGGGCATTGAGAGAGGCTTGGGTTGAAACTTGTCAGGGGGAAATAACAACCTGCAATTGCTCAGCTTCCTGATTAAAAACCCACAACAGTGGCTGAGTGAGAGCAACGTTTTCTCAAGCATTAGCAATACTTTAATTCAACACTGCAGCAACAACAACAACAAAAAAGGATTTTATTGCTCTCTATTTTATGGATCATGAATTTAACTGAGCTAAATAGACAAAGTCCAGGTGAATAATGCTGCTTTAGTGAGCTGCTGACCACATTTCCTCCTGCATTTCACTAACGATTTATTTTTTGTTCTGCTTACTCAGCTTTTCACATTTTGACCTCCAAAGAACAGCAAGGAAACCGAGGCTCCGTTTGCCTTACAAGGTTTGGTGCACCTGCTCTGGTAGGTTTTTTCTCTTCTGAATGGATTTCAGTCAAACTTTGAAGAATATTTGTTTTTAGGGCCCACTTTGGTAGCTCTGTCAAATGAATTTGTTTATGATGGTCCCTGTTCCCTTTTCCTTTTCCTTTTCTTTTCCTTTTCCTTTTCCTTTTTCCTTTTCCTTTTCCTTTTTCCTTTTCCTTTTCCTTTTCCTTTTCCCCTCCCCTCCCCTTCCCTTTTTTCCTTTCCTTCCCTTTTTCCTTTCCTTTCCTTTCCTTTCCTTTCCTTTCCTTTCCTTTCCTTTCCTTTCCTTTCCTTTCCTTTCCTTTCCTTTCCTTTCCTTTCCTTTCCTTTCCTTTCCTTTCTTTCCTTTCCTTTCCTTTCCTTTCCTTTCCTTTCCTTTCCTTTCCTTTCCTTTTCCTTTCCTTTCCTTTTCCTTTCCTTTCCTTTCCTTTCCTTTCCTTTCCTTTCCTTTCCTTTCCTTTCCTTTCCTTTCCTTTCCTTTCCTTTCCTTTCCTTTCCTTTCCTTTCTTTCCTTTCCTTTCCTTTCCTTTCCTTTCCTTTCCTTTCCTTTCCTTTCCTTTCCTTTCCTTTCCTTTCCTTTCCTTTCCTTTCCTTTCCTTTCCTTCTCTCCTTTTCCCTTCCCCTTCCATCTCCCAGGATTTTGCCTTTTGGGGGGCACAGTATGGACAGCAAAATGTCTTCAAGTGGTTTCTTTGATGAAATGTTACCTCTGTTTCCCAGCCCTAAATTGAATAAATAATAAACCATAAAAATGGAATGACTGTAAAGCCAGTGCATGATTGGGTTTTTGGGATTTGGCTGCTCTTCCATCCCCGCTGTCCCTGCTCTGGAGCTGGGATGTTTGAGTGGTGATTCATGGCTCCATTACTGCCTTTACTCCTTCAAGAGCACCTGGAGGGAAAATGTTTCACCATTACCCTGAAGAGCTGAGCTGCTTTTTTGCGTAGTTCCAAATCTTCCATTTAATTCCACTTTAATTTAAATGTTTCCTGTTAACTTTCTACATTATTTTGTTGGCTTAAAAGAAGTTTCTTTGTTTTTTTTACCCTCTAAACTTCACCGAGGGAATGTGAAAGCTCCAGTTTTATTTTGTTCCGCTGTAACGTTTCCTTCCTGACATTAAATTATTTTGTTTATAGGAGTTGCCAAGTAAATTCAACTCCATGTTTCAGCTGGAAAAGGTGGCACATTCCTGGTGTGCAAAACACCCTGCTCCCACTTTTCCTGAGCAGTTCCCCAAAAGATGGAAACAGCCTTTTTTGGGGGTGGTGAAAATAATTAAGGCAACGTTTCTGTTGCATTAAAGTATTTTAATTTGGAGGGATCAGCTCCTTAACCAACATGTGGGGTAAATATCCCAAAAAGCCTCAAATTCTGTTCTTTTGCTGAGTCCTACCAGGAGATTTTGTGGTTTTCTGGGAGGGGAAGTGTGATGGGATGAGGTTGGTGGTTGTGTGTGCAGCTCACGGCTCAGTAATTCCACATCTCCCAAAATATTTTGGGAATATCAAACCTTGGAGGGGAAGATAATTGGATTAACTGCTCCCAGCTGCATTGTGTGCCTGGCTCCACTAAAATCAAAACTATTAACTCCCAAACTTTGGGAAATGGATCTGTTATTGCTAAAATTTTAAATGAATTAACGTTCAGTGACGTGTGAGGTCAGTTCCAATAAGAGCTCTTAAAAAGGGGGGAAAAGCCATGAGCAATCTTCATAATTTTGTAATTAACACACAGGATCTGAAACAAATTTAATCGTTTAAAGCTAAATTTTCATGAAGGAGCAAGAGAAAAGAGTGTCCCAGAGAATAGATCATTATTTCAATTTAAAATTTTTGATTTTGAGCGCTGGAAAACTTTCTGCACATTTCTATGCTCAAACCATTTCTGTGTTTTCACCTTAAATTTGGGCTGTTCAGGGAGGAAAGGGAAGAGGGAAAGGTGTGAGAACCCTGAAGGGAGTGGCTGTGGATGCACCAGAACATCTTTGAAGCCCTCAGGACACCTCCAGAAGGGTTTTATAGAGAAAACAAACCCCGTGGGATCCTTTTCTGTTGCTGTAAGGTAGAAAAATGATAAAAAAGGGCTTCATAAAATCAAGCCTGCTCTCCTAAAATCAGTGCCTGGCCTTGTCAGGCTGGCGCTTTGCAGGTTCCCATGTGAAAGCAATCCTGGTGTGAGCATTTCTTTAACACAGCAATCTATTCCTGGGTGAAAAAAACAACCAGCACCTGTATAAACTGCTTTTACACCGTTAGAAAAATGAAAACTCACAAACAACTTTTCAGCACGTGGTTTGAGTGACCAATGAATACAGAATAACAGCTTGTTATTAATTAATAAAGTAATTGGCAAGAAAGCTGCTGAGCAACTGCAGTCACCCACGAGTTCTGTAAAACTGGATAAAAATGTGAATAAAGAATGGGCTTTTCCCACCATGAAGAAAATGGAGTCCATGTGATTTATTCCCACACTTGTCCATGGAATATTTGGCTTTTCCCAGGAGTTTGTCTCCCATTCTGGCTATTCCTGTATCAGTCACAGCCAGGATTGCTCCGGGCCAGGGGATGAGGCTTGAGCTGCAAGGAACACACAGAGAAAATGTGTGGAAAATCACAGTGCCAGGGGTTTGTTCCTTGCTGGATTGAGATAAAGAGGAGCAGCAGCACTGACCAGACAGCCCTCGGGACATTTCTTGGTTTTTTTTCTTGAAATCTCCTTGCTTTACCATCATTATTATTATTATTTTATAAGGCACTAATGGCATTTAAAAATACTTTAAATTAAGAAATGTAAAGAAATCATTGTAGGAGGGACAAGAGGTAAAATGAATCGATAAAACTTTAAAATAAGTGAATATTTATAATGATTTTGCTGATAATACTGTTGCATTACTGGATGCAGTGACTGGAGTAATTAGTACAAGCTGCAAGTAAATTGGTGTGAAATAATAATGCTAAAAGATGGTTTTAATTGCTTTCATCTTCTATTAAAATGATTTTTCCAGGGGTATTCTGTGATTTCTTATTGAATCTTCCAGATTTATTTTACTTAAAATGAATGGTGTAATTTTAAAGAATTTAAATAATTCATTCCTATTTTGTGGGACACTCTTTCCTCCTGCTCTTTCATAAAATATTAGCTTGAAAAGCTTAAATTTGTTTAATATCCCTGCATGTTAATTAGGAAATGATGAAGATTTTCCAGGCAGAAGCATAAATTTTAAAATGGTGCTGAAGTCCTACCCACAGATAATAAATCCCAGTTATATCACCAATAATTGAGTATTAAAATTGATACTTTCAATCACTAATAAAGCAATAAATTTGGCACTGAGGCTGAAATAAGAACAACATTTCCTTCTTCTCTTTTGGTTTCATAGGGGTTTAATGAAATATTTGCATGGTGAGCTTCAGGTGCAATAATCCCATAAATCAGGTGGGGATTAGGAGAATAGGGGACAGATTTTAAGGCTAAATAGGAATTTCTTCCCTCCCTGGAAAATGGGATTTTGGGTTACCAGAGGTGCTCAGGAGTGTCTGTGCCCTGCTGAGGGTAAGGACAGGATGGTGCCAACCACAACGTGGTTTCCATGAGAAAATGGGACTTTTTGGAGTTTTTCATGGAAATATTTGAAGAACGACCCCAGAGGAGGCACCAGGATGATCTGAGGGGTGGAGCAGCTCTGCTGGGAGGAAAGGCTGGAGAACTGGGATTGTCCAGCCTGGAGAGGAGAAGCTTTGGGGTGACCTCACTGTGGCCTGGAGGAGCTGCAGGAAAGATGGAGAGAGACTTTGGAGAAGGGATGGAGGGACAGGACACAGGGAATGGCTTCAAATGGACAGAGAGCAGGGTTAGGTGGGATTTGGGAAGGAATTCCTGGCTGTGAGGATGAGGAGGGGACTAGGATGGGATTCCCAGAGCAGCTGTGGCTGCCCCTGGATCCCTGGCAGTGCCCAAGGCCAGGCTGGACATTGGGGTTGGAGCACCTGGGATAGTGGGAAGCGTCCCTGCCATGGCAGGGCTGGGATGGGATTTCAGGTTCCTTCCATCCCAAACCAATCCATGATTCTCTCATAAGAAGAATTCCCACTAGCCAGGCTCCAGTTTCACCAGTGCTTCACAATGTTCCATCCTATTTTGGTTTAAGGATTGTTTAAATGAATAAAACTTGAAAGCAATTGAACCAAAGCTGCGAGTGCTCCGAGTTGAACGGGGAGGTTTAAATTCAGCAAACATTCATGGAGCTCCTAAATTCCCCATTCCTTTTTTTTTTTCCTATTTCATTGTTTCCAGGCTTTTACAAACAGCAATTGTCACGCTGGTAATTACAGCACTGCAGATTTTCCAAATGCCCTTATTTTTTGTCCTTTTGCACTCGAGCACAGCCCTCATCCCTTCTCCTTTGGGATGTTATAACGTGGGAAAATTGGTCTGAAAGATTGCCCTGTTTTAAGGCATTTTCTGAAGCACCTCTAGTTTAAAAAAACATCATTTTGTGGGAATGACAGCTTGATGCTCTGTGAATATCCCTGCTCTCATCCCCCACCGCAGCAGCCTCCAGCAGTTTTATTTACCACGCACTCCCAAGGATTTTGGATTTTGTAGCCTGCAAGGACAGGTGGAAGCCAAGCTGGGATGCAGCACCCTCGTTTTTCCTTGAAATTTGGGAGAGCAAAGTGGTTTTTTTTTTTTCTTTTTGGGAGTCACAGAATTCTTTGGAAAGGATCTCTGGGATCCCTGAAATGCCACATCCACAGGGCTTTCAAATCCCTGCAGGGATGGGGAGTCCAGCCCTGCCCTGGGAAACTGTGCCAGGGCACAGTTTCTCCTTTCTGTGGAGAAATTTTCCATCATATCCAACCTAAACCTCCCCTGGCACAACTTGAGGTCATTTCCTCTTGTCCTATCACTGATTCCTGGGGAAAAACTGACCCCAACCTTCCTTCAGGTGATTGCAGAGAGAAATAAATTCCCTTCTGAGCCTCCTTTTCTCTTGGGATGCAGAATCTGTGTTTCCTTCAGGTTTTTTTTTTGGTTCCTTCAGGTTTTTCCAGCTTCCTTCAGGCTTTTCCAGGTTCCTGAAGGTTTTTTCAGGTTCCTTCAGGCTTTTCCAGGTTCCTTCAGACTTTTCCTTTAGGCTTTTCCAGGTTCCTTTAGGCTTTTCCAGGTTCCTTCAGATTTTTCCATGTTCCTTCTGGCTTTTTTAGGTTCCTTCAGGTTTTTCCAGCTTCCTTCAGGCTTTTCCAGGTTCCTGAAGGTTTTTCTGTGTTCCTTCAGGCTTTTCCTTCAGTCTTTTCCAGGTTCCTTTAGGCTTTTCCAGCTTCCTTCTGGCTTTTCCAGATTACTTTAGGTTTTTCCAGGTTCCTTGAGGTTTTTTGGGGTTCCTTCAGGCTTTTCTAGCTTCCTTCAGGTTTTTCCAGGTTCCTTCAGGCTTTTCCTTTAGGCTTTTCCAGGTTCCTTCAGGCTTTTCCAGGTTCCTTCAGGCTTTTCCAGGCTGGGATGCAAAGGCAGAAGTCTCTGAGAATGAATTATTCAGCACAAATCGTGCTCGAGGTCCATGGCTGCAGAGCTGCTGGCTTGACCCAACAGCCTCTGCAGTTCCTACAAATTATGTGAAAAATCAAACAGAAAAGCGTGATAGCTGGGGTTGACCAAAAGGTTGAAATTTCCCTTAAAAAATAAACAGGGAAACAGATTCAGAAGGGTGGGTTTGGCTGTGTCCATCCCTCAGAGGGAGGTGCCTGATCCTGCCTGATGTGGAATCTGGAAAAATAAATTGATCTCATTTGCTGCTTCTGAAAACAAAGCTGTGATTTATTCTAGTAAAGCTACTTAGAAATATTTGGAAAAAAAACCAAAAAAACAAACAAAACCTCATCAAACTTCATTATTGTACTGGGAAAAATGGCATTAAGAACGAGTTGATGGCTGAGAATTAAAGGTCTCATGGATTGATCCAACTTTCCTCCATGAGGGACATTCCCAGGGTGGTTGGCCCAGCTGAAGATCTCAAATGGGGCTTGAAGGATTTAATATTCTGCAAGATTCGTTATTTAATGTTTAATATGTCTTGAAATTGCCTTGTTTGTCATTTAAGAAGATGGCACATTGTTTTATTTCTCATTTTTTACCCTTTAGGTTGTGCCTTGGGAGATAAACTCTGCTCAGATCGCAGCAGAACAGCTCGGAATGGCTGGGTTGGTGTAATTAAAATCTGTGCTAAATTAACCTCATTAGCAGCTCTTTTCATATTTCTCCTTCCTATTAATAAGAGGTTAAATTTCCAGCAGATTACACTGGATTATCATGGGTAGAATACTTTAAAAAAAATGGCTTTGTTCTCTGTAAGTTCTTTTCCCCCACTTTTTTCCTGGTTATTTAACCACCAGTTGTTTTTCCCCGCTTTTTTTTTCTGGTCATTCAACCACCCTAAAAATGAGATTTGAACACGAAAGAAACAAAATTATGCACAAAGCAAGATTTTGATTCATATAGGACTCATATCCTGTTGGATTAATTCCTCCTTTTTTAGAACTTGTGTTTCTAAAACATTGCAGGCTCGCAGGTGACTTTTAAAATTTGCTTAAAAGAAGGAGGATTTTATACATTTACATTTTAAAAACAAAATCAGTTCCTAGCACAAGTGAAAAGCCAATTTTGTCCAGAATTTCTTGCACATGCAGCATCTAAAATAGCTGCACGAGGATGGAGCAAAGTTTAAATGCTTTTTTTTTTTCCCCCCCTCTGCTTCTTCACAGTTATATTTTTGAGCTCTCTGCTCTCTCTCTCTCCCCTGGAAAATTTTTGGGAAATGGAGGAGGGTAAAAAGTGATGAATTCCAGGTCGTGAGGGCACTGAGTTAAATACAGGCAGAGAGTTCTTCCTGAAATATTCTCCTGTTTTCCAGACAGATTGGTTATGGGGTGAGCTCAGGTTCTCAGGGGGATTTAGCAAGAATTAGGGATGCTTGAGAATTCCCAGCTGCTTCACTCAGGCAGGAATTATCAGTTTTTATGGCATTGCCATGGCTTCCTTCTCTGGAAGGTGTGGAGCAAGGAGCTGAATCTGCACCCCACAGCCTGCAGGAATTATTTATCCTCTGGAATTTGGTCTGAATTCTGTAGCCATTCCCGTGGTTTTGCCTTAGAGATTCTGTAATTATCCTGAATTAATATCAGCCCATTTAGGCACTAATGGCGTTAAGCAGCAGATGAAGTACAACCATTAATGGTAAACAAGCAAGAGGGGGGGGAAAAAGGGATTTATTCAATTCCCAGCATCCCAGTTTATCCATTCCTGGGTAATTCCCTGCTTCCACAGCCAGCAGAAAGCAAGGAATCATTTGACTTATTAATATAATGAAGATCAATGCAATCTGTGAGCACAAGGTTGAGGGAACAACATAATTACCCTTCATTTGTTGATGCAAGGAGCAGAATGGTTTCAATTAGTGCCTTAAATTGGGAAGGAGCTGGAAAGAAAGCGGGAGCTTTGCCTGGAGCTGGAATTTGTTCTGGGGGATTCTGTTGTGGGATTCTTTTCCTCCTTTAATGAGTAATGATGATGTGTCAGTGGTTGTGTTGAGCTTAATCAGGAAAGTAGAGGAAAAATATAGAGTGGGAACATTTGGATGTCCCAAAACACATAAACTTCCGATTTTTTTTTTTCCTGGATCCCTTCAGGAGAAGGTTTTGGGCTTTTGAAGGGGGAATAAAACCAGCAGCAGCTTGGTCTTGAGCAGAAGGTGCCAAAAAGCAACACTTTGCCAGCAGAAACCTCATTAATTTCTTATTTTCTCTGGCCATGGTGTCCTGTCCTTGCTGATTATCCAGGGAATGGCTGAGCCAGGCAGGTGTGCCTGGATCTGCCACATTTCCAAATTCCCTCTTCTTGCATTGTGGAGTGCTCAGCTCCTGAAGGGGAGAACCTGGAGCAGAAAGTCAGGGAAGAAACTTCCATTATTTCCTGTGGGTTTTTATTTGCCTCTCAATGATCCTGTTGATAAAAATGAGCTCCCTGCTCTGCTCCCCAGCAATACTGGTATTTTTGGGATTTTTCCATTAGGTTTGACATCCACACTTGGCCAATTCCATGCCCATTTTTGCCGGGATGTTTTCCTAATTAAAAGTACTCTCCAGAGGATGGCAGATCCCTGCCTGAGCCCTTTAGGATACCTAAAAAATTGTGAATTTTTGCATTTCGGGGAGGCTGCCTCAGCCTCTGTATTGTTTATCGTGAAATGGAGGTGCTTTTCTTTCCTTTCATGGTTTATTTTCTTCCCTTGCTTTCCTTGCAGGAAGCAGGAAATTCCGGGTGAAAGCAGCTGAAGTGAAAGAGCAGCTCTGACTCATTTGAACTGATCAGGACAGGGTAGGAGACAACATCTTCCCAAGTGGAGTTATTTACCAGCTTCATTCCAGGATTTCTTAAGAAACATGAAGATTTACCAAGGCCTTGGCAATGAAAAACAGGATTGAAGCTCACCCAGACCTTTGCACCCCAATATTGCCCAAACTGTGAGTATTGTTGATATTTCTAAATGTTTCTGTCTCTCTGGTTTTCCTCCCCAGAGGAAGGGAGTGCTCCGGGGGTTTTCCAGAACAATTCTCTGCTGTGTTTCCAGCTGTTAAATTTTGATTTTCCTCAGGGGTCTGGCAGGTGTGGGGATGAACACTGAGCACTGACCTCACTGCTCCCACCCACTGCAATCTCTGCGTTTACCAAGAGCCACGAAATTAATGCTGTTGGTTTTTATAACCCTGCCTTTGTCTAAATGTTAATTACCCTGATTATCTTGTCTCGGGCTGCTTAATTGTTGAACTGAAAGGCCATTTTATCCTGTCTCAGGCTGTCCTAGCTCATCCTCAGGGGCTGTGGAGAAGTTTTTGAATTATTTTGGGGCAATTTTTTGGTCAGAGTTTCACGTCGGAGTAGCTCAGAATTCCTCGGATCTGAAGGAAACTCTGAGGAAGATGGAGAGGAACTGGCAAGGGGAAAAGGCTTCAAACTGGCAGAAAGGAAATTTAGGTTAAATATGGAAGAAATTCATCCCTGTGAGGGTGGGGAGGGGCTGGGATGGAATTCCCAGAGCAGCTGTGCCTGCCCCTGGATCCCTGGAAGTGTCCAAGGCCAGCTTGGAGAACCTGAGGCAGAGGAAGGTGTCCCTGCCATGGCAGGGGTGGAGTAAAATGATTTTTAAGGTCCCTTCCAACCCAAATCATTCTGTGATTCCATGATCTTTTTAACATGGAAAAAAACCCACCCAAAAAAAAATCCCAAATCCTTCTAGTCTTCATTGTTGAATGCAAATTTAGAAAGCACCCATCACTCTGTAATCTGGAAATGCAGGTCTTTAATAAAGGCCCTAAATCCAAGAATAATTTATAATAAACTTTCTTCTGGCAGAACATTCCTACAACACACACAGCAATAATTTTCCTTAATCCCATATTGGAAGGGTTTCCTGCCTTTGGGATTTCTCCCGTGGGACTCTTCCTCTTGAAAAAGCTGATTTTGTTGATTTTTTTTTTTTCCCCCCCCGTAGCCTGATCAAAACAACTTTTCGATGTTTTCTTGCCGCATTAACAGGCTGAAATTGCTACTAAAAGTATCAGCCAATTAGCAACTCTTTAATCTCCTGCATTGTTTGTCACCACGGTGTGACAAAGTGACAGCCTGCCACGCTAATTAGCTGCCTTCTGCGAGGGGAAAATTGCTCTTGTTTGACAAATAATTCAAGTTGGAGAAGGACGAGGAAGTCTGAAAACAAAGTTATTCATGCAAAGACACATCAGAGCGCGCCCAGGGCTCAGGTAATTGGGGAGGGCAGGGAGGACCTCTCACCTTTCTGTAATAAATCAGAAAATTATTGAGTGGAAGGGATGAGGTGATTTTTAACAGCTTGAAATGAGCGCAGGGTTCAAAGTGTCGTTTCAGGAGCTTCACTCGATGCTGGGGAAAGTTGGGTTTCCAGAGGTTGTTGGTGTTTATTCAGCTTGAAAAGCATCCGAGCTGCTCCTGACCTCCCCTGTGAGCCTTTTAAAGGTGACTTTTCACCTCAGAATTCAGCGTTCCCATGGAAAACCCCAGGCCTGGAAAGAAGAAAGATTCAGGAACATCAGCAAGACAGAAGGGAGCTCCAGAGCTTCCCCCCAAAAGTGTTTCTTAAAGCTTCAGATGAGCCTAAATCAGTTTGTGTCCATGAGAAAACTGCTTTGGATCTGGTCACAGCCTGAATGAGGAGTCCTTGGAGCATTTGTTTTGGTGAAATGAGAAGTTCAAGGAGCTGAGCAAAAATATCCAACAGGAATCAGAGAGCAAATCATGAATTTTTTTTTTTTTTTTGTTGTTTGTATAGCAATCAAATTGCTTCTGTCATCTTTTCTCTTTTTTTTTTTTTTTTTGAGATAAAATGCAGCCAATTCAATGAAGTTTGATGTTTCCAGCTTTTTTTCAAACCTAAACTTCTTGCAAAAAAAAAAAAAAAAAAAAAATCTAGAAATTAATTGAGAAGAAAATAACCCCTAAACATCTGCAAAACTGATTCAGTGATTTTCAAACTTTAGGTGCTGGAATTTGAACTGAAAAAACGGCAAATAAAACAATTCTGATTTTGAATACTTGGTAAAAGAGGAGGAGTTTGTTTTTCTGGATTGAGCTCCTGTGCGAGGGCAGGTGAAACGCTGCATTCTCAGCTGAGCACTCCAGTCTGGAAAATTTGGGAAAAGCAGGATGGCATTCCCAGCAGAGCAACAAAAATGATGAAAGGGCTGAAGAGATTGATGGCTTGATGGGTGAAGAATTATTAAGGGAGCTTAAATCTGAATTTCTTGCCCATGGAAATGATGGATCCCAAACATTCCGGGAGCTCTCCTGAGTCAGTGATGGATTGGGAGGGATGAAGGAAGAGGATGAAAAGAGTGATGATCTGCTGGGGTAGCAGGAACAGCGATTTTGGATGAGATCAGCAGGATGGGAGCAGCATCTCCTCTCTGGCAGCTGATGCTCACAAAAAAAAAACCAAGGCAAAGAAATCTCCGTTGGATAATTATGGATTTATCTGTCTGAGGAGAGGAGTTTATAGCTTTAAGTCTGTGGATGGGAAGGTGGAAAGTAATTAGGAGAAAAGTAACTTTTAGACAAGGTTTGCTAATTTGTATGGCTGCAGAATCCTTGGTTAATTCACCAGATCTAACCAGGAATTTTAAGACTTTGGTGCCCAGCTCTGACAGATTTGGGATACAGCTGCTGGAAATTTGCTGTAAAACATTCCAGTACACACAGTGAAACCACAGCCTGATTGGGATTTGCACCAAAATGGATTTTGGGTGCCAAAATTTCAGTTTCTCTGCAGGTTGTCTCTGGATTGTGACATTTGGATCCTTAGAAGTCAACATCAAAACTCCCACGGACACCACTGAGGCCTGCATTCCCTGAAAAATAAAATGGGAATTTGCCCAAGTGGAAAGTGAGCAGAAACCCAAGGAGGAGTGTGGGAAATGGATTTGTAAAGAATTTTTCAGCTAATAAGCTGAAAACCATTTATAAAGTATTATAACCAAGAAATAAGTTCACTTCTGATGAAAGAGCATTAAGTTTTACATCTCTTGTGTCTCACTATTCAACGAGACTGGCAATAAAGTAAAATCTTTTAAAACACCTCTCAGTTACCCCATCTCCATAAAAACTTAGAGACCCAAGAAGGAGTTCAGGGATTTTTCCCTGCCAGCTGTGAGGATTTAACTGAAGCTGTTGGGCACAAGTGTCCTTGAGCTCAGAGACAAAAACCTCTGATGTATTTATGACTTTTTAATTATTTAATGAGTTCTGCTGCAGTCCTCACCCTCTTTTCTGATGAGCCCTGTAGGGTCAAGGCCTCCTAGTCCTGCTGGAGAAATACCTGGAGGTGCTGGAATTTCATCCAAATCCTGTAAATTGGATTAATTACTGGAAGAATCCACAAGCATCTCCAGTTTTAGCTGGAGCCACGCTCAAACGAAATTGTTTTTGTTCCTATTTCCCTTTCCCTGCGGGCAATCTGCGAGTGCATAATGTGAAATATCAGCAGGAACCGCTCCTCAGAGTTATTCAGGATTCTTTTCCAGCTTCTGCTCCCAATTTTCAGTCAATCACAGACCATAATAGGCTATTTGTCACCACGGATATCTGTATACATAAAAGATAAGTAGGTGCTGAATATCTGCTTTTACCAATGTTCCGAGCACTGCCAGTGATATATTATTTTCTTTTATCTCCTCTGTGTATCTCTGTAGCAGGGGAGTGTCTCTGGGTGTATCCCAGTGAAACAGGATGGATTTTAATCAACTGCTGGGAAAATGAGATATTACAGGAGGATGAGAACAGCTGCTTGATAAAAACACCCCTTTAAAAGTAAAATTCTGCAGCGTTCTGGGGTTTGGCACCGGTGTCAAGCGCTGAATAAAAATGGCATTAAAAACCATAATGGAGCTTCAGGTATTTTTCTCAGGGTAGAAAAATGAGGAGCCATTCCAGCCAAAAAGAGGCTTCTTGGGACATCCAAGGTGAAAATAGGAATGAATTCTCTAAAAGTGCTGTAAGTTAAAAAGGTGCAAAATGACTGTGAGAGAGAAACTTGTGTGCTGATGCTTAAGAAAATGCGCTTTTTTTTTTTTTTTTTTTTTTTTTATTTTTTGTAAAACATCTCTTTGTAAAAGCTGGGTTTGAGGGAAATGTTTTTTTGCTTCCATTCTCCTTAAGGAATCTGCTCTGGAGCTGGAAGGCTTCCAGTGCTTTCTAGAAAAAAACTACCCACAAAACGAAATAATGATGATTTGTTATTCTCATTTGGGGTTCAAAAGAAAAGGATGAATTCAGGAATGGAGCAGTTTCCAAGGTCTCTTTCCTGAATCCATGAAAATCTCTTTCCTTTAGGAGACATCACTGGCGAAATGAGGCTGTTGCCACCAAAGGTAAAAAGCAGATTTTCCTCTGTGTTTTTTGAGCATTCATGAAGAGTAATGAGTGTACTCCGGGCTGGATCGGTGCTCTGAATTCACCCCAACACAAAGACAACTTCCCCAGCTCCAGGGAAAACAAGAGTTTATTCCTCCAGCTGGATTTCCCATTTGTGTGAGGAGGAGAGGTCCCTGTTTGACACAGGAGCAGGGGAGAGGCTCAGGGAGGGCTCTCCCGCTGGAATTTGGCTCGGGACACTTCTCTGGAATTCTCCAGGAGAGCTGTCAACTCCACTTTCCCCTGGTGCAGTGAGAAGGACAAAAGCTCTGCGATAGAAGTTGGATTTTGTTTACCTTTGTGAGAGGCTCCAGGTGGTTCTGTTTGCTCCTGATAAGTCTGGGGAGTTTGAGCTGGGTGAGCCCAAAATCCTGGCTTTGGATACACAGGGATGGCTGTTTTCCCAAAGAATAATGCACATTTTGCATGCAGGGATGCTGAAAATGCTGTTTTGGAGGTGGGGATCGCAGCCTCTGCAGCCCAGGTTAAATTCAAGGAAATGAGTTTCTGGTTTGGGCCTAGTTTAAAATTCAGCATTTGGTCCACACAATTTGTGAAGATTTTTTTCATACCCAGATGTTTTTAACAATATCCCTGAGCTGTTTTGCTCTTCTTTCCAACTGTCCAATGCTTCCAGGTGCCTGCTGGCTGTAGGAGGAAACTTTTCCTTTTTAATTAAATCACTGAGATGGGAACTGAGGGCTATGAGCTCAGAAAGGATTTGTTTTCCTGGCAATCAAGATCATGGCCAGTCTGACAAAAGCTTAAGGAGGGTTTTAGGGATGCCAGCCTTATTTTTCTCATTCCCAGGAAGCCGAGAGAGTTATTTTTGGGAGGTGGATGCTTTCTGTGCTGTGGTTTTTTGGGTCTTTGCTCCCAATCCCGTGTGGGTTGAGGACACAAGGTTGTTACTGGAAAATTGATGGGCAAATCCACGGGTGGGTCGGGCAGATGTGGGGCTACACTCAGTTAGTGGGGCCTGAGGGTTCATAACTTAGCTCAGCTCCAGAAAAAAAAACAATCTATGGAAAAAGGCTAGGGAATGCACTGTGAGGGGAAGCTGATGCCTAAAGAGCAGAGGCTGGGCAGAGTTAAAGGAATAAAGCAGGGATTTATGAAAAGGCCTTCACAGGACACACCTTGGGCAGTACAGGAGCCCGGCTGTGGCTCTGCCCAAGATGGACCCTGAGTCCCGAGTTTTCACACTTTTACAAGTTTTGGTCCATTTCCACATTGGGGTTCAGTGCCCAATTCCAGCTCCAGGTGCTGCAGCCCCACCCTCCCAGGTTGCTCTCCTCCATTCCCTGCTGTTTGCACTTTTTGGGCTGGAGCTGCAGCCGTGTCCTTGGTTCTGGGGCTGGAAAAGGATTGTTGTGTGTGCCTGGGCTGTGAGGAGAGCTGCTGGCACTCTGTGTGGAGTTCAGGGTTATACACAGTTATAATTCAGTACAGAATCTGGAAAATACAAAGCTAAAACTGAAGGCATCACAGCAACGTGCTCGACACCCCACCTCGAAGGCCTCACCCCCAGCAGCTCCTTGCCCTGGTCCCCCCCAGCCGGGTGACCCCAGAAAACATCACTTTGAACAAAAGTCGAGCCCGGGCTGTGATTGCAGCCAGAAAAGTCCTGCCAGGTCCGTGGGAGCCCAAACTCCTCAGCACTGGAGATATGAAGCAGCAACAGCCCTCATTTCACCCTTGACAGAGTTCATCATTCCAGCGCAGCGTTCCCTCAGCAGGACACGACAGCAAAAAGGAAAAGAATTGTTTCTCCTTGTACAGCAACGCTCTGAGAAAAGGCCCCTGGGACTACTCCCAGCAAGCCCAATTTTCCCAACCATATCTAGGAAGAGTTTTACCATCTGCTTTTAGCACATCATTTATCCAACGGTTAGGCAGAGACGCAGGAATAAAAACCTGCTGCCCCCTCCTGGGGAAAGGTGCCTCTTAAAGAGGATTGGTGACCCCACTGCTCCCATTTGGTCTGGAATTATTGCTTGGATATTGGAAATTTTCCGTGCAGGAAGCAAAGAAGAGAGGCAACAAGAGCAGAAGTTGTTTTTCCTTCAGTTCTTGCTTTTTTCCCCTTTATCTAAAAGATTTGTTATTTAAGAGAGAATATATAAGAAAATTAAACTGAAGCTGTAAATTAAATTTTGTGACTTAGAGCAATGTAATATTTTTTATTGTATTTTACATGTTTAATAGTACCTTTGAAATAATAACTGACTTTATTTTGATATGTACAAACCCTTTAACAGACAGCAAAATCCAGGCTGCTGGGCAAGAGACAGAAGTGCCACATTTAAACTGATTGGCTACAAAGATGAAGAGAAAAATGGTCAGGAAGGTGAGAGGGGACAGAGAAGGGATTTAGGCAGCACATGATGGGTGGAAAGTGTTTTGTCAGGGCTCAGCTCTCAAACATTCCCACATCCCATCCATGTTTTAGGAATGCACAGAAAGATTTGCCCACAAAGGTGCAGCTGCAGTGCCAGGAGCACACAAATTTTCACTCGGGTACTTTCAGGGGGTTTTGTGGTTCAGGATGAGGAAAGTGAGGCCTGAGAGGCAGTGGCAAAGTCGTGGGTGCTGCTAAAGCTGGGTGGGAATTCAGGCAAAGGGGAATTTGGGGGTTTGGCAGTGACAGCCACAAAGTTACAGCAGCTCTGAAAAACCTGGTGTGAAAAATAGTGTCAGGAATGAGGGACCTGTGTCAGGAATGAGAGATCTGTGTCAGGAATGAGGGACCTGTGTCAGGAATGAGAGATCTGTGTCAGGAATGAGGGACCTGTGTCAGGAATGAGAGATCTGTGTCAGGAATGAGGGATCTCTGTCAGGAATGAGGGATGTGTGTCAGGAATGAGGGACCTGTGTCAGGAATGAGAGATCTCTGTGGTAGATGCTGGCGAACCCAATGGGAAGAAATGCTGATGTCTGACTTAGTTCAGAAGGCTGAATGATTTCTTTATTTATATAATTATAATTATGCTGTAATACATTAATATACTATATAAAAGAAGATACTGAAAACTACATGCTGCTTTCTCTATCATATCTAACTCCTTACAACTGGTGACCCTGTTCTCCAGAGTCCAGCCACAGGTGGGTTGGATTGGATTGGATTGGATTGGATTGGGTTGGATTGGATTGGATTGGATTGGATTGGGTTGGATTGGATTGGATTGGATTGGATTGGATTGGATTGGATTGGGTTGGATTGGATTGGGTTGGATTGGTTTGGCCATCAGGTTTAAACAATCCATGATCCAACCAAGTGATCACCCCAGGTAAACAATTTTCCAAGCACATTCCACATGGGAAAAACAAGGAGCAGAAATAGAAATTGTTTTCTCTTCCATTTCTCTCTGTGCACCTCTATGAAAAATCCTGAGAGAGAGAGAAATGTGCTTGCCACAGATCTCTGTCAGAAATTAGGAACCCACGTTAGGTATTAGGAACCTCTGTCAGGAATCAGGGATCTGTGGCAGAAATGAGGGATCTCGGTCAAGGAATGAGAGATCTGTGTCAGGAATCAGGGACCTGTGTCAGGAATCAGGGATCTGTGTCAGGAACCAGGGATCTGTGTCAGGAATCAGTGGATGTCCTGGCACTGCTGAGGCTCCTCCAGCCCTGGGGCACTTTTGGGTTCCTCACAAGGACCTGGAGGGGCTGGAGCGTGGCCAGGGAAGGGAATGGGGTTGGGAACGGGGCTGGAGAATCCTGAGGGAGCTGGGAAGGGGCTGAGCCTGGAGAAAAGGGGGATCAGGGGGGACTTGTGGTTCTGCACAGCTCTTGCCAGGAGGGGACAGCCGGGGGGATTTGGGATCTTATCCCAGGGAACAGGGACAGGAGGAGAGGGAACGGCCTCAGGCTGGAAAATAAGGAAAGGGGTGTCCAGCCCTGGCAGGGTGGAGTCCTCATCCCTGGAAGGATTTAACAGCCCTGTGGATGTGGCACTTGGGGACATGGATCAGAGCTGGCCTTGGCAGTGCTGGATAATGGATTTGATGATCTTAGAGGGTTTTTCCAACCTAAATAATTCCATCATTCCATGATTCCATGATGCTTAGAGTTTGTGAGAAACCCTGCACTAAACACTCCTTGATCCTCACTGGCTCATCCTGAGATATTTCTCTATTCCAGCTGTCAACTTCCAATCAACCTTTCCCAGCCCATATTTTTTTAACAGCTAAGTTGGAAAGAGAGGGAATCTTTTCGGTATAAAGATCACAAATCAAAATTGTATTTTAACAGCTTTGTCATTCCTTTGTTGAGCTTTTCCTTAGCAAAACTCCTTCTAGGCAGAGGAAGGAAAGGAGCAGGGCAGTGAAATTCCAGCACATTTTGATCCTTGAATTAGGAAGGGTTTTTCCCATTCCTGTCACCTCTGGCACTCGAGGGAAAGGGGATATGGAGAAGAACGTGGTGGGCATGAGAGGTAAGATGAAATACCCAGTCAAAATAATTCCAGATGCTGAGCTTGGCATTTCCAGAATTCCCTTGCCTCTTTCCTCCCCTTCCATAAGCAACACGGGCCTGAGTTCAGCATATTAAAAAGCGTCCACTCAGATAATTGCCCTTAATTATTAATTCTTTCCCATGATCAGCTTGGGTGGCAATGGTGCAGAAAAAGCCAAGCTTTGGGTATTTGCAATCTGCTGCAGTTTGGCACCTTCTGTGTTTACCCAAGACTGGAAAAAAAAAACAAAAAAAAACGACAAAACCAGCTGTTTTTTAAAAATTGTTTATTTTCTTCCAACTTTTCCAGTCACTTCCTTTAATGCACGCTCAGGCTTGAGATGCCCTGGAGTTGCCAGGCTCTCAAGAGCCCACATGGGCTGATGCAGCTGAATTTTACTGAATTGTTACTTTTTATTTGAAGCTTTACCAGCCCAACAACTTAGGAACTTTCTGGAACTCTCAGAAAGAAACTGCAGGTTAGTTTTAAACAAACGAGTCTTTGCTGCCTGGTGTAGAACAGCTCAGCAGCAGTGAATTTGCATTGAGATTATCCTTAAGGTAATTTAAATGCTTGGGAGCAGATCTGCCCCTCAGATATAGGTGGGACTTGGTGCCTTCTATTTGCCAAAGATCTGATTTTTAAATTTATTTTATTTATATTTATAAATATATAATATATAATATATAATATATAATATATAATATATAATATATAATATATAATATATAATATTATATATTGTATTATATAGGTTATAGCTATATAATATACAATATAAGATATATAATATATTATATAATTATATAATTATATAATTATATATTATATATATATTTATATATATATATTTTTTTTTTTTTTTATTACTTTTGGGATTTTTACCTTTGGAGCTGCTCCTTGCTTGGCTTTGACACCAGAACCAGCTCAGGGTTGGCTGTTTGGGGCTTTTATTCCTTGCAAATCCCTGCAGGACCCGGAATGTGCTGTGGGAATTGTTGCTCTTAGGTGAAATAGGAATTTAAGGAAAGGTTTAGGAGGCTCCAGGCTCGGGGAGGAATAAAATATGAACTAGAAAGAGCTGAGAATTTTCTCTGCGTGGCTGCAAATTTGAGCCTGTCAGTGCTGAGCAGCCTGGTAATTTTTGTGTGTTATCAAAGATGCTCATCCCAGCTTTTTGAAGTCACTTAAACTGATAAACTCTGCTTCTTACTCAGAGCACAAAACTGCCAACATCAATTTTGGACACCAGGGGAAGGAGGGAGTCGGAGTTTCGCTGGGGAAAAAATATTCTCTGCTGAAGATATCTCACATGCCAAGTTCTGGCTTACAGCAAAGGCTCAGGCCACTTGTGACCCTGTGGAAAATGTCCCTTAAAATGCTCATTTAAAGCACCAGTGTTTACAAAGTGACTTTGAGAAGGACTCAGAAGAAGCCCTGGGAGTTTGACCGCTGAAGGATTTAGGTCAGAGCCCATCTGGAGCCCAGTGGTTCCTGCATGGATGGAAAAAGTGGCTGCAGTGGGGCTGTTTCTGTAAGATCTTCAAAAATACTGCAAGTATTTCACATAAAAAAAGCTCTAATTGAGAGGGCTTTAAAAAGTAAAGTGCTGTGGTTAATAAACGATTACCAGAAAAATCAAGAGGTTTAAAATTATTCAAAGCAATTTGGCTTGAGAGAGATTTCCGTGTGAATTGATGTTATAAAATAAATTACATGAAATCTGTGGCAGATAAATTGTGCTAACTTAGTGCACAGCATTATTTTTTTTTGATTCTTTAAGTACCATAACAGCATCAGAAGTCTAAATAGGATTATAATTTTCCCGGATCATTCTTGATATTTGGATCATCTGACTGGGCCCATCTCCTTCCAAAGGGAGCAGCACACCCAGGGCACCAACGAATTTCTGCTTTTCACGGCTGTTCCAGGTTGTTTTGCTGTCTGAATAATTCAGCTTGGTGATGTAAACACAGGTTATTCCTGTGTTCCTGGCAGCTGGAATCTACACTGATCCCAGAGTGTCCCAGTGTGGAACAAGAACTGAAACATCCCTGATGGGAAGGTGCTCAGGAAAGGAAAACTTCTGTTAACACAATTTTGCACTTCACTCACGGAGGCAGCAAAATCCTGTACTGAAGGCACCTCCAAATCCGTGGCAAAACCAAGGAATTTAAGCTTAGCCTCCACATTTTGGAGGTGTTTATTTTCCCCCAAAGCCGTGTTAAAAGCAGGAGAGTGATAACACAATGTTCCAGGCAGAATTGCCACAGAACATTCGGAATGCTAATTACTGCAAAACTTATTTATATCCAGGTTTAACTTCCAAGGCTTGGTCCTTAACTCTGGAAAAGTAGCTGGGTTTGCTGCTTGGACATCTGAGTCCATCAGTTGGAATTTCAGCAGGTTCTCCTGGATTTCATAAATCAGAGTTTCCCCAGATGAAGGAATTTTGCCTGGGAACTGATGGAACTCGGGCACCTGAAGCTGCTCCTTAATTCTCTGTATCCCACCAGCTGCAGGGCTGGTCAGCTTAATGAAAGGAAAAGAAGGATTAATCAATCCATCCATATTTTTTACTTAATGAAATTTGTCAGTATTAATACATTCCCCAACAGTTCTAAAAGAGATTTGGCCCAAACAGAATCCCAAAATGTTGTTTCACATTTCTGAATGGCACCAGATGAATTTCCCAGTGTCCCAAACCTCAGGAGAGGATCTGTGGGATGTGTGGGAAAGCAGGAATCAGGAATATCATTGGGGCCAAATAAATAAATCCAACTAGAGCTGGAATGAGTCTCCACCACAGGAGTTGTGAGGGGAGGTGCAATGTCAGGGAAGAGAAGGAAGCAAACACCATTTTCCAGCTTCAAAGACACTGGAACTAATGTTGCAGGGACATTAATTAGATGGAAAAAAAAAATTTAAAAGGCTCAAAATACACTTGACAGAATCCCTTTAAACTAATATAGAGTTAGAGTCTGATAATGGCTTCTGGCTCCAAGAAGTTTCCAGGATTTTCTCTTTATTTAAGTCTTAAACTCCCCAAATTAAATGCAATTGGAAAATCAGTTATCGTGCTTTGCTTTATGCTCTTGCTAACTCAGCATCATTCCATGATCTTGTTTTCCAGCCTCCAAGTTTTCCCTCTCTGGCACTGCCACAAAGTTTTGTTAGGGCACAGCTGGGAGAATGATCCCTGTATTAAAGTGGGGGTTTAATTTCAGAATAATCTCACTTTAAACTGCATCAGAACGGCCTTGGAAATCTCCAAAGGAATTCACGGAAAGGCTGAGAATGGTTTTGCTCTTTTAGAGGCCGTGGAGCATCTCGGAGTTACGGCAACGAGCTGCAACACCTCCAGCCATAAACCTGTTTTTATTTGCAGGGAATATAGAAATGCTCAAAGTCAGAAAAAATAGAGGCAAAAAAACCACCCAAAACCCACCAAGCTAAAGTCAAATTAAATTTTATATTTGTGGGAGCAACATCGTGGAATGTGCAGGCCTGCCTCAGAAAACATCATGGATACAGCCTAAAAAAAGGGCTTTGCAGAGCAGCCTCTGGAAAACATGGATTAAAATAAGAGTATCACCATTCCCAAATATTCTTTTTTACATCAGGCTCGAGAGTATTTAAGGCTGTTTCTTGTGTACTCACTCTAATGGGGCTGCTAAGGAGGATGGAGCAGAATAATTAGAGATAAGGCACTTTTCAATTAACTGCTACCTGCTGCTGCCCAACAGTGGACATCAATTCCTGGCAGATAATTTTATCCTTGTGTTCCTTGAGAACCTTTGGACATCGTGTGCTTGACCTAAATTTTTAATGACATTATGAAGCCCTAGTTAAATATAAAAATAATGGTTTTGGAGCGCAGCTCTTTATTAAAGTTCCTTGGGCTGTGGTTTTTCCTGCATGCAGCTCAGCATGGGAATGTTTTTGTGTCCTGCTTTGGCTACAGAAATTCACTTTTAAACTCAGGCATGGACTGGCTGATGTAACCCATTGGAAACTGCTTTGGAGAGTGGGATGTAACCCAATTTTTTGTGTTTTTGACAAAAAATGAGGAGGTTAACACATCCAGAGGGATAAATTCTGGAGGGTGATGGAGGACAGGGCTGGTTTGGAGCAGAATCCTTGGGAAACATCTCCCAAACCCACATTTCCACCACTGCAAACAAAGGATTCCCACCAGATGGATGGAAGAGCAGGGAAAAATGAAAATTATGGAGAACTGGCCCAAACTTTTCAATTTGTCCTCCTTTTCTTGAAGTTTTGAGACTCTTTGTATGAATTTTTTTGCTGTGGGAGGTAAAGCAGGCCCCAGGCAAGTCTGAGCTGCAGGAGCAGCACTCGCCGACCTTGGCAGCAACACAAAGGTCAAGTTTAACTTTTCATCCAAGGACAGACTGAACAAGGACTGCAATGTATGAGGAGTAACAAGGATTTTATTTGCCATCTCTTGTGAGGATTTCTTCTTTTCATTCATTTCTCCCCTCAGAGAATATGCTGATTTCCCAGGAAACAGGTTCCCTTCACGAGGCCGCTGATTCCTGGTCACCCCTCAGGGAGAAGCAGCTGATGGCTGGAGTTTAAATGTGAATTTTATGGAAAAAAGACACAAAAAAGCAACAGATAATGGGAAAAACATGCTGTTAAATGCTTGTGCCATGATGTCCTGAACCTCTGCCTGCCTGGCTGAGCTCCAGGCATGGGAATCTCTGCTGGACATTGGCACTTTTGGGCTGTTCCTGCAGGGACATGGAATGGCTGGGGCTTCATTAGTCCTGAGGGGATTAGGACTGTGCAGGAACAGTTGTAATTCAGTTTTCTCTTATTTTCAAGCAGGAGATTTTTGTTATCTGCTGCTTTTTTTATTTACAGTGCAAACAGCATTGTTTCTTGCTTTTGATAATAACTGAGCTGATAAACTGATCTGCTTGGTTCAGCAGCCTGGGATAAAGGCCTGCAGGGAGGAAAGCTGGATAATATTTAAGGATTAGCTCGTCCCAGCTCAGGAGCACTGAATCCCAACAGGATTCAGCCAGGGAGGGTCCCAGCATTGGTGTTTTACAGCTTGGCTGATACAGAGGGACTTTGGATGAGGGATGGAGTGACAGGACACAGGGAATGGCTTCAAACTGGCAGAGGACAGGGCTGGAAGAGAAGAAGGAAGGAATTCCTCCCTGGGAGGGTGGGGAGGGACTGGAGTAGGATTCCCAGAGCAGCTGTGGCTGCCCCTGGATCCCTGGAAGTGTCCCAGGCCAGGCTGGACAGTGTTTGGAGCAGCCTGGGACAGTGGGAGGTGTCCCTGCCATGGCAGGGGTGGCACTGGATGGGCTTTGAGGCCCCTTCCAATCCAACCCCACAATGTTTCTCTGAGCTTGTGGAAGGAGTTATTGCCTTTTAATCAGCATTTTCTGCATGCAAACAAACACTTTAATGAAGTGGCAGTAGGTGCTAAGCCACAGCTTTGTGCAAAAGTGCCTAAATTATTTTTTTACCACATTTTAACCTGCATGAGGTTGTAGGGTTCAGATTGCTGAGCACAATAAACCACAAACTCACAATAAACTCCAAACCTCACGATAAACCACAAACTCACAATAAACTCCAAACCTCACAATAAACCACAAACTCACAATAAACTCCAAACCTCACGATAAACCACAAACACAGAATAATCTCCAAACCTCACGATAAACCACAAACTCTCAATAAATTCCAAACCTCATAGGAACCACAAGGTGAAGGTTTGGTAGCACCCATTTCCCAAGCAGTGGGAATACTCAGGTCTGTGACAGCAAATTAAAACCAGCTCTTAAGACAATGCTCTTTATTTCCTAATGAAACATTCTGGAATTGTGCATTTTCAAGGTTGTTTTGCCAAAGGCCTCCTGGAGCTGCACGTGCTGCTGCCTTGTCTTGCTTTTGTGCCTTCCTGAATTCCATGGAAAGCCAAGCCTGTCCCGCTGGCCCCTCGCTGACAGCACCTGTCAGTCTGTCACTGCAGCTCAGGGCAGGCAACGTGGAGCTGCATTTTGGCAGGGTTGAGCAGGAAAAGGGAAGGGAACAAATCTCGGTGTTTTGGTTTGAAAAGCCAGGTGTCTGCTAAGGAAGGAAGGAAGGAGCATCTCTTGAAATGGAAAATGCAAACCCCCTCCCTCCCTCTGAATTATTATCGTTTTGAAATTAAGGGGCTCTCAGGTAAAGATATGGGAGTAGGAATAACAGTTCTTGACTAGGAAAAAATAAAATTAAAATACAAATGCAGCAATACAAACCAGCACTGGCAGAGTCAGAGCAGGCCCTGGCAGGCTGTGGGTCAGGGTGGTGGCAGCAGTGCCATTCCATGGGGGCTCAGCCCTCCTGCAGTGCCAGCTGTGCTTCTGCTGGAGCAGGATCCTGGACAAGGCTGGAGTTTTCCTCTGGAGCTCCAGGGCTGCTGGAGATGGGCCTGGGCTTCCTCTGGGAATGCAGTGGGCAGAAAGCTGCTCCTCTGGGAATGCAGTGGGGCAGAAAGCTGCTCCTCTGGGAATGCAGTGGGGCAGAAAGCTGCTCCTCTGGGAATGCCCTGGGCAAAGGCTGCTGTGGTGTTCCCAAGGTCAGATTGTATCCAGGTAGGAATGCTTGGCTCCTCCCCTGGGCGGAGCCTCTCCTCATGGGATGATGGAATTTTCTCAGCCATGCAGGGACACTCGCTGGCCATGAACAGAAGATAATTAATAATTAATGGCCCATGAACAGGAGATATCTCCTGGAGGGAGGATTGGCTGTGGGAGAGATAAAGAAAAGTGCCCCATGAACAGCAGAGAACTGCCCCAGCTCTGACAGATGGGGACAGAACAACAGCCCCAGTTCCACCTTTCAGCCTGAGACTCTGGGGCACCTGCTCTGCACGTGGAGGGGTGGGATTGGTATCGCTGCAAATGAACCCAAAGTGCTGCTCCAAGGCAGCCCTGAACCAGTGCTGGAGCGCTCAGCAAAGCTGCTCAGGGTCTTCGTGGGTTTTCTGACTTTTCCTGTTTTTTTTTGTTGGTTTTTTTTTTTTTTTTCCTCCATTGGGAATATTCCCATGTGAACACCCCAGAAGTGAAGAGAGTCATGTAAATGGAAAAATGGAATCACAGGATGGTTTGGGTTGGCAGGGAAGTTAAAGATCACCTCATTTCCTGCCATGGGGACACTTTGCTCTGTCCCAGGCTGCTCCAAGCCCTGTCCAGCCTGGCCCTGGACACTCCCAGGGATCCAGGGGCAGCCACAGCTTCTCTGGGAATTCCATCCCAGCCCCTCCCCACCCTCACAGGGAGGAATTTCTTCTGTATTAACCAAAATTTCCTTTCCGTTTGAAGCCTTTCCCCCTTGCAGTGTCTCTTCTGCTCCTTTCCATCTTCCTCATCGTTTCATTTGGATCCTGGAAGGAACCATCCCTCTGGGAATGTGCATTCCTGGCTGATTAATTGGCATTAACCCAACTCCTCCTGGTGACCCTGCAGAGAGAGCAACAAGTGCTCCTTTAATCCCCAGAGATTCCATTTGCCTTAGAAGGACTCTTAAAAGGATTAAGGATTAATTGTGAGATATTTCTAAATTTTTTTTTTCTCCTCGGATAAAAAGGTTTATTATTGTTCTGGGTATGTAAATGGAGAGAAAACATCTTTTCTGCAGAGGTAAAAGATTAAATGGATTGAAAGCAAACACTCCAGATACTTTTTTGGGGTTTTTTTTGGGAAAATGTGTGGTATCTCTCTCTGCTTGTGTTTGGAATCTGAGCAGACATAATTCCAATGATTATTCCTCAGTGCCTTGCATGCTCAATGAAGCCTGGGAGAAAACAATTTACAGTTTCATCTTCATTTCTATTGTAAATCTTCCCTTGGTTTCAGTCTTATTTCACTCAGGTGAAGGGAGAAGGAAGTGGGAGAGCTCTCCATGAATCCTGCAGTGTCTGGGGTGGGATGTGACTGCCCAGACCTCCTGCAAGCCGCTGGGGAAGTGGGGATTTAACGGGAATTTCAGCATCCCAGGTGGTTCTTGCCCTGCTGATGGGCCAGGGTTTAGGAAGTCTCTTAATAAAATTAGGGATATCATCTTTAAATACAGACAAAATGAGAGAAAACAGAGTGGAGGGAAGGGAGAAACAGCAGAGAAATTCCAGCTGAGCAGAGCACATCCTACATGGATTATTTTCAGAGATTTAGGTTTCAAATTCAATTTAGTTCTTTTATTTCCGGAAATTATTTGTTATAAACCTGTTACTGCTCATTCTGACACAGAATTTTGTAGAACCATAGCATACAATCCACCTGTGGTGGGTTTGTTTTCAATTAGGGCTGAATTTATCAATCAAACTGGACTTTTTTCAGTCTGGAATGTTCTGATCTTGCTCCCCCTCCATGGAAGTTGTGGTAAATTGAGAGGTGATTTTGCATCAACAGCTGAATGTCAGGACCTGGGGCACATCCTGACTCCCAGATCTTCCATGTGGTCACAACTTTGATTTAGTTTTCTATTTATTTCCTTCTAAAACACAGCTCCCTTATTAAATATTGAGACTTTTTTTCTTTAAACTTTATAAATATCTCAAGATCAGCCCTTCAGCTTTTCTGCCTTCTTAAATTTTTCTCAGCTGTGCCTTGCCAGGAAACCCAAACTTAATTCCTGAGCAGTTTGGTGTTAAAACCCCATCATTTTTTCTGCAAACCCACAATTTCCAACTCCTGATTTCTGCTAAAGTAAAAAAAATAAAATAAAATTTCTGGTAAAATAAAGAATCTGAGCAACTCTAATTCCCCTGGGGTTCATCCTGTTGGGAGAGGGATGAGGAGGGTGACGGCACAGCCAGACCTGCATCCCACTGGAGGAACTGGATTTTACAGTAAACCCCAAGAATTCATTGTGTAAACAGCTCGTATTTATAAATCTCCAGATTTATTTACTATGAAATGGCTTTGCTGGTGTTTCAGTTTGCCAATAATTCAGTGTTGAACGATACAAACACCTCTCCAAGCATTTCCACCGTGAGCAGGAGCTGCGGTTTTGAGGAATTTGTGAGGGGAAAAATTCCTGAAATGCAGTGTGTGAACACAAGATGGCACTTGAACCCCAAGGACCCAACAGCAGCACTTTATTTATATTTCTTTTTGAAAAAACATGAGAAATTATCAAAAAACAAGGGCTCATCTTGTCTGATTTGAAGGATTTAATATAAAACTACAGAACTTGTGTGAGCTGGGAACTGAAACTGCTTGGAAGGGGAAATGCAGCTCCAGCATATTTTTTCAAGGTAAATTTAGAATCTCTCTACTTGAAAATAAACAAGGCAAAACTCTGGGAAGTTAACAGGGGAAAACCCCCAAATTTCCTGCAAAATGTAGGACAAAAAAAAGGGAAATATTCACCTCTTCCCATTTAAAGTGGCAGGATTTGAATGATAAAGTAATAACCTGATCTCACACAAAAATTTAACTCCCAATAAAAGAGGAAAAGTGGATGGTGGTGCTTTCACATCAGCATTGAGTTATGTCATGCTCACCTATTACAATAAAAAGACAGGAAAAAAAAAAAAAAAAGAAAAAAAAAAAAGGAAATTCCAGTTCCAAAATTGCTGTGCAATTGTTGCTCCTCAGCAAAATTGCTGTGCTGGAAATTTGATTGGGCTCTAACTTCCCAACAATTATGAAAAGAATTCTGCATTTTTATTAGGCCTTGTCAGTGATGGAAGGATTTACTGCTGGGTTGTGAGAGAGGGGGAGACATGGTAAAGATCCTTAAAGTTCTCACCATAGGGGGAAACAGTGATTGTCCTTATCCTAATTAAACAAAAGGGAAAGAAAAGAGGAAAAAAGGAGGAGGAACGGGGAAAAGGAGGCAGGAAAAAAAGAAAAAAGGAATACTCTGAACTACAAAAGCTCTTCTTGTCAGGGTAAAAATCTGATTTGAAATTATGATTATATATAAGAATATTATGCAATATACTCTCTCTATATACTTATATATATATAATATAATATTATATTATGCAATGTAGTCTATATATTTATATCCATTTAAATTATATAATATGTTTTATATATGTATATATTAATTTATTCAATCATCAGCACCCCCACAAAAATTCAAATCCCAAGTCTATTAATTCATTCCCAAAATTGTCACAAATCTCAGCACCCATTTTGTAATTCCAGGATGGCAAAATTAAAATGAATGAGAAGTAAAAAATAGGCAAAGAATTGGGAATTTTTTCCCTGAAGGCAGAAAGTTGACCATAAATCCTATTAATTCTGCATTAAATCCTACCTTGATATTCAATGTAAGACCTAAACATTCATTTACAGCAATAAAATTTAGGGAATTAGGGAAGAAAACTTCCTTTTCTCCTTCACTCTTTCCTATTTGAAAAGAAAAAAAAAGTCCCATTTTTTAAATGGGCCCTTGAATTGAAACCAGAACGATTGGCTTTAATAAAAATGGTATTTTGAAAGAGAATGACTCAAAACAATAAGATAAAGACTCATGGAATGACTTTTTATAGAATATGGAATTTTTTAAGTCTTAGAACCACTTACAGAAAAGAAAGACAAATGCTGGGGGAATCAGGGAGTTCTTTTTTAATGGTTTTTCTTGTTTCCTCCATTCCCAGAGGAAAACTGAATCCTGGTCTCATCTGCACCTTCCAAAAAATCCCAGCCCAGTTTGGGAAGCAAACACTAAAAGCACTCTGCTTGTGTGCCACGTGGAAAAGGATGAGAAATCACCACTGGATTTTTCCCTGGGAGAACTGGAGCAGCAGGGATGACACAGCCCCGGTCTGGGGTTGATTTCCATAAAGACAGGGAGCTCTGGCTGCTTGATTAAACCAAACTTTTGTATGGATTGTTCTCAGCTTGGAGGTGTTTTTCCAGGTTATGATCTTATTGCTAGCAATTTTCCTTTTCCTTTTTTTTTTTTTTTAATTCCCTTGGGATTTGTACACACTGCAGCTGCTGACACAGGGAAAGGCAAACCCTGCCATCATTTCCCTCCTCCAGCTTTTCATCCTCTTCTCCTCACCAACTTTATACTCACTGGAAAGTGTCATTATTATATGGAACCATGGAATAGTTTGGGTTGGAAAGTATGGGAATAAATCACATGGACTCCATTTGCTTCATGGTGGGAAAAGCCCATTCTTTATTCACGTTTTTATCCAGTTTTACAGAACTCGTGGGTGACTCCAGTTGCTCAGCAGCTTTCTTGCCAATTACTTTATTAGTTAAAAACAAGCTGTTATTCTGTATTCATTTGTCACTCAAACCCCGGGGTGCACGTGCTGAAAAGTTGTTTGTGAGGGATAGTTTTCATTTTTCTAACGGTGTAAAAGCAGTTTATACAGGTGCTGGTTGTTTTTTCCCCAGGAATAGATTGTTGTGTTAAAGAAATGCTCACACCAGGATTGCTTTCACATGGGAACTTGCAGAGGGCTACCTTGACTTAGAAGAAAGGACAGGCCAGCCAGAGCAGGCCTGATTTTATAAGGCTTTTCTTCATAATTTTTCTACCTTACTGCAACAGGAAAAGACCTTAAAAAATTCCAGTTCCATGGGTAGGAACTTTCCACTATCCCAGGTTGCTCCAAGCCCTTCCAACCTGGCCTTGGACACTCAATAATAATATTATATTATTATATTACCCCAAAAAACAACAATTCTGGCCCAAAATGAGGTCCCAGATTGTCCCTCTTGGGTGTTCCCATGGAGATGGAGTTCATGGTGGTTGGGAAAACTGGGATACAGGTGGGATATCTGCAGGAATTCCCGGGAACAGGGCAGGCTGTGCCCCAAATGAGGGAGAGCCTGGGACTGTGCTGGGTTATTTCTGTCCCTATTCAGGATTCCTTTTGTTTGAGGCAGGCAGAGCTCCTGCTGGAGACAATGGGAATTTCTGGCAGCAGGGAATGCTGAGCAGGGCCCTCCCTGGGTAAACTGCAGCTCTTTTATTCCAGCCCCGAGCTGGGTGCCACCGATATTATCAGGAATATAAAGAGCTGTTCTTTCAATTACAACCTCGATTTAAAAACCCCACATTTAGCTGGAATATCAGCACTTTTCCCTCTCTCTGGCCACAGGTATCCCTGGCAGATTGGGAGTCCCAGGGGTGCTGGGTCCCCATCCCTTCTCCCCAGGCCTGCTGAAGTCATTCCTGGGAGCAGCCTCGTGGAGATTTGCTGCCAAACCTTTCCAGTCTGATCCTCGATGATCCAAGCCCGGTCAAGAGCCCTCTTCACATGAAATATTTGCTGCTCCAGATGGCAAAGCCTGAGCCCGAGCCAACAGCAGGGTAAAAATACATTTATTTCCATGGCCAGCCCTCAGCCAGCCCAGCTCCCTGCGTTTGTCATGGACAAGAGGTTTCCTCCACAATGCTCCAAATTCATGCAGGGAGCACATGGATAAAAACGTCCTGATTTATTCCAGTGTCCCCGTCAGGCAGCACAATCCATGCTGGGGGTCAGGGAATGGGCACCAAGCTGGGGCTGGGCTCTCAGTTTGTCTATTGCTCTCCATCCTCAGATGCTCTGGTATCTTTTATAACTTTCCTTCATCTCACGGAAAAATTCCAGATTAGGATTTGTTTATCGCCCCCCCTTTCAAGTCTGATTTAGAAAATGATCATTCCCTTTGTGCTGCTGCTCCTTCCCAGGAAAATGAAGGAGTGTGAGGGTGTGGGGACCAAGGGTAGAGCTCCTTCCTGCTGCCACCTTCCCTGCCTGCAGAACAACCTGGAATTTCCTCCGCAGACAGCGGGATCCGAGCTGGAATGGCACGGAGGGAGCAGCATCCCAATCTCTGGGGAGCCCAAAGGAACAATCAGAGCTGGAAACTGACTTTTAACAGAGTGAACACAGTGATGAGGAGGCATTTTTGCATAATTAGGAGAACACCAGCAAATTTTCTTCCTGACACCACATTTTCCATCACTCCAGTTGTTGGGATGAGCAGGAGGTTTTTCTGCTTAGCAAATACCTTCAGCCTTCTGTGGAATAAACATTTTCTGTGTGAGAGGAGGGAAAATGGATTCTCCTCACAGAGAGAAACTTTGCAGGATTTTTCTTGTGCTTCCTGCATTATCCTTCCTGCTGGAATTATGGATGAGGAGTAAGGAGCTCATACTGGTAACAGGAAAATACAGCCCTGGAATCAGTCCAGGCTTCTCTTTCTAACTTTACCATTCTACCCTCAAATCCACAATGTAAACAAAAAGAATATTTAACTTCACATGTGTGGATTGCAGTGATGTCCCTCAAAAATACCAAATCCAGGTGGGAGAGGGGTGTTGTGCTCAGATATCCAATGTTACAATTTAAAGGGGATCAGGCCTGGGGGAGTACAAGGATCATGGAATCATGGAAGAACCATGGAATGATGGAAACCAGAAGGGTTTGGGGTGGGAGGGACCTCAAAGTTCATCCAGTTCCATGGGCAGGGACACCTTCCACTATCCCAGGTTGCTCCAAACCTTCCAACCTGGCCTTGGACACTTCCAGGGGTGTTGAAATCCTTGAGTTTGCCTGAAGCTGGAGGGTGGTGTGGGTGTGATTCCTCCTTCAATGGTTCCATTCAGACTCTCATTGCAGTTTGAGCATATTTTTGCTGACTGTGGCATCTTCTTTGGCACACGATGTGCCTGGGAAGCTGCAAAGCTCCCAGTCCCCAATTTTAGGTCATTCTCAATATCTTGCAACACTGGAGCCTTTGAGTTTGACATTTTTCCCAACCCTCCTGCCCAGACAAAGATTGAATTTCCCAACACGTCACCCCATGGCGATGCCCTCACAATTCCCCTGTGCTGCTTTGTCAAAACCCCTTTCACTTCCAGAGGTAAAATACCTGATAGCCACATTTATCAAAATATTCTCCAGGTTTGGGTTTTTTTTTCCCCCTAAAAATGTTATTTCCACCGTCTGTCCCTTTTTAATGAAAAGTGGCAAGCAGCTGTTGGAATGTAATAACATCCCAAACCACTGCTTTCATGCATCAGTGTGTGCAGGCATAGGGAGAGCTTTAATGGAATAAAAAATATTCCTAGGAAATGGACTCTCAGGCTCCAGTTATGAGAAAATGTAAAATTACATCCGCATTTTAACAAGAAAAAACAACTTTTTCTCTTCTTATCTTTGTGATGGTTTTTCTTAATGCCATGGGAAGCTGTATTTTATTTTGTTCCAAGAAGTAATTTGGGTCAGGAGTCATCCAGATGCTCAGATAAATCAAAATAATAATAAGATTTCTTATTATATTGCTTTCTACAAGGGCAGGTTCATATTTTTCTCTGATATTTCTATATTTTATGGAATTATTTGGGTTGGAAGGGACCTTAAAGCCCATCCAGCCCCACCCCTGCCATGGCAGGGACACCTCCCACTGTCCCAGGTGCTCCAAGCCCTGTCCAACCTGGCCTTGGGCACTGCCAGGGATCCAGGGGCAGCCCCAGCTGCTCTGGGAATTCCATCCCAGCCCCTCCTCAATTCCTTGCCAAGATTCAATTTAAATCTGGTTTTGAAGATCTCCCATTGGAAAGATTTCTCCCCCATGAAGCTGCAATAATTTTCTTTGGAATTGTGACGGTTGCAAAGAAGAAAACAACATCAACAACAACAAAAAAAGCAGCTTTTCAAATGATCAGGACAAATTCTCTGATTAACCTCACCATGCTGATCCCCCCTGCAAATTTCATTAATGGTTTTTCTGAGACTGGTTTAAATTCACCATCAGAAATGAGAATACTTCCCCGAAACAGGAAAACAACTCCGATTTCTGAGGAAGCTTGAGCCCCTTTAACTTGCTCTGCGTCTCCCAGGTGCTGAGGAAGCACCTGAGTGGTGGCATTTCACATCCCAGGGACAAGAGCAGGATTCCCAGACAAACCCAGGGAAATTGTGCTGCTCTCCTGCAGTCACCACCCTGTAATGGGAAGCAGAATTAGTGCCCAAATTAGCTGAAATTAATCTGGTGCTAACGTCCCTGGGCTGATTTAGCCAATAGATGCAACTCAGGGATCGCTCACCATTAATGCAACAAAACTGGGGTTTAATGCAAGGTGAGAAAGGCTCTGCATTTCCAGTTCCCTGCAACTGAGGCCTAATTAAATTTCTTTAATGCGGCCAGAAATTAAAGGGGAGCCTCATTAGTGGTTTTTGAGGGGGAGGTGGAGTTTGAGGTCAGGGCAGGAAGGGTTTTGTGCTTCCAGCCCCAGCTCTCAGCTGGTGTTATAGGGTTAAAAAGTGGCAGAGGTGTGAAAAGTGAATTATTTCACTTAGAGAAATGCCAGATTTTGATCTGGTCCAGGAGGGTAAGTTGTGATAATTTTCCAGCACTTTTGGAGTATTCCGCGATAAACTTGGTTAATATGTATATTTATTAGCATGTGTATATTTATTACTTCTCACATATATTTATATTTTAAAATAATCTTAGAAAATGTTTAAAATAACATTTAGATTATAAAATAGAATTTATGTAAAATTATTAGAATTATATTTTATGTATAATAAAAAATTTCAAATAGAAGTTATATAAATATAAATATATAAAAATAATATGCATCATATATTAGTTTCATGGTAATTATATTATAAAATAGAAATAATTAAAAAATAACATTTTATATTATGTTAATGTGCATATTTATTGCTTTTTAAAGTGGTGCTAATTCAAGCATCTCGTTTATATTTCAACTGTTATTTAAATGTGCCATTTTAAAATGTTGTGGTTCTACAATCCAGCCTATCCCATGGGAAAAACAACATTAATCCTTCTATCCCAAATCTGGTGCCTCATTAACACAGGAATTCTGCTCTGAGAGAAAGTGACCTTACCAGGAAGGCCACAAAGTTGGGGTTTTACTCTGGACCTCACTTAAAAAGGAATCTTTTATAAAACATACAAAGCTTACTGATTTTTTGGTGAGTGAGGATTTCCTTGGAACCACAAATTGTGATTAACTACGTTTAATCACCTGTAAGGTGCTTTCCTTAATTAAAATACGATTGTAAACAGATTTTGAATGTTCATTTTCAGTTTGGAGCTCAGTTATTGACCTGAAACAGAGTAACCAATGTGGGAAACCAAGCAGGGAATGTCCCTTTGATTTCCTGGTTTCTGGCAATACTCTGCATTAATTACCATGGAAAATGGGTTGTTTCATTACTTTCATCATAAAGAAAAATACCCCAAATTTAAATAATAATCCTGAGGCTCAATTAAGGTAAAAAATGGGGGTATTGCCCTCCCAATACACAATTTAAGTTTATTCTTAAATTCTGACTCATCTCCTGCATCAGCTGCTTAATATTTTGGTTTTTCAAGTGCAATCCTTCCATATTTCCTTCTCACATCTGACCTTTTGCATTTTTATTGTGTTTTAATAACACCTGGAGTGTTGGAGTAGAAACTTTAATAAGGGGACGGTGGAAATGATTTTCCTCTCCTCTTTCTTGTTCTGTTTAATTTCCTTAATGCTATAAGGGGTAAGTCTTAGAAAATGCTGTAATTAATTATTGAGTGAGTCATGAGCTGTTTCATTTAGGGCTTGAGGTGATGGTGTGGTTGGGGTAGACTCTGCAAGCTCTGGGGCTCCTTTTCCACAATAATTTTAAGGAGTTGTCTGTAACTTCTGGAGAGATTCATTGCAGATCCAAAATATCCCGAGCATTCAGTGACTTTTTTCTTTAGGAAGCTGTGGTTCAAGAAAAATACAGTGGATATTTTCAGATATTTTCAGGGAAACGGAAGAGTCTCCCTGGAAGCATTTGGAAAACTTTGGGTTGTTCAGGGTGCTGATTTCCTGCCGATTTTAAGTCTCAATTCTCAAATTTTGGTAAAAAAGGATAGAAAAGGTGTGGAAATATTGGATTATTTCTGGGCAGAGAGAATGGAATGGGAGGAGAGCAGCCAAGTCCATCCCTTGGACAGGGTTAAAAGCTGTTGATCCCATTTTTTTCACTCGTCCCAGCAAATCTTTGCTCAGGAACAATCTCGGTTACAAACAGTTAGGGCCAGTATGGGGAATTGTGTGGATAATCCTAATTAATATCTGAAATTAGCACTGTAGGATTTCACAGGCTACAAATACAAAGAAATTATTCTCCTTATCCCTAAAGGAAAGCCCAGCTCTATATTCCCTCCCCAGACACCTCAGGCCCACTAAAATGATTTTACTGTTAATCAACATTATTTACAATTATTTCCCTTAAATCTGTGGCTTTCTGGGGTAATTTTTGAGGGAAAAAAAAAAAAAAAGGTCAAGTTGGAGACAATTGCAGCAAAACTTTCTCCATGTGTCCCCAGCCAGCAAGAGGCTCTCCAGGTAAGGCATAATGAGCTATCTGAATCTTTTGGAATTAATAAATACTCCTGGAGCAGCCTTTCTGTAAGGCCAGAGATGGCTCTCCAGATATCCAGGAGGGAAGATTGATGGGCCATGCAGATGCTTGTGCCATTAAAAAGACCTTCAGAAAGAAACAAGCAGGACTGCTCAAAGTGTTGTTTTAAATTAATGCCTGACTTTGAAAACAAATTGATGCCCCCCTGAGATAATTGGAAGAGTTAGAAAACAATCAGGGGAGAACAAATTGAGACTTTGGGATGGACAAAAACTCCAGATAAAGGAAGTCTCTAAATTCTGCTTCCAGAGGGTGAAAGACATTTTCCTATCTGAGGGTGTTTTTTTTTGGTTTTTTTTTTTTTTTTTTTTTTTTTTTTTTTTTTTTTTTTTTTTTTTTTTTTTTCTTCAATTTCCTTAATTTATTTTTTCTCCTTCAGAGGACAAGCCTTGCCTTTGGCATGGGTGGGACAGAAAGGAATGTTCTGGATGAGGATTAAGGAGGGAGGTGGGGCAGGATCTTTCCCAGGTACCCACACCAGGAACTTTGTTATAAACATGTGGTACAAGGGCAGGGAAGTGTTGGCAGTCAGGGAAGTTGGGAATGTTGTGGTTTAGGACAAGTGGGAATTGCTTTAAAAATGACCAACTACAACGTGTTTCCCATGCGAAAATGGGACTTTTTGGAGTTTTTCATGGAAATATTTGAAGAATGACCCCAGAGGAGGCACCAGGATGATCTGAGGGGTGGAGCAGCTCTGCTGGGAGGAAAGGCTGGAGAACTGGGATTGTCCAGCCTAGAGAGGAGAAGCTTTGGGGTGACCTCACTGTGGCCTGGAGGAGCTGCAGGAAAGATGGAGAGAGACTTTGGAGAAGGGATGGAGGGACAGGACACAGGGAACGGCTTCAAATGGACAGAGAGCAGGGTTAGATGGGATTTGGGAAGGAATTCCTGGCTGTGAGGATGAGGAGGGACTGGGATGGAATTCCCAGAGCAGCTGTGGCTGCCCCTGGATCCCTGGAAGTGCCCAAGGCCAGGTTGGACATTGGGGTTGGAGCACCTGGGATGGTGGGAGGTGTCCCTGCCATGGCAGGGGTGGGGTTGATGCCTTTTTTCTGGGGCTACCTAAAACCAGAGGCCAGACAGAGTGAAGGGAATAAAAAGCAGTTCTGTTTATTGAAGAGCCTTCAGGTACATTCAGGGCAGACCAGGCCCAAAATGGACCATGAGTCACAGGGACTCATTGTCCCTGTTTCACACTTTTGTAAATTTGTAAAATTTTGTAAAAAAGTGTTTCACGCTTTTGTAAATTTGTAAAATTTTGTAAAAAAGTGTTTCACACTTTTATAAATTTGGTCCATTTGCATATTGGGAGTTAATCTCCCAATTCCAGCTTCAGGTGATGAAGTCATTGACCCCCAGTTTGCTCCCCCAGCTCACTTTTGTTCCCATCTCTCTGGCCTGAGGCACTGAGGTGTCCTTGACTGCCAGGCCTGGAGAGGAATTGTTGTGTCTGCCCCAAATGGGGAAGCAGCAGCTGACACTGGGTGTGGAGTTCAGAGTTACACACCAAAGAACTGCAGGGTTACACATGGATGGAAAATAGAAAAGCTCAAATCCTGAGGCATCGAGATGGGATTTAAGGTCCTTCCAACCCAAACATTCCTGGGATTGTGGCTTTGGGGATGTTGTGCCCCACATTCCAGCTGTTCCCAGCTCCTTCCCACCCTCCTGGCTGTCAGAGCCCCATTTTCCTTCAAACCAGGCCCAAATCTGATTCCTGGGGCACTGCCTGAACAGATCAGCCACCCCATCAGGCAACTCCTTCAATAATTAGGGCCACTTCTTGTGCACACCGTGGTTTCGTGGCTCTCCTCTCAGTATGAAATGTCAGCCTGATGGAGTTGTCTCTTCAGGTTTTATAATTAATGATTAATGACTGATATTCTCCTGTTCATAAAGCTGAATTTTCCCAGTTAACTGTTAAAGATTGCCACTGAGTGCACTGTTGCGATAGACTCTTGTCTAATCTAATATCAAAATGATTAAAAAAAACCCAACCAACCCAAACCCAACTCCATTCCACGACCTTGTAATTTTGAAATATTTTGATAAACCTCTCTCTGTCACTGACAGCTAGGGTATGATTAGCTTAATCCTGATATTTTATGACAATAAAATTCCCATTTAATTTTTTTCTGTGTCAATACAAGCTCTCATCACCACCAAAATTTGCTTCTGGGCAAATCCTTTCATGCAATAAATAAACTCTCGGGGTGAACTTGTGAGCTATTTTATCATGACTGCCAATAATCATTATGGAATCAAATATTTACATGCCAGGGTGGCATTTAAATAAATGCAGCGCTACTAAAATGTCAGTTTATTCCAGCAGGAGGGGAAGGATTATAAATCTTCCACAGGAACTGGGATTTCTTTCCACTTCTCAAGTTCTCACTTTTGTCACTTTTGTGGGATGAAAAATCTGGGGCATTCCCAGTATCCCACGGGCTCTGCAGGTGCCCCGTCCTTTCCCAACTCCAAGTTTAACATTTTCCAGGTTTTATTTCTTTGCAAAACGAAATGTTTGTCTCAGCTCAGGCTGAGATTTGAGAGCATCAGCGCTTTTAAAAGTCTGAGGGTTACCTGAGGCAGGGCCCGATGGAAAGGGAATATTTTCATTTATCCTCTACAGTAACAGCAAATTTCATTTCTGTACTAATTTAACCCCCCCCCAAAAAAGAGGGAGCATGCACTTTAACCTGGCCTTCAGCTCTTGGAGAGGCCTGGCGTGGTTTTTATGGATTTACAATGGGTGAAAAACAATTTTCCAGGCTGCGAATGTCCTTGGAAGGGGGAGCTGAGAGTGTGCTGGAGGCATGAAGGCAGCTTAAAATCAGGGTGCTCCAGGAAATAGCCTAAAAAATGTGTCAGGGGACTGCTAAGGAGTTGTGCTGAGTAATCCCCACAAAAGCAGTATGAACTACTTGTGTGCTTATTTCTAAATGCATTTTTTTGCATCCACCCCACCACCTTGGGGGAATAGTTTAATTTCCTATTTAATTTCAGCCATTGCAAACGCCTGGAGGTTGTTCCAAATTATGGAGGTTGTTCCAAATTATGGAGTAAAAGTTACGGGTTTTATTCCATGCTGGGCGTGGGCTTCACTGAGTTAAACCTGCTGGAAAGTCACAGTTCAGCAGGGCAGGAGCTGGGGCTTGTCTGGCTCTGAGAGGTGGGGAGGGTTTTGTGTCGGTCTTGGTTTGAAAAGCCAGGTGTCTGCTAAGGAAGGCAGGAGCCTCTCTTGAAGTGGAAAATGCAAAGCCCCTTCCTCCCTCTGAATTTTTATAATTTAATTTAAAATTTTTAAATAATTTTAATTTAATTAAATTAAGGGTCTCTCAGGCAAAGATATAGGAATAGGAATAACAGTTCTTTACTAGGAAAAAATAAAATTAAAATACAAATGCAGCAATACAAACCAGCACTGGCAGAGTCAGAGCAGGCCCTGGCAGCCTGTGGGTCAGGGTGTGGCAGCAGTGCCATTCCATGGGGGCTCAGCCCTCCTGCAGTGCCAGCTGTGCTTCTGCTGGAGCAGGATCCTGGACAAGGCTGGAGTTTTCCTCTGGAGCTCCAGGGCTGGTGTGGATGGGCCTGGGCTCCCTCTGGGAATGCAGTGGGGCAGAAAGCTGCTCCTCTGGGAATGCAGTGGGGCAGAAAGCTGCTCCTTTGGGAATGCAGTGGGGCAGAAAGCTGCTCCTCTGGGAATGCAGTGGGGCAGAAAGCTGCTCCTCTGGGAATGCAGTGGGGCAGAAAGCTGCTCCTCTGGGAATGCCCTGGGCAAAGGCTGCTGTGCTGTTCCAAAGTCAGATTGTATCCAGGTAGGAATGCTTGGCTCCTCCCCTGGGCGCAGCATCTCCCCATGGGATGATGGAATTTTCTCAGCCATGCAGGGACACTCACTGGCCATGAACAGAAGATAATTAATAATTAATAGCCCATTAACAGGAGATATCTCCTGGAGGGAAGATTAAAAATGGGAGAGATAAAGAAAAGTGCCCAAAGAGCAGCAGAGAACTGCCCCAGCTCTGACAGAACACACAGCCCCACTGACATCTTTCTACCCAAGACAGGGTCTCTTGCAGAGTTATCTCCGTGTAAAACAGCTCCTGGGGAATTCCTGATTATTTGGGAGGAATTCAAACAAAACCGAGGCTCAAAATTCTGCCTCTGGGCTTGTACAGATGATGGTTTCTGGAGTTTGCTGCTTTTCTGTAGCCAGTACTAATATTAATGCTTATATTCTAATTATAACCCCAAATTCTGAACCTCCTGGCTTCAGAAATACAATACATTGCATTATACACAGCAATTCCACTGCCTTTTGATGAATTTAGGGTAACTGCAGTTTTTACAAGTTTGACCTTGTGTCAAGGCATTGAAACTGAAAATTTGTCTCTCTTCAAGGTTCTTTTTCCTTCTACGAACTTTTTTTTTTTTTTTTTTTTTTTAATGATGTAAGGAGAATGAAATCAGGGTGGGTTTCTCATGTGGGAATGAAAACATGAACTAAAACCTGGATAATCAGAGCTTAGAAATCCCAATGAAGCTGCTATGTGAGTACACATTTCATTTGCTTAAAAAGTTCTGGCTTTCTGTTTTTCTTAAAGAAAATACAATTTTAAAATATCTGAAATGCAATATCAGAGAGTTTTCTTAGCTCTTTATGAAAGGAGAAGTACAAAACTCTTTTTTTTTTTTTACTTCTAGCATTCTTCTGTTATGAAATGTTAGGATGAGCTCAGTGACAAAATAAGAGGGAACTGCTCTTGCAAAAAAAAAAAAAAGGTCAGCTTGAAACATTTTCATCATCCAGGAAGGCAAAATAAATGGCAGTATCCTGATGCCTCCATTAGGCAAAATCTGATTTTTGTCACTGCCAGCACAGGTTAAGCACCTTGATCAGTGGAGAATCTTCCTGGGGTCAAGAAAAGCTTTTTCTTCCACATTTTATTGTGGCAGCTCTGTGCTCCTGAGTGCTCCAGTGCCACAGGAAATGATGTGAGGAAATGGTGGGGCAAAAATCCTCTGGAAACGGAAGTGGCTGCTGTGACACCACTTCTGAAGGCACAATGCAGCCATGAGCATTTTTAAAGTTGCAAAAATCTGTATCTGGAGAGCTGGGAGATCCAACTTCCCTGGATAAATCCCTCACAGCACAAGATATGATCTTCCTTGGGCCTTGTCAAGGCTGGAAACAGCGTTTCCTGACCCGAAGTGACAATTTTATTGTGTGTTCTGGATTAATGAGTCCTCTCAGATCGTTTAAATAAACAGATGCTGTCTGCTAGGATGGCTGAGAGCATTTGTTAGTGGTAAATGATTTAAATCCATCCTTGATGGAATAGTTCCTTGGAATGTGGGCTGGGAATATTCGTGGCAGGAAGGGCCGGCAAGAGGAGCAGCTCCAATGGAAGGGGAAGGAAAGTAAATAGAATTAGTGTTTAATGATTTATTAATGGTTTATAAATACCTGAACTAGATTGTTAGGCTTGTATCAATGGCTGGAGGCAGTTAAAGGAGCCAGGACTGTGGATTTGGATTAATGCTGGGAATTCCTGCCTTGGGAGCTGCTTCCAGTAACCCAGGGGACCACAGGGCTGGGGCTGGGGAGCAGAAACTCCTCCAGAAGTGGTGTGGTGTGTCCTGCAGCCTCAGGAGTCACAGAACTGTGGAATTTCAGGTTGGAAAAGTCCTCTGGGACTGGGTCCAGCCACTGCCCCAGCTCTGGCATCCTCACCACTCACCAAATCCCCAAGTGCAGCATCTCTGTGGCTTTTCCATCCCTCCGGGAGTGGGGACTCCACCACTTTCCAGGCAGACTTTTGCAATCTGATGCCATGAGAAGGCAGAGGTGTTTCACAGAAGCTCCTGCAGATGATCCGTGTGTCTTCATTAAGGGGAGAACAGCTCAGGCAGTTGCCTGCACGTTGGGCACTGGCTTCCTGAAATAGAAATCCTGCTTTTCCTGTTGTTGCTCCTTTGGATAATTCCACAGCACTGGAAATTCCTCCCAGGCCAACTAAACAATCAGAAGAGTAACCTGGAGTTAATGAAACACCTCAGTGATGTCCCACTCCCCCGGAAATGTGCAGTAAAAACGGCCCTGCAGCGTTTGCTCCTGGAGGATAGAATGGCTTCGATTTTTCAGACGCTTTGCAGAGCATGAGGTGACCCAGAGAGGCTGAGGCACAGAATAAAACACCACCAATTAGGGTGTGTGGGTTGCTTAACGAAGTGAAGTTTCCAGCTTACATGAGGTGGTTCTTGCAGGCCCCAGCAGCAGCGTGAGGCAGGGGCTGACTCAGAGCCTGAGTCACTGCTGATGTCTGACCCATCCCACAGCGAAATATCCAGGATCCAGTGCCTTCCAGCACACCATCCCAACTCTCTTTGCCTCCTGGTCAAGCAGCCCTTAAGTAATTAATTTCTTCTTGGTCTCCACTGGCAGAGTGGGGACCATTTCCATTAAACCCAAAAGGTTTGGATTGATAGAGACCTTTACAACTCATCAAATTCCACCCCTTCCACTACCCCAGGCTGCTCCAAGCTGGCCTTGGGCACTCCCAGGGATCCAGGGGCAGCCAGGGCCTCACCTCCCTCCCAGGGAACAATTCCTGCCCAGTGTTTAATCTAAATCTCTTACCAAGTGGTCACTATTTAATTTTAATTTACTGGCAGGGATAAGCTTGGTACGTGGTGCTTGACCTGGTGAGTGCAGGGTTTTTATTATATTTAGCATTATATTTAGCATTATATTTAGCATTATATTTATTTGGCATTATATTTTTTATTATTACATTTATCATTATAGCATTTTTATTATCTTTATTATAATATCGTTATTATTTTATTATAATATCTTTCATTATTATGTTATTATACTTATCACTAATTCTTATTATTATATTTATCACTATATCATTTTTATTACATTTATCACTATATTTTTATTACATTTATCATCATATTTTATTATATTTATCACTTTATCATTTTATTACATTTATCACTATATTTTTATTACATTTATCATCATATTTTTATTACATCTATCACTATATTTTATTATATTTATCATTATAATATTTTTATTATTATATTTATTCAGCTCACACCTTTTTGCCTAACAACCAGTGCAAATCAGTGTAAATCAAATTAATCAGACATAAAGAGGCCAGACACGGGAAGGGCTGTGAAGAGGATGGATGTGTTGTGAGTGGCTCTGGACTCTGTTTGTTGGAGACGCTTGAACAAAACTCAGATTCCTTAGGATTTTCCAGGGAAAACATGGTTTTCCTGAGTTTGGTGAGTGCAGTGAAGAGCAGCCCCACCCCAATTTCCAACCCTCACTCCCACCCCAGTCAGCTGTGCAGGGTCAGGAGCTGGACTCGATGATCCATGTGGATCCCTTCCAACTGAGGATTTTCTGCAATTCCAGGAGCCCGTTCTGAGCAGTTTCCTGGTTCCTGCTCAGTCTGTTCTCCCCTCAGCACGTGCCAGAGCTGCAGATGAGCCCAAATCCCTCGGGATTCAGCCTGACACCACCTGGAGCATGCCAAGGGGAATAATGCAGACAGATTTGGTTGGGATGAATGGTTGGGACCATCCCAGGATCCCTCTCCCTGTGCCGCTTCCCTGGATTTTGACTGCACGCTCTCCAGCCCAAGCTGCATCCCGCAAGGAAGGTTGACTTCAACATTTTATTGGTGTCATAAATTTTGGCAACTAAGAGCTGAGTGAGTCAGCAGCTGCCGTTAGGGAGGGGAAAAAACCCCTCTGAGAGAATTCCCTTTGAACACTGACTTGGATCGTGATGTTTTAAAAATAGAATTAGTTCTGGTCATTTTTCTATACGGAGTAAATATAAAGCCTAAGGCATGAGGCAATTTTTGGATTTTTTTTTTGGCAAAACTCTTGATCTGATCTGAGGAATGTGTGGGTATTGTCCTGTTGGATGCAAATCCAGCTGCTTGCACTGAGGAATTCCCCACTGATGCAAGCAGACAGTGGATTTATCCCAGGGAATAAGGTCCTACAGCAGAATTTAGGGAATGATGAGCTGTGCAAACACCTTGGTGGGTGATTTAGGCACTCCTTGGTGCTGCAGATGTTCCAGTGGGATGAATCCATGTAATTTGTCTGAAGGAATAAGCAGGAATCTGGTTCAAACCTCCCTGACAAAATGGTTGTCAAAGGTAAAATAATCCTATTGATTACCAGGGATGAGGGAAAAATTGATTTTTAAACATCTCCAGTGTGATTTGGAGAGATTGGCATTGAGTAATTTGTATTCAACATAAAAATGGGGAGGATAAATAAGAAACCTCTCTAGACCAATTACCCAGGTTCCATTTTTGGCCTGTGATAAATTCCAGGTTACTCTTCAGGAAAAATACAGTTTATGGAGCTGTAATAGATGAGTAAGGCTGGATTAAAAAACCCTTCCTGCACCTTCTCTGGGCTGGGAGGCTGAAGAAAATTCAGCTCATTCTGGGTGTATTTCCATTTAAAAAACAGATGTGCCCTGAGGAGAGGCTGCCTGGATGTGTTGCTGTGGTTATCATGGAATGTGTCTGACAGAAATATTCCTGTGTTTGTGCCTAATTGCTGGAGCTAACTTCTGATGGGAATCTGAGCCATAGCTGCCCTGAAATATCCACGGAAAATGCCTCAGAGGGCAAAAAACTTAAGCACAGCTTTTAGAAATTTGACTATTTATTTATTTTTCTGTGAGGAATCAACAATTTCTGAAGTGCTTTCATTTTTCTAATTTGGTTTTCCAAAATTGTGAAGGAATGGGGATGAAAGCCGTGCTCTAGCCAGCTCTAATATAAATAAGGCTGTAAAATGCAACTATTTTTGAAGCAAACTCTTCATTTTTTTTTTGTACAGAGCAGGTTGGTTTTGAGCACGGCGACAACTTGATCCTCTCATCAGCAAAAATGTTGTCAAAACATTCACGGCAGGCAAATCTGGCACTGCTCATTTCCAGCCAGCCCTGAAAGGTCAAGGGCTGAATCTACAGCTAAAAAAGAAATAGCTAAACAGCAAATATTGAGTGTGTTTCTCTCACAGAGAGGGGGACACGAGCTCATGTTGGATAAACACAAATCTCTGGGAGTTGTGGTGTTGATGCATTGAGAAGGCTGAGCTGGAGCAGAGGCTGGGCAGAGTCACAGAATAAAGCAGGGATTCATTCAAAGGATCTCCTCCATGGATCCACCTTGGGCAGCACCAGAGCCCAGCCAGGGCTGCAGCCAAGAGGAACCAAAATGGTCCCAAAATGCACGAGCGCTCCCAGGGGCTCTCACTGGGATCAGCTCTGCTCCATTTGCACCTTGCAGTTCATTGTCCCATTCCAGCTTTAGCCCAGGCACTCCCATCCTACTTGTTTTTCTCTCTCCAGCCCACGCTGTTTGTGCTCCTGGGCCTGAGGTTTGGATCATTTGTCCTTGGTGCCCAGCTGGAGCAGGAATTGTTTTGTCTCCCTGCTCTGTGCAGAGAGCTCACCATCCCATAATATGAAGCCCAGACCCACACACCAAAGCAGCAGAGAATCTGAGAAATAGAAAAGCTGAAACCTGAGGTATCAGTGTCAGATCAGGCTTGCCCATCAAATTGTGTTGTGTCACATCCCATAATGTGACATGACAGCCCCACTTCATGTGTCACAGCACGGTGACACTCCTGGGGTGGCTGAAAATGTCGTTTTTAACCAAAGTTTGGGAAACTCTGCTTTGAGAGGGGCAGTGTGGGATGAGGGAGAAAGGAAACCAAAGAAATGTTGGTTGGCTCAGGTTTTAATAGCAGGGTGCAGAGGTGAAGTTTTTCTTTTTAGATTCTTTCTCTGGTTTAAATTGGGTTAGAACTTCCCAAGTTAGACTTGAGATCTGTAAGGACAGAGACTGGGTTGGGCACTGAAGGTGGGCAGTGAAAGGAGATGACAATGGCAACCCTTGGCAAATGGAAGGAAAGCTTGGGAAGATTCTTCATGAATCTGGAGAGGGTTTGTGGTGGGAGTAAAGAATGGAAACTTCCACAGCCTCAGCTTGAACTTTTTGGGGTTTTCATCCCCTTTTAAATCACTCTGAGAACTTTCATTTCTCCTCTGTTGAGCCTCCAATGCATCACTTGGACTCTGATATTGAGGGAAATTTCCCAAACGCTCCTGATCACGTACAGTTACAATAAATACATGGATGGAGCTGGAAGTTTGATTTTCTCTTTGTTTCTTTGGATTTTATAACTCATTAAACTCCAACCCGACGTCCTTCACTTACATCAATTTTACTGCAGTCTTTACTGAGCTTGCCTTTATTGATTCCAGTGGAGTTCAACAGGCATAAAAAAATGAAACTAAAAGGAGAATCAATTCCACATTAATTAGCCAGCACACATGATTTTATGCTGCTTAATGACTCTTGTAATCATCTACAACTGTACCAAAGCGAGCAGCAGTCGGAGCCAGGCAGAGCTGGACAGGAACAAAACCCTCCAGCAGTGAATTCCCACAATTTGGACCCTTTAGAGAGTGCAGTGTTTGCCATAAAATCAGATCTAGATTAGAAATGGTGGCAGGGAAGGAGAGATTAGAAATTAATGAGCTCGGGCTGGGGTTTTTTCCCCAGTAAAAAATCCCATGGAATTTTTTACCCAGTCCCTTCCTGAATTCCTCAGTTTGGGAAGGACTTGCAGGATAAAACTCTTGGGCCCTCCCCTAAATACCACTGAAGAAAGGGAAAGATTATTTACAGCCCATTTTAGTGATTCCTATGCTTGTTTATTTATTTACATTTGACTTTTCAAACCAGTGCAACACTGTGGAAGGTTTTGCACTGCAGGAAGAGCCTCAGGGTTCACACCCAGGAGCAGTGGGGGTTGAAACTGTGGTGTCTAAAAACCTTTGGACCTGGGTCTGTAACCAAATCAGTGCTTTTACACCAAAATCACGGCAGAGGGGAGGCTTCTGCCTTTGTCTCTTGGATGGCATTTCCCCTTATCTGTGCCCTGATGATTATTTTATTTGAGGACTAGCCTTCATTATTTACTTTATAATTCTAAAATTACTTTTTATATCAGTCACTCCTTCTTCCCTTAGTGCTGTAGGACTCACTTAACCCTAGGCTTGGCCTCTGGCTTAGTGAATAGATAAGGAAATGTCTTTCAAGCATTTTCCATGCCGTGCTGTTCAGACCACACCTGGAATCCACAGCTGAGGATGCTGTTTCACTGTGTTGGGCACACTCCCATCTAAGGGCTCCTGCTCTGGGATCTTTTTGTGGGAAATGATCCAGGATTATTGCCTGCAGGGATGTTTAATTTCTGGCTGCAGAGTAGGTGGGATTCAGTATTAAACAGAACTTAATTCCCATGTCTGTAGGCTTAAGTAGAAATACAGTGAGTGAGTGGATTTTGTTCTGAAATGGACATTCCTGAATGCCTGTAAAACCACAATCCCTTTTCTGTTTAATATTTACCTCTCCTTTACCCCAGGACCACAATGGAAATGATTGCTTGGCTACAGATGACATTATGATCTGTCTTTGCTGTACTTTTTCCCCCTTTAACTGTGCATTTACACATGAATGGGCCATTGGTTCTAAATGGTAAGGAGATCACAGTGAATTATATTCACTTTAGTGATACAGTGTCAAACTCAATCTAGGAGAAAATTCCACATCCTTTCAAATGGAGGGAACCATTTTAATTTGGATCGTCAGCAGCTGAACTTTCCCTTTCAGATTTCCACTGGTGGCACAAGTGGATGGGGCTGGGAGCTTCAGACACAAAAATCAGACTTCTCGGAAAGCCAGGGTTAGTCTGGGGGCTTAAATAATACAAAAGAATCTGCTTTTCAGTATCAAATATTTAAATAGAAAGGAAACTGATGTGCTTGATTGCAGGAAAAACTGAGAAAGTTGATGCCCAGAGAATTTATCAGCAGGACAAATTAAGAAAATTGTTGCTGAAAGTATTTTTCTAGCAGCTCTGTGCTGTTATCTCATCTCAACACTGCCCTGGCTCTGATTATTTATGTGTGACTGAGCTTCTCAAGGCATCAGGTTCAGATAAATATCGTGTTCATGTGGGTGCATTGTTCCCTCAGAGCTCCTGTTTGTCCTGGAGGCTTTCACATCCCTTCTGCAAGGACTAAATATCTGATTATTCAACACCTGGGTGACCTCGTGGAAAGGAATGGGCTCCTTTGTACTTAGGGGAAATTTATTTATGGACTTTCCTGGATCGGGATTTTTAGCTGTGAGGTGGATAAGAAATAAATGTAGGACTGCTTGAAGTTTATTTTGTCACAGCAGAAGCAGTTGGATGATGCTGTCAGGTGTGACCCTTGCTGGCTGCAGCCTGTGCCAGTCCTCATCACCCTCCCAGGCAGGAATTCCTTCCCAAAATCCCACCTAGCCCTGCCCTCTGGCAGTTTCAAGCCACTCCTCTTGTGCTGTTGCTCCAGACCCTTGTGGAGTGGAACTGTGAGGGAGAAGGGACTTATTGGGAAATTCCAGGCAGAGGAAGTGGGAAAAGACTTGGAAATGGGAGATGGGAGATGGGGAGAACCAGGAGAAAGAGCCCCGTGGCAGTCAGAGCTATAAAATGTTACCCTGATTTTTAAAAGTGGTAAGTTTTCTTTTATAGTTCTTTTGGAAGTTTTAAAGTTCTCATAAAACTTCTTCAGCCTTCTGATAATGTTTACATATATGAGAGTCAGAGTTCTCACACAATTTAATGTATAAATAGAATAGTTTACATATTTCTCTGTGGGTGGAGAGAAATGATTGATTGATCTTTGGACCAGTGTGGTTGGAGAGGTGGTAATTCCATCCTCCAATCCACGGTCACCTTTGGAATTCTATAAATACCAGATGTTTGAACAAAACTAAGTCTTTTTCTCTTTTGAACTTACCCAGCTTTTGTGTGCTCATTTCATGTCCAATAGCGACAATAAAACAGGGAAATAAATGATTATTTTTCTGGAAGTTCTGTCAGGAAAAGGGATTTGCCCCCACTGCACAGTCCTTTGCTGCTCTGCTCAGGTTCAGAGGTGAAGTTTTAAATTTTAAATTAGTTCTAAGGTTTAAATTGGGTTAGAACTTCCCACTACAGGACTCTGGTGTTATCCATGGGGCTGTGAAGCAGGATAATAAACCAGGCTGGGATAAAGATTTGATTTCCATGTGCCCTGGAGCCCCATTTAAGCACAGAGGCTCTTCCAAAGCTCTCACAGGGGGATGAACCACCCTGGGTGGAGGGCAGGAACATCCCCCACACCCCTCATCCCACAGGCTGAATGTCCTTCCCTGCAATTTTGGAGGCTGAAATGAATCCCCACGTTTGATGGGCTCACATCCAGCTCTCCTCTCTGATTCCTCCTTGACTCCACAGCCCTGCCAACAGCAAGAGGAGAAAACCCCACAAGTTTAATTGTGGGATCAATTCTGTCACTTTAATTCCCGTTTTTCCCCAGTGGTTTTGGGGATGTGTCACTCCAGTGGCTCCCCACAGCAGGGAACACAAAGTTTTTCTGTGCCCATGGATTGCTTGGACGTGGTTTGTGGTGTGGGGAGCTGGGCTGTGGCACGGCTCCAAACCTTCATCCCATTGATTTTGGCTGCTCTGGCTCAGAGCAGCTCCGTGGAGGAGCTGGTTTCATTTTCATTCCTGGTTTTGGGAATTGATTTAACATCAGACAGCAAAACCCCAACTTTATTTTATCTGGATTGCTGCTAGTCTAACAAGTAACTGCAGCACTCATTAAAAGTATCCTAACCCCAAATACTCCCACTTTTAGTGCCCTAATTCTGATGTTTTTTCAATTTATCCCGTTTTGGTATTTTCAGAATAACCTGCAGCCCACTGGCTGTGGGGTGAAGGAGAAAACCACTTTTCCATTTTAATAGAATTATTGATCTTTGTGCTGTTGCTATAAATCCATTTATCCACTGCAACAACATATTCATAAAGACTTCTTAATTTTAAGCCTCTTCTTTTTGCCTTCATTTAAATGTCACGACCGAGTGATTTATCAGGGAGGAATTTCAGCAGCAAAATTAGACTGTGGTACCACCTCAAGAAACAATACATCAAAGACAACCAGCACACTTTATTTTTTTTTTTTTTCATCCCTGCAACTTCATTATCTGTCAAAATCTATTAGGAGTTTGTTTTCTCCTTATAGTTAAGGACTAAACAGTAAGGACTAAGAGATTTTTATCTTTTCCACACTTCAGAATGTCTATTTATCATTATCTTCACAACATTCTGGACAAGGCGTCTAAAAATGTCTCCTAGTGTTTGTCTGAGCTCATTGTTGGGAGGCATTAATGACATTTCACTAATAGGAAAAAATTTCAGTAATTAACTGTGCTATTAGAAGATTTCCTATGCATTAATAATTTTTTTTTAAATATGGAAAAAGGGTATTTTTGTGCTCAAAACTTCAGCAAAATATACATCAGGTGAACTAAATACACCAGGAATGTTGGCATTGCCTGACGCAGTGAATGGGATGTGATGATCCTCGTGGATAACAGGAAAATAGAGAGGAAATTGGGCAAATAAGAACATTTTGGGAACCTCTGAACATGGTGTTGACAAATACACACATTTCTGTGAGTCACCAAGGTGATTTCGCCCCAGATTTGCCATTTTTCTATGATCTTGTAAACTTTCAATAGGCTCAATGTTCTTTATAGCTATAATTATCTGAATTTGTGCCTGAAATTATAAATCCTCAGTGTGAGGGGATAATTCTACAGCCCAGCATTGGATGGCCTTGGAAAATTCTGTTTTAGCCACTGGCTGCTGTTTATTTTGTCCCTTTATTTTCCCTTCACTGTGGTATTATCACTGCAGTGGTATCACTGTAGTTTTAGGAAAGGCTTCTATTTCTGAACTTAGGGAAAAAAAAAGGGAAAATAGGTTATTAAAATGGATTTTGAGGACCTGGAAGGCTCTAGTAGCCAGTTGTGAATTTAGGAGAAATATTGTGGTGTTGGGTATAGTTCAGCACTGTTAGGGGAGTCCTAATTTATCATAATATGTGTTTAGGATGATTTAAGACTGCAGGAACCCTAAACAGGGATGGATTTGTGTGTCATGGAATTTTCTGCCAGGGCTGGTCTCTACCTCTGAAGGCATCACAGGAAAAGGGATGGTTTAGGGACAGAGCTGTTGGATTGGGCCTTTCTCAGCCCAACAGACTCCTTTCCATGCTTTATTCCAGAAAAGGAAGCAAACACTTCTGCTTCTCATTTATTCACTGCAGGAGATTTGATCAGCTTTGTATTATTCAGTGAATCTTGATTTAGGCTTCTTTGGAAGCATAGACAGAAGTTTTTGTGTGCTTTAAGACAGCACAGGCAGAGATTGAAATACCCTGTGATGGAAAACTCAGCTTGAGAGTTGTTTGATCGAGGATAAGGGGAATGGTCCCTAAGGAGAACATTTTGGTATTGTTGATTATTTGTGCTCCTGAAAGGCGGCAGGAAGGGAGAAGTTCAATAGAAATATTTTATTTTTAAAATTCTGATCCATGTTCTGGATGTGACCTTTCTCAGCAGATTGGTTAAGAGTGAACATAATTCATGGAAAGCGAGTCTCTTCTGCTGAACACGGAATTTTTTTGGCAGTCAATTCCGTGTCTGTGTGGTCGTGACTTTTCCTGCCTAAATTCCCACACCATTCCCAACTGATGAACTAAAACCATTCAACTCATAAAAAAAGGCACAATTATGCAAGAAATCTCAATCAATTATGCATGAGGATAAATATATTAAATGGAAGCACTTTGGATGAGCTGTGAGCCAGTTAGGGACGTGTTTGGTGCCAGTGTTGGAGATCCACATCCATGACAAACAATGCAATCTGCTACGTTGGGAATGGATGGATTTGCATCCCATTATCACTTTCTGTTGAAGAGTCAATCTCATTTTCTGCTGTTTGAGGAACTCCGGGGTGTGATGTGTAAACATGGTGAAATTTAATCAGATGGCATTAGGTTTGCAGAAGTAAACAAAGCTCGGCAATAATCATGGGATATTATGGATTTCTGATTATTGCCATCATTTAAATTCAGTCTGATGCTGTGGAGCTCATTGCTGAAGAGAAATTGGGGATTTATTCCGTGAGGGGTTATTCAAGCTTGGGATAAATCCTGTGTCTGTTCTAGAGAGGATCTGGTGAGGAAATCAGGGCAAACTGGACGTGTTCCTGGTAGGCACAAAGTGGGGGACTCAAGTACACCTGGAATTCGTGCCAACTTCCAAAGAACATCGTGGATTGATTCGATCTGACACTCACACACCTTGCACTGCTCCTCTCCAAAGACTGGCAGGAAATGGGGCTGGGAGAGAGCTTTTCTCCTGCCCAAATTTTTAATTGAGGTGTAATAACTCTCTTCCACAATCAGAGATTTTTTCCCAGCTCCATCCAGTGTTTGCTCCTGGGGTAAATGTAGGTGGCCACTAGTGAAGTGAAGGGAAAAAAGAATACAAACAGAGGATTTTTAAAATTTTATTGTTTAATTACATATTCAGGCACAATGTTAAGAATTTTGGAGTACCTACAAGGGAATTTAAAGGTTATCCCACATGCAGTGAAGTGCAGGAAGGGGAGAGAGCTGGAGAGGCACTGGGGACAAGGGATTCAGGGACAGGACAGAGGGAATGGCTTCCACTGCCAGAGGGCAGGGATGGGTGGGAGATTGGGGAGGAATTCTTCCTTGTGAGGGTGGGGAGGGGCTGGGATGGGATTCCCAGAGCAGCTGGGGCTGCCCCTGGATCCCTGGCAGTGCCCAAGGCCAGGTTGGACACTGGGGCTGGAGCAGCCTGGGACAGTGGGAGGTGTCTCTGCCATGGCAGGGGTGGCACTGGGTGGGCTTTAAGGTCCTTCCAACCCAACCCATTCTGTGATTCCAGGCAGGGAGAAAAGCCCCTCAGTGGCTCAATTCCATATTTTGGAGTGGTTTTATTTCCACTGAGCAGAAGAGAGGTGCATTCCAAGGAGTATTTCAGTTTGTCTGCAATGAGTATAGAATGAACAGAAATGCGTGGATTGATTTTCATTGTGGCAGAGAAAAACCCAAATTCTGAGTTACTGCAAAAACCTTGCAGCTTAAGGCACTGCAAGAGAGCTATTCTTGCTCTAGTTTCACTGGTTTGTGTGTTTTAGCTGAAGTTCTGCTTGGTACTTTTGAGAAAGAAGCAGGGCTTGTGCCTCTGTAATGCAAAAGAGAAGTAGGCTGTTCATCATTGTCCTCAGAAGAAGTTTATTTTAATGCTAGGTTGATTTTTCTGCATGTTATATAAAGTCCTTTTTCTTTTTTTTTTATTTTCAAGAACTACCAATGTGAAAATATTCCGTGAATTGAGAGACTGAAATATTTAACCCATTTTTAGAGAACAAAGTAAAATTTGAAGAAAATCCCTTACCTGTTGGAAGTAAATTCATTCATGCCTCTGATTTAAAGCTGTAATTTTGATGTAACCTTTGATTTTTGGGAATTGAAGCATGGAGGGGGTTTGGATGGTAAAATATTTGCTATTAAACTCAACATGATGGTGTTTAACTGCTGAGCACTGATGGAGGTACTACAGTACGCACAGGGTTGTTTTCTGAAGTTTGGAGCAGGAATTTAAATCATTGATCCCAACGATCCCAGGAGGCTGCTGGGAGCCAAAGGAGCCAGGTTGATCATCCCAGGGCACAGGGGATGTGGTGCTGCCCAGTAGCTGCGTTTCTCCCCATGTGATGTCTTTTCATCAGAAGATGGCAGCAGAATCTTGTTAACTGCAACTCTGGCTCTCCTCACACATTTCCATCGGCAGGGGCTGTGGGATGCTGGGCAGGGTCTGCTGGAGCCAGCTTTGACCCCATTTCCTTCTCCAGCCACCCCAGACAGAGCCTGATGAGGTAGATAAGATGGGCTGGATGCTCTCCCTCCCTTCATTTCACAGGGCAGCTGCTGGAAAGGTGCTTCCAGAGTCACTCTCTTCGTGCTGGATGGGAAAAACAGATCCCAAAAATGTCCTTAGCCCGTAGCCAGGCTCTGCTCCGTGGGGCCCAGCAGCAGGAGGAGAGGCAATGGGCAGAAATGGATGCACAGGGAGTTCCACCAGAACGTGAGGAAAACCATCTTTACTGTGGGCACAGAGGGGTGTGGAGTGTCCCTCACTGGGATATTCCAGACTCCTCTTGTGCAGACTGAGCTAGAGCAGAGGCTGGGCAGAGTCACAGAATAAAGCAGGGATTCATTCAAAGGATCTCCTCCATGGATCCACCTTGGGCAGCACCAGAGCCCAGCCAGGGCTGCACCCAAGAGGAACCAAAATGGTCCCAAAATGCACGAGCGCTCCCGGGGGCTCTCACTGGGATCAGCTCTGCTCCATTTGCACCTTGCAGTTCATTGTCCCATTCCAGCTTTAGCCCAGGCACTCCCATCCTGCTTGTTTTTCTCTCTCCAGCCCACGCTGTTTGTGCTCTTGGGGCTGAGATTTGGATCATTTGTCCTTGGTGCCCAGCTGGAGCAGGAATTGTTTTGTCTCCCTGCTCTGTGCAGAGAGCTCACCATCCCATAATATGAAGCCCAGACCCACAGACTAAAGCAGCACAGAATGTGAGAAATAGAAAAGCTGAAACCTGAGGCATCACCTCTGGACACAGCCCTGTGCCACGTGCTCTGGGATGGCCCTGCTGCAGTGGGGAGGTGGCGCCTGTGACAACCTGTGGGCTCTCCCAGCCTGACCCATCCTGGGATGCCAGGACCACGTGGAAGCTCCTCTCACCCAGTTGGGGGCACTGGTGGAGCTGGGAATGCTCCGCTCTGGGGACCCCAGCCGTGGCCAAGGCCCTCTGTGACACCCTGAGGGTGACATCCTTGGCCACGGGGGGGAAGGCCCAGCTCCGTTTTGTGTCACTTGGCTGCACCAGCCGTGTTTTGGGTGGTCTCTCTTTGCTGGGATCACTTGGGATGGACTTTTCCTGTGGGGTGACCACCTGTGGGGTGTGGGTGGTCCCCTGTCCCTGCCCTTGCCCCTGCTGAGCGCTGGGCTCCCCGCGAGGGGTTCCGGAGCCAAACCTCAGATTTTTACCTCCACATTGCCTCTGCTTTCCAGCCACCAACCTTTGCTTTGCTCCAACAGTGCTGAATTTTGCATTTTGGTGTCTGTCCCCTCAGTTTCTGGGCGCTGCAAAGGCCCTGCTGAGGAGCTGAGGTTCAGCTGGAGTCAGCCCCACGTGTTTGCTGGTTGCTTTAATCTCTTTAATCTTCCCTTGGCTCCCAGTTGCTTTCTGGGAGCTGAGTGCTCCTCTTGGAGCTCAGGCTTTCCTGGAGGGCTTTGGCTGCACGCTGATGTCTGTCTTTCTATAGAAAGAACATATCCAGGGGCACCTTTCCTTTCTCTTCCCAAAGAAAATGCTGTCTGCACGGCTCTTCCTCTGCTGCTGCCACACAGAAGTGACATATGTTTTTAGATATTTTAATAGGAAGTAATATTTGTGTACAATAATGCCTAGCAGCATCTGAAATATCATCATATGTAATTCATACAGGAGGCATGAGTTGGGCCCAAAATATCTTCTTTCTTTTTTTTTTTTTTCTCTTTTTTTTTTTTTTTAACCAAAATGGTCTTAGTTTAACTTCAAAATAGGCATTGAATTTCTCTATGGCATTCTGGGTATTTTCTTGCTAAAGAAGTGTCTGTAATTTCTGATCTGTAATTAGAACCCAATTTAATAATTACATGTCCTGCAAGGAAATGTTTCTTGAGCGGGGCTTTGTTCTTATGCAGCTGCTGGAAGCACAAAGATGGGGATTATAAGAAATAGTTCAGATGAAAACGAACTGGTGAGGGCAAAGTACCTTCAGAAGTGATCAGAGCTGCTGAAGGATGAGTGGAGTTGATCAAATTCACTTTTTATCATATATAGTGTGGAGATGTACATCTCATAAGCATGCATGGCTTAAATCACTCTGGATGCAGAAAGATTAATTTTTGTGAGTGCTAATGACAAATTTTTATATGAAATTTAGCAGATCAAAGGAACTGTTTGAATGGCTTGTCTTTCCTCTGGGAAATTCCATCATAAAAAAAGCTAAACTAAAAATTCCACAGGAGTTTTCCTAGGGTTTCTTTCCACGAAAACCTTTATCAAGCATATTATTAACTTAAGGCTAATTCAGAATCATTCTAGCCTTAAACATGAATAATTTCAGACTGACCTGATGACAGGTTCAAATTCTTTCCTAAACTATGAAGCTTAGCTAAAGGATCATATACTCATTTCATTAACTTCTTCTTCCAGGCAATATTGTACCTTGGAAATGACTTAATTAGTTGAAATTCATGGCAAAGGTATTTTGGAAAGCTGCCTGGACCAGGAGATGTGTGCAATACGGATCTGTATTTCTAGTTTGTGCTGGATGAATTGATCATATAAAAGGGTTTATTTCTTGGGAAGATCTTCAGGGAATGCTGAGGAGTTTAAAATCTATGGAAATGGCCAATTTCCATAATTGTTGGAGAAAATTGCAGAGCTGATTCCAGATCTCCCTACGAGCTGTGCTCCCCTGCTGTGCTGTAGTGTTGATAAAAGGGGACAGCTTTGGGCTCAGGTGATTGGGAAAGGGCAAACAATTTCCATTAAGAAATTCAGCTGGTTTCATTTTTTAGCTTAATTATAGAGTCATTAAGGTTGGAAAAGCTTTCCAAGACCATCGAGTCCCAGCTGTGCCCGATGCCCACCTTGTCCCCATTCCAGAGCTCTGAGTGCCACATCCAGGAATTCCTTGGGCACCTCCAGGGATGGGCACTCCAAACCTCCCTGGGCAGCTCCTTCCAAAGCCTGACCACCCTTTCCATGGGGAAATTCCTCCTGATTTCCATCCTGAACCACCCCTGGCACAGCTGGAGCCTCTGTCCCCTTGTGCTGCCAGATGGTCACTGATTTCCTCCACAAAACATTCCTCAGTGTCATTCCTCATCTGACTGGTGATGATGAGGATGTTGGTCACAGCTGGCCCAGGCAGGTGGTGCAGTTCCAGGCAGATGTTTGCAGCTGTAAAGCACAGCTGGACACAGCCCCACATGTGCCTGGGCAAGAAAGCAGCTCAGCAGAGGATTTCCAGGTAGGCAGAGAAGTGTGCTGGAAACTCTCTTGAAGGACTTGTGCTTAAATGTGGTCTGAAATATTAATGTGACCTCCTTTTCAGGCCAGGGGGCCTTCTGTAGCACGTCCATATGTTGGAGTCCCTGGGGAGGCTCAGGCTGGGTCTGGATGAACATGACAGTGTTGAGATGTTTGACCTCCAGCACTGAGATGAGTCCAGGCTCTGGCACTTTCCTCCTTTGTCATTTCTTCCTCAGCTTTTCCAGAAGGACATGTGAACTAGGACAGTCAGGTTTGATTTTTTACCTCCTATCATGGGCTGAGGAGTCAAATGTACCTGTTCCTACTCTTCAAAAGATTAAACAGAGCTTGCTTGAAATAAAAAGCAGCAGCCCAAGCTGATAAATCCAAGAGGATGTTCCTGTCCTCCATCATTAAAGATGGATGTGCTCAGTCTGATTCTCCCTGGGATGGGAATTTGTTATTGGGCCTCTGCTTGGACTTCCAGGGATTGTAGGCTCATGGCATGTTACCAATCCAGGTCTTCCTGCAGAGATTCCTTCAATTTCAGAGACAGACCCACCACCTCCAGCACTTTTTGGGCTTTTCCTGGTGTGTTCCATGGCAAAGGGCTGCGTGAGCCTGGTGCTCTGTCCAGCTGCGTAGGGGATCTCCTGCAGAACTTGGGATCTTGGCAAAAAGGGGAGGCTGGTGTGACTTTATGGGGGTGTCCGTGGTGTCCTCTGCAGGTCTGGCCCTGGAGAACTGACTGTGACACTTGGGGTTGCTCTTGGTACGGATCAAACCCCACCCAGCCCTTCCTTGTCCAAATAAATTGACTCTGAAGTGCTTTAGGTGTAGTTGGTCACCTCCAGCGTGGCTTTTGAAGCAGATTTTGGTTTAGCTGGAGCCACCTTGGGAAAATTCCAGCCTTTTCCCAGCCCCAAAACAGAGTTGCAGGTGGGTTGTGAGGACAGGAATTTGTCACATCAGGCACCTGCAACACCAGCACGCGGCGACATTTTCGTGGCACTGCAGGAAAATCCTGAGGGATTTGGAGGAGGAATCTCCTCCTCCCTGCTGACAGCCAAATTGCAGAGTGCCGTGGCTAATTGCACGCTCCAAGCGTCTCCAACATTGCAATTCCATGTAAAAAATTGCCATCCTTGCCCTGGGAACATCACAAAGCCGTGCTCAGCAGTCGAGGCATTTTATACCTCTCAATGAACAAAAAGAGTTGCTTGTCCCCAAAAAGATGATGAATATGGAGTGCTACAACAGAGTGTTTTGGTCCTGTGAGAAGATTGATGGATTTGGTGGTTTTTTTTCTCTCCCTACAACCAAGTTCTATTCAAAATCCTCCCATTCAGCACCTCCTGAGAATTAATTGAGCTGCTTTCTGTGCCTTGGACTTATTTGCATATTTCAGCCTCCCCTTTCTCAAACCATTTAAAAACCCAGTCACTCTGGGAATCACAACATCCAAAGGCTGGGAATCCACCAGGTAAACACTCCGGTGTTATTTCCATGGAAATATTTCATTTTATTGTAATTGAGCAAGAATTAGGATAATTTTTAATAGTGACATATGGCAATTACCACTCAAAACATTTCTGAGAGACTTCTGAGTTGTTTATACCATTGCTGGAAGTGTTGTAAAAACAATGTGAAACTCCTCAGGAATTGGATTATTTGTTTCTATCCAGGGGATAATTTCCTGCAGCAGAAGTAAACTATTAAATTAATCACGCCATATTTAAAGGGCAGCATTTGCATTGGTCTGACCAATGAATCATAACCAACAATTCCCTTTTTATAGCTGAAAGGAGAGGAGAACACACAAAATATTAGGAAATGATCCATAAACAGCTCTCTCCTACAAATGACAGCTGTACATTGGAATTTTTCATTTAGGAGAACCAAAAAACAAATCCCAGCTTGGTGAAGGCCCCTGGAAAAGTCCTGGCCCTTGTTCTCTTTTGTGAGTAAATTTCATTTCCTGTTTGCAAATTCCTTTTTAGGGATGGAAAAGGAAAGGGATGGCTGGTGTGGTGTCCCAGACTGTGGCTTGGGTCTTAGTGGGTTTTTCGTGGCATTTGGGTTGTTTTTAATGAATTCAGCACTTGTGCCTCTTGGGAAAATCTGGTTATTTCAGCATTAAAAAGAATTAATGTGTGGAATTCTTTCCCAAGTAGTCACGTGAGAATGGCTATGAACATTAACCACATCAATTATAGCTGAAGGATTCTTAATCCAATGGGCTCAGACCACGAACTCCTTAAATTCTGCCATAAATTCTGAGGTTGCCATGAATTATTGCCGTTATTTTCATGAGCTGGTGTTGGCAGCAGCGTGAGAGATGTTCTGCTTCTCCCAGTGACTCACTCCTGGCCTCAAGCGAAGCACTTAAAGTGTCCATGGCTCACCTGAAAAAGGGACAGCAGCGCTTTTCTCCGAGGTGGAACTGGTGCCAGCCCTCCTGAATCAATGTCTGAGAGGTGCCTGAAGTTCCCAAAATAAAAGATGCCTTCAAACAATTCAGCATTGCCAGGGTAAATCATAATTCCTTGCAGTTGATGCAAAAGGAGTTTGAGGTACTGCAGTCACCTTCTGTCAAGCGCAGAGAATTCCCAGGTTTCCTAAAAATATTGAAGGGATAATTGATTATAATTTTTTTTTTTTTTTTTTTTTTTTTTTTTTTAGTTAATGCTGGAATCAAAGGAAGCTGACAGCCTGAATTTGTTCTATCAGAGACAGTTTCCAGCTCTGAAGTCACTCAGTGTCACCTCTGGGAGAAATGATGGCTTTTAGTGACAAATCTTCGCATGCTCCTGGTCATGGAAATGCTGCTTTTGGTGAGCACAGCTGCCCAAACTTCCTCTCCAAAGCCCCTGAGGCTTGCTGGTCCCCTCTGAAGGTGACAGTGGCTCTGGTGAAAACACCTCCAGATGTTCCAAGGGATGCAGCAGGAGGCAGGGAATTCCCACTGGGATGGAAGGAATGGTGCTAAGGAAGAGTTTTCTGAGCAGAGCCACCAACCCTCCTGCTCCTGCTTGATTCCTTTGGCAGAAAATAGGATTGTTTGGGGTTCAGATAAATCAGATCTTGGCTGTCTCCTGGCTGGCTGCTTCTGTGGGGATGTGGCATTGGAGAAGCTCTTCCCTACGCTCTCCCTGAAGGTGTCCAAGCCTTTTGTGGCTTCCCAAATCAGTGCTGTGCAGTTTTGTACCAGTTCCCAAACAGCACTTAAGAGTCCAGGTTTCAATATTCTGCTTTTTGATCGTTTCTGGTTTACTTTGGGTTTTTTTTTTTTTTTTTGTGTTTGTTTTGTTCCATGCACCTCCTGGGGAAGGTGAAGAGCGATTATGGCACAATCAGATTGGCGCTGATGGCACCAAAGAACAGCTCAACTCTCAACTTTCCTGCTTCAAAAAAAAAATGACCTAAAAAGTCAGGCTAAGATTTTCTGTGGATAATCTCCAGCATCAGTTAAAGAACCAAATTCTTAAAAGCAGAATACAGGGAGAATTAAAAAAAAAATCCTCTTTTTTGCTAAGTGAGTGAGATAAATAGAATTATAGAGTGGTTTGGGTTGGGAGAGACCATCAGGACCATCTCGCTCCAAACCCCTGGACACCTTCCACTATCCCAGGTTGCTCCAAGCTTCATCCAACCTGGCCTTGGGCACTTCCAGGGATCCAGGGGCAGCCACAGCTTCTCTGGGCACCCTGTGCCAGGGCCTGCCCACCCTCCCAGGGAGGAATTCCTTCCCAGTATCCCACCCATCCCTGCCCTCTGGCAGTGGGAAGCCATTCCCTGTGTGCTGTCCCTCCATCCCTTGTCCCCTGTCCCTCTCCTGGAGCCCCTTCAGGCCCTGCAAGGGGCTCTGAGCCCTCCCTGGAGCCTTTTCTCCTCCAGGCTGATCAATCCCAGCTCTCCATAGGTGAGGTGCTGTCAGTCATTGCTCATTCCCAACACGACACCAAGGTCTGTTCCCAGCACAGGCACTATCAGATGTTCATCCCAATATTCTTATCCACCCGTAGGACTTTTTAATAATCCTTTGGAAAGGAATATTGCACCTCTCCACAGAAGACCAGGAAAGTCCTTGAGATAAGGCCTAAAATGCACTGAACAGACTTTCCAGAGGTGCTGCTTCCCATCCCAGGTTAGCTGAGAGAGCTTTCCCAGATCCAGGGCAGACCAGAGATGCTCTGCCAGGCAGGAGAGCTGAGACTCCTCACTGGAAATTCCTGTGCGGAGTTAACCCAGCACATAAACTCTCCTTGTCTCTTCCAATAAAACATGAGAACCACCTCAGATTCTGTTAAATCCCTGCCTTGGGATGAGAGCAGCCACCTGATTCCAATAACCCTTGATCAGGATCATGCATGCCCAGAGAGTGTCTGAGGAGAAAAACTGTATTATTGGTAAAACTAGAATTAAAAAAAAAAAAATAGAATATAGAGCATTGCATTCCCCCCCCACCCCCAGATTAATATTTTTGAATTGTTTTTACCCTCCTTACCTTTCCTTCCAACTTTCTGAAATCCTTTTGGCTTTTTAATTATGCTCCAAATCCTCCCGACTGCATCAGCAAAAAGTGGCCTTTGGTGTTTGCCTCTCGTGGAGCTGGGGAGAAGCCAGACTCTGTCACTTGTGGAGGTAACACTTCTGGCAGAGCTTAAGACAGAATCCTGAAATATCGAATAATTGACATTCTTAGTTGCAAGAGGAGATTTTTTGTCGATAGGAGGTGGCTGCTCTGTTTGATGATTGTGGAGTGTCTGACCAGGGAGCAAATCCATGTCTGGGGCCCTGCTGGAGAAGCTGGTGCAGATGGAAGGTGGGATGCAGACCTGGAAGGCAGGGATTTTATTCAGCAGAGGGGACAGGGGCAGCAAAATTTGGCTGAAATTGAAAATTAGGGCGTTATTTAAATGTTTTCATATGTATAAAATTGGTTTAGTGCATAAAAACATTGTGGGAAGCAATGCAAGGGGACAGTGAGAGCTGGAAGATGAGCACAGGGAGGGATTGAAAGGAATAAAACAGAACTGGTGGTGGGTCAGTATTTGTAACAGAAATTATTTAAATTTGGATTAATTACATTCATTTTGGATAAAATATATCTCAGCCTGCTAAGCAAACATTGTTCATATGAAAATCTGAATGTCATTTGACTGGAAATGCTGATAAATTTGTTTGGTCCAACCCCATTTCTCTACAAAGAACTAATTTGGATTCTCAATCCATATTTCTTGCTGTTTAATTTCATGTATCATAGGAAAAGCCATTTTTATTACAGATGACTTCCTGGTATTTGGATTCTTTTAATTCAAAAATATATTTTTATATTTCAGGTGTTGATCAAGCACACCCCACTCCTGAGCAGAAAAGCAGAATTTAAAAGGAATTTTCAGGTGATTTTTGCCTACTTATAGACTGCATGGAGCTATTTAACTGGGAGGCAAACAGATGAGCTGAATAATTAATAAAGTCAGTTTTTCCTGGCCAACTTTCTTAAGGCACTGCCTGCAAAACTTTGCCTTTGAGGGCTGACTTTGTCTTGCAGAGGAGCTGTTTACTGAGCCCTTTTCAAGCTGCTGTCGGCGCCTTTGACACAAACAGGGCTGGATTGATCCAGCCTGTCCTGGGTGCCCAGGGCTGATCTAAATTCACCTGAAACCCCACTGAATGAACAGAATATCCACGTTGTGACACCAAATTCCCATGGAAAAGCTGGAATTGCCTCTGGATTTTGTCAGCCCATAAAAAGGCACCACAAGCAGGAAGTGGCTGGGTGTGAGTTGGGACTCAATCGCTGCTGGTTGAAATTATTGGGACAGGTTTTGTGCAAAGCCTGCCCCTCCCAAAAAAATTACTCTTTTTTTTTTTTAATATTATTCTTATTTTGTATTTTTAACATGCCCTTGATGTATGCCAAAGGGCTGGAGGTGTAAAACTATTGGAATTCATTCCTCCCCTTGCAGAGCAGATTCTCCCTCTGAGCATCCCTCCAATCCTCCCTCCCAGCATCCCGAAAATCCCACAGATTGTGGATGATAGGACACCGAGAATCCTGGAGTGGCTCGATGGGATTGAAAAGCAAACATCAGCTTAAACAGCAGCTCTGAGCAATAGATTGATTTCCAAAGGGGACAAAATAGATCTTTTTATACAATCTCAGGCTCCTTGTTTGGTATTTAAACCCATTTTCCAATAATTGAAAAATCAACTTGAGGGGATTCACTCTCATGTGCACAGGAGGTTTCACACAGCCCAGCTGGCTTGGGCTCATTCCTGGGCTCCAGATCTTGTCCCAGCTGGGGAGGAAATCCTTCACAATCCTTTCTGATTGCCAGAAACGATGAGGCAAAGTCCTGACAGAGTAGCTGAGGGAAGATAACAGCAGTGCAGCTCAAACTGGGAGACAAGGCTGGAAAAGGAACACAGGGACAGCGTGGAGTCTCTTACAAGAGCATTGACCAAAAATATTTCGTGCCCCCCATGTTCCTGGAGGCTTAAAATGCTTTGGCAGGGAAATAGGAGCAGATTTGATCAAAAGTCTGAAAGGTGGAAAGTGGCAAAAGACAAACTAGGAAATCACAGGGTGATTTTGGTTGGAAAAGCCCTCCAGGATCATCGAGTCCAAGCTGTGCCCAATCCCAACCCTGTCACCCTGCCCAGTCCAGTCACTCCTTGGACGCCTCCAGGGATGGGAACTCCAAACCTCTCTAGGCAGTCCTTGAAGGGGAAAAAAAACCCAATTAGAACAGCTTAGAAAACCACAAATCCCCTTGAATTGTGAAAGTGAGCAGATGGCATGAAGTCCTTGTGTCCTGCCTTTTCTGCAGGGAACCTTTCTCACCTGAGACCTCTTCATGATGTCCTCACTTTTCTGTCACCTGTCCCTTCCAAATCTGCTGTAGATGAGCAGTGGCCCTTAATTTTAGCTTTTTTCTGATGTAGCAAAGGGGAAAGGCAGAGAAAAGGCTGGGGAAGTTCCAAATTGATCTGGAAATAACGCACAGAAACATTTCCAGAGGAGAACTTGCCTCCCAAATTCTGTGTGTTAATTCCCCACTCCCGCGTTTCCTCTTTAACTCGCGAACTGCATTTCCCGTCAGCCGTGATTCTCTTTGGGAAAGCTTTGAAACAGGCAGAGAAAAGCCTCTTTTCCCTATTTGCTCCCAAATCAAGGCAGTTTGGAGGAGACAGAAGGGGATTCAATTTAGCCAACTCAGCTCGTGCAGCAGACGTCAAAGCACGGAGTTCGTTTGCCATCAGCCTTCGTGGAGGAAAGTTTGCTCTCAAAATCCACTGAAGAAAACAACCTTGCTTGTGTAACAAGCCTCGTTGGCTGCTGGATTTTCAAGCAGATGCCTCCTTTCCTCAGATCAAATAGTTGAAATATCATCCCTCTCCAGGTAAAGGGAATAAAAACTTCATTGTCTGCATCTTTTTCAAATACAGCTGAAAAGCGCTTCGGGTTCTGCGTGGGCTTTTTTTTCCCCCTGCGTTTTCAGATCACTGCCTGTGCTGCTCTGGCACTCCCAGGATCAGTGATAACAAGCAGGTCTAGATAAGACATCCAAATTTCTTTTTGCTGGGAGTTATGACTTGGTAGAGCTGCAGTGCTCCCAGGATGTTCACTGGTACATATTCATTTATGGAGCATTTTTATTTATTTATTTGTCTTTATGGAAAAACAGAGTGTATTTATAAAAAAAAAAAACAACAAAACAACAAAACTTTCAGGGAGGATTTCTAAAAACTAACGCAGTTTTGTGCCTTTTGCAGTGATTTGACAGTTTTGGACTGCTGTATTTACACAGTTGATTCATGACCTTTCATGAGGTTGGACTTGATGATTTCCGAGGTCTTTTCCAGCCTAAATAACTCCGTGATTTTGTCATCTGTGGGGCTCTTTGCTGAGTAAAGGAGCTCCAGGTCTTAAATCCCATCCTTCATTTCCTGTGCTTTAATCACCTGTGACCTGGAGTGATTCAGTGTCACTTAAGAAAGAAAAGGTGCTTTATAAATAAATTATTTTCCTCCCTAGAGTCCCAAAACATTGGTTTCACATCCCATTATCAACACAGGGTCGTGCTGTCCAAAAGACTTTTAAGGCACCCTGAATTCTGTGTGTTTTTATTATAAAGATAATGAAGTGCAGTTCTTTCAGCTAATATTGTTTGCAGGGAGTCACTCCAGTAAATTATTGGGGAATAATTTCCTTTCAAACGGAGGTAAAACACAACCCAAAGAGATTTCATTTGTGTCATTGAAGCCCGTTTGAAGGTGTTATCTCCACAGGTTTTATTGGAAAAGGGGGAGTTGTTGTTGCACCTGGAGGATGGTGGTTGTGCTCTCCAAGCCCTGGCTCAGGAATTGGGCTGAACTCTGGATTTGGGAAGAGTCAGACAGGTAAGGTAAGTGAAGCTAAAGCTGAAGGAGTGTGGACATGAAGGTCCAAACAAAATCCAGCCCTCAGGGAATGAGTTATTAGCATGGAGGTTGGTTTTGCTAAAAGCCAAACCACTGCTGTACGTTTTCATCCTCGAATAATTAATTTTTTTCTAATATTAAAATTCAACAAACCAAATCCTCTGGTGTGACCCATAAAATTTAAGGTAATGGAGAGCATGGAGACAGATGAAGATTTATTGGGCTGCTGGTTTGGCTGGGAGCTCCAACACCTCTGCAGGAACCCATCTGACTCTGGCTCGTGGGGGAAGCATCCCAAGTGTGGAAAAATTTGCATGCAAGAAAATTAATTGCTGGCTGTGGCCTTCCTGAGCTTCCCCTGAGAGGTTCAGCGAGCTCTGGGCTGTGGGACTTGAGTGAAAATCACTGGGAGAATTTTCTCTGCTGGGGAAACGTCCACACGAACCCAACAAACACCAGGAGCTCTTGGAAATCTGCCTCTCTGGGCCTGTCTCACTTGAACGCAGTTGGAAGGTAAAAACAAACTTCAAAATGTCCAAATAATCCTAAAAGCTTCTCAGTGCAGAGCCCCCAGATTCTTGATATAACAAAATTCACACTGGATGTTAAAGCCCAGGAACTGATTTATAGTTGCATTAAATCCAGGGCTGTCCTGGAACAGAAATCCAAGGAATAGACACTTTCTGCAGGCTGTAATTGCAAGGATTTTCTCCTTCTGTCTTTTTGGAAGTAAAATGAATTTTGGAGGTAATTTTGTAAATGTTTCAATTAATTTTTCCCTTGTACAAGTTGATTTTAAACTTACCCAAGTTAATTATTACACATATAAACGTTTGAAACCTTTCACTACACCAGGCTGCTCAGTTAAGTTGGATAATCATATTTCTAAAATGTTTTTAGCATGTCACATTGTAGTCAACAATTACTGAGTGGCTTTGCCATGGTCAAGCGCCACAAACTGGTAGCACAAACAAAAATTTCCTAAATTCATCTACAAATGCATTGTCCTGAAAAAGTAGGCTAAAACCCAAGGCCATTTGTACATGAGAAGGTTCCCTACCGGAGCTGCTAGATCACTATTAATTTATTTGACAGCTTTTAGGCTGAGTTCAGATATTAGAGCTGTCATTGTAAAATACTTCCATTTTTCCTTCAACGCTGCTTTGAGATGCTGCTGCTTTGAAGCTGTGTCAAAGTAGCTCTGAATCAGGAGAAACTTTCCATTTTATTTTTTTTTTTTTTTTTTTTGTAAGTTGAAAGTCTGAAGAGCCTCAATATGCTGTATAAAATTGTTCTGAGGATCGAACCTCCTCCTATGGTACCCTGGAGCATTCAGTCACTTTCAATAAATCTCTTTTAATAATTTCTCACTTGTCCTTATTATTACTAACAGCCAGAGCATCTCAAGGCAATGTCAGAGTAAAGGCTTTGGCTGCATGCAGGAGGAAGGCTTATTTGAAAGTTAACATGAAGGAAAAGTAATCCAAATGTGAACTTTTTGGCAGAAAGTGGCTGGTTTTTTTTGTTGTTTTTTTTTTGCATGAATTTACAGATGGTGTCGATTCTGTCAAAAAAGTCTCAGTTCCTTTGATTTAAGAAGTTGTGTTACAGGGTAAGGATGTTGAGAATGGAGTTTGGGAGGTCTGTTTTTCTCGTTTTTAAAGCTTTGCTTTGATTAGTTTTCTTTCATTATCTCTGGAAAAGCTGTGTTCAGCATCTGCTGGGAATATCTGCCATTAAATAATTCCTGAGATATGGATTTGGGCTACTTGACTGTCTCCTCATCTTTTAACAAAAATAATCAACCACAGCTTTCCATTAAAAGCATCCTGTGAGTTTGGGGAAGGCTTTTCATCTGCTTTATCTTGAGTTAATTGTAACCCCCTTTATTGATCCCCACGATGTGGACGAAGAATCCCAACTGGACAATGCTCCCTTTGTCTTCAGCTGGATGTCAGACTGATTTCCGATGGATTTATCCAGGGAGTGATAAAAACCAAATTCCAAGTGATTATCTGAATTAATAAATGTAATTCCCCATGTGGAGTGAGCTGGATCGAAGCAAAACCTTGACCAACAAATCTTTCAGCACCTCTTGTGCTACTCCCAAGCTTTCTCCTTCCAGCAATCTCGTTCTTGTGGCTCTGTGATCCAAACTGCATTCTCTGCCCCAAAACCGATTTCCTCATGAGCTTTTTGTTTGAAAATGTGGCAGCTGAAGGGACCCCCCCGACCAAGGCACTGCCTCACCCTTGAGCCAACGTGAAAAGATTTAATCTCAGGACTACCCCGCTACTGAACGTGCACTTCCTTCCCTGAAAACGTTCCCAATTCCCACTGAAGCCATATCATCCTGCAGGAGGTGATGCTTCTTGTATCACCTTCCTTGTTTGATAAGGAAGGACAAAATCAGGAAGAAAACATTCATTTCTTTGTGGTTTTGTGCTTTTTTGTTGTTGTTGTAGGACTGCCAGGAAGAGTTTTCAAACAAGGTTTGGGGAGGGCGAGCGAGGCCAATTCTCTCTTTATGGTTGTTTTTTTTCCCTCATAAACCAACCCTCAGCTTTGCTACCAGTCTATCATGGAGGAGATTTAATCTCTATAAAGCTCTTGACAACTGCAGTGATAATTTCAGCCTCCCAGTTTATGAGATTATAAAAGGCACTTTTCCCTCACCAGAGTGAAGAGCTGGGTTTAGCCAAGCTGCAGTCGATGATTCAGACCATTCATTTTGTGCCTGAGAGAGATCCTGAAGCCTGGCAGTGCCTTGTGACCGAGTTATGTGGTGTGGTTTGCAAAAAAGAACCAATTTTATAGGAATCACTGGTCCTGTAACACAATGAAAAGGATCTTTTCAAAGTGTAGCTTTCAAAATACACCCATAAAACAGTGCTGGTGGTTACAGGGTGACAGGAGCATGGGCAGAGTAATCCCTAGGCTGCATTTAATGTAAAATAATAGAGTTTTTAGGAGATTGGGACAGAAAACAGAAGTTTTTTTACCTACAATGAGCCTTTTAATGGAGCACAACGGAATTTGGAGGTCAGCCTCTTCTCCCAGGGGATAGCACAAGGGCAAATGGCCTCAAGGGAAGGTTCAGGATGGAGTTTAGGAAAAGATTTCTTCACTGAATGGGTGATTATGCATTGGAAGGGGGCCATGGTGGAATCACCAGCCCTGGAAGGGTTCAACAATGAGCAGATGTGGCACTTTGTGATGTGATTGATTGACAAGGTGGTGTTTGGCCAAGTCTGGACTTGATCTTGGAGATCTTTTCCAACCTTAGCGAGTCCACGAGTTCTCGGAGCCTGGGAGCTCCGTGGCTGTTCCTTGCAGCCAGAGGTGTTGGTGCAGAGCAGGGGAGCCCTCACCGTGCCTGGTGAGGGACACAGGGTCAGCTCTGTCACCCTCGGCAGCTGGGCCAACATTCCCAGCAGCCATTCCTGGGAGCAGGAGGAGAACAGCAGTGACTGCGGAGGTCATGGAGCAGAACCTGTTTTTCTCTGCTCCTGTCAGTCCTTGGTGCTTCCGAGGGGAAAAGTGCCATTATTGGACACGAAATGAGTGCACAGAAGCTTGGTGAGTTTAAGAGAGAAGAAGACTTAATTTTATTTCTGACTTTGTAATATATATAATTCCAAAAGTGACAGAGGATGGAATTGCCACCTCTCCAACCACATTGGTCAAACCAACAGCCCATCAATTCTCTCCTCCCACAAAGAACCATGCAAAACTATCATTATTTACATGGGCAGTGCGTGAGAGCTCCAGTAGAAATATGTAAACATCAGAAGGCATAGAAAACTTTTAAGAGAACTTCAAAACTTTCAAAATAACTATAAAAGAAAACTTAACACTTTTAAAAATCAGGGCAACAGAAAAGAGCTGGGAAAGAGCAGAGCCTGACTCTTGAGCCACCGGTTTTGCTTCCCTTCCTGGGGTTCTGGGTGAAGCTCTTGGATCTTCCAGAGTTTTTGATTCAGAGGTCTGAGGAGTAAAAGCAGGAATCTCATTCTGAGGCCTCAGGAGGGAGGGCATCAATGCACAGCCCTTTTCTGTGCCCACACGTGAAACCAGGAGGAAAGAAGTTGTGCTTCCTGGTCGGTCAAACTTGGCTGAATCTGGTGGAGGACTCCAAAGGGAAGAGGGGAGTGCTCCAAAGGGAAGAGGGGAGTGCTCCAAAGGGAAGAGGGAATATCTGTGGGACTGCCTGCTTCTCAGTTTCTCAGCAATCAGGGTAAGAAGACATCAGTTCTCCCCTCAGGGTATCGATTTCCTGAGGGGAAGGTGAAGTCTGAGGTTTGGGTCCTTTCCTGGGTGGTCGCACTCCAGCCCATGATGAGAACAGACAGAGGAGGCTGGGAAGGCTCCCAGAAGGTCCAGAGGTAGAACTGGAGTCCTGACAACGCTGCAGATGCTCCAGAAACATGACAATAGAAACAGATAAATCTTTTAATTAAATATTTCACATATCAGTCGTAATTACTTCCAATTAGCACTAATGAAGTAAGGACGGTGCAAACAAGCAATATAATCTGGTGATAAGCATTTTTTAATTAATATGAATGGCATGGATGGCACTAATTGACTCAGTTTGGGTTTGATTTTCTTTTTAATTCTTTGGTGTTGAAAGAGTCTCTTTTATTTTTTTGAGCTCCTTTTCCTCTCTTTCTCTTTCCTTTCCTTTCCTCCACTGCAGCATTTTTTGCTACTTGGAATTAAAGTATTTTGAGTATCTTAAGCTCAATTTTATCCAAGAATGTTTACTGTCTCAAGTTTACATTTTATGTATTTTATATAGTGATGAAATTAAATCCCTGCCTCATCTCCATCGCTGCAGTTCCCATTATTAACAATACCACTGAAAATTGGATGTTTGTGAGGCATTTTCCAAAAGCAAATGCACCATGCAGGAAGGAGATAAGTTCAAATGCCAAACCCATCAAACCAAATTTCAAATCTTCTCATACTCTCAAATATTGACATTCCTTATCAATATTTAAGATTCTTTTTAGGAATCCCAGACACAGAATATTTAGTAGATTACTCTGATGAGGAATCCAAAGGAGAGTGTGAGCTGCTACATTAAAGACAAACATTGATTTAAAATATTGTATATTTTTTTTTTTTTGGTGCAGCCTCATTTAGTCTTTTAAAAGCCATCAGAGAGGATAATTCCATCATGCCCAGGATCCAAGGCTGATCCAGATCCTTTGCTCTCCCTGGAACCTGTGACCATCAAGAACATTTCAACATCAGCCCTTGCATAGGAGACTGCAACTCTTTCCATTCCGAAAATTTCATATTTTTAAGACACATTAGGAGACAGTGCTTGAAGAGAGGAAAAATAAATGAAAGCATAAAAGTGAGTAACAATTATTTTCTCTGCCCATTTGAGGTGAGCAGCGAGCAGTCATTAGCCTCATAAATCACCAAGTGTCCAATTTTGGGAGCAACAATTCAAGGAATTTCAGCCAGCAAAATGAACTAGGAGAGAGCAGCGGTTTTATGAAACATTTCCAAGACAGATTGTGTGGTTAACTGGCAAATTGGGGAGTCTATAAATAAAATATGGAAGGAGCAGCCAACTACGAGCTCCTTGTTTTACACACAGCTTGTCCCCATCAGTAAATCTGTTTTAAAAGCTGCTGGGTGGTTGATAAGAATTGTATTTTCTCTTTGAAATGATATCGTGTCATCCCAGCACCCAATCTCCTTGTGCTGGTGGCGTTATTGGGTGATTTGTTATAATAAATGTATTTGCTGCTCACTTTATGCTTGTAAGGACACATTTTCCTCTTGGTGGAGGTAATTAGACCTGAAATTCTCTCTCTGAGTGACAGCTTCTCCACAGCTCAGGAAGTGCTGAGGTACCACTAAGGATGAATTTCATCTTGTCATAAAAAATTGCTAAAAGTACTTTATTTTGCAGGAGGCTCACAAATCCCATCTACCTAAATGAAACTAGGCTGGCGAAGAGGTGGAAAATTACCTGGAATTTGTGATTTTTTTTTTTTTTTTAATACTATGAAACTTTTTGCTCGTTTTCCCTCATGGGTTTGATTAAGTTTTGCTGAGAAACTTAAGGAGGGAACTCAGCCCTTCTTTTTTTTTTTTTTTCCTGGAAGGGTTCAACAGCATCCTTGTCTCTCTTCATTAAAGCCAAATTTTACATGCTATTAAAGCTGAGTTTGTTTGCTGCTGGTCTTTAATATGGGCAAGAAAAAAGCTGCAAAACCAGGCCAAAAAAAAAAAAAAAAAAAAAAGACTTAGCAACAAAAATCAGATTTAGGCAGAACAGAAGATCTTAGACAACCTGCCCAATTAAAATTACATTTAAAGAAGGCATTTGAAGCTGAGAGAATGGAGACTTTGAGTTACAAAACAACCCAACTCCTTGAGAAGAACACAAAGCTGCAAAATTAAGGATCAATCCAAACTGGGACAGGGTTTTCCAAAGCCTTCCCTCTTCACTGAGCTGCTAGAGCCTATTTCAGGAGTCCTGCGGATTTTCCTCACACAGTGGATGGCCCAGGCCTGAACCTGGAAACAATGCCCAGCAGAAATAGCAGAAATTATTGCTGTTAATTCCGCACCATTGAGGCTGTTCCATGATCCAGGTTCAGCTGAGCAGGGCCAGGAACTGGATTTCCATTTGGGGTTTGTGCCATAGCTCAGCCCTGTCAATGAGGGATGGAGATCAGGAACTTCCCAGAGTCATCCCAAGCTGGGAATTAAAGGATCCTGAACAGCTTTAATGTTGCTTAAAAAGTGCTGGTTAATTGGGAGTATCCTTAATAATAATAGTAGCAATTTGGGTGTCCTTATTACACCCAAATGGGAGGTTTTGGGAACGTGATCCAAGGATAAAGGGCCAATTCCCAACATTTTTAGGTAGGAAAACTTAAATCTGACAGGCTCAGCTGAGGTCAAGTTCTAGGTGGAGGAATTAAGAGCCTCAACAAAAAGAGAAATTTGAAACCTTAAAGAAGAGAGAAATTAAAAGGTTTTAAAAAGAGAAATTTGAAGGATTAAAGAAGAGACAAATTTAAAGGCTTTAAAAAGAGAAGTTTAGGCTGTTTAATAGATGTCTCCTTTGGATTTTGGAGCCCTGTGCTTCCAGAGGGCCCTGTTCCCTGTCCCTGCAGTTGGTGGGATGCTCCCAAATGAGCGTGGCCCAGGTGCAGCCCACTCTGAGCTGGGTTTTTGGAGGCTGCTCCCTGCTCCTGGCACAGCAGCTGGATCACCCAGCACAGCATTTAACTGCAGCTGGAGCTTGGATTTGCCTTTCACCCATGAGCCAGGAGCTGCAGCCCCATCCAAACCTCATGGATGAGAGCCCATGGGCAGAGCAGGAGTCTCCCTGGCCCTGCTCCACTGCAGCAGGATCAGGGCTGGAGCCAGAGCAGCTGCTGCCCTGGCTGGCTTGGAGGCAGCACTGACTTTATCCCTCTCCCCACCCGTTATTCCCAAAACCTCAGCACTCCGTGTTAACAGGCAGCTCCGTGCTGGTGCTGCAAATGCTGTGCAGGAACATGAAAACAGATTTGGAAATAGAGCATCTGCTCTCAGGGCTAGAGAGGAGTTGCCAAGCGTGAACTCTCTTTTCCTGTGTGGCTTGAAATTCCATGGAGTCAGTGGTTTGAAGGGATCATTGAGTCACAGAATGGAAGGGCCTTAAAGATCATCAAATTTCACCCCTGCCATGGCAGGGACAACTTCCACTGTCCCAGGCTGCTCCAAGCTGTGTCCAACCTGGCCTTGGGCACTTCCAGGGATCCAGGGGCAGCCACAGCTGCTCTGGGAATTCCATTCCAGACCCTCTCCACCCTCCCAGGGAACAATTTCTTCCTAATATTTAATTTAAATCTACCCTGCTTGCTCTTAAAGCCATTTCCCCTCATCCTACAACTGCGTGCCCTTGTAAAAAGTCCTTTTCCAGTGGAAAGAAACAGGAGAAAGCAGATGAAAGTGTCAAACAGGAATATATTTCAATTTGATTACATTGCCCTTACACTGGCAATGTATTTATATGTGCACTGTTAGAGGAAGGGCACTGCAACTCCAGAGTGATTTTACTTTTGTAAAAAAATCTCCATTTACTCCAGTAGGAGGGAAATTCTGCACTGCTGCAGCTCTATGGCGCCGTGTCAGTGTTATTTGGGAATTTCTGCAGGGGTTTATTCCTATAGAATCTGAGTGGCAGAGTTTGTGTAGCTCTGCCAGCCACCCCTCAGAATTCCAGAATTTTATATCATAAAATAAAAACCCACCTTCAGCTGCTCACCATATTTCTCCCAGAGAATACCAGAATTTCTCCCAGAAATTTCTCCCAGCTCTCCTACAACCAGACCTTTCCCAAAGTCTCTCAGGCTTGCAGAAAACAGGATGGATTTAGATCCAGAGGACCTGAGGTGTTGGTTCCAGCCTTTTCTTCTGACAGGGATTGGGATTTGCCCCATCCTGGCCTGGAGTGTCTCACTTAAACCTTCCCTGGGGAGGCACTGTTTTGGGCTGGAAATGCAAGCTGTGCCTGGGGCTGTGTGTTCTGTCCCCATCTGTCAGAGCTGGGGCAGTTCTCTGCTGTTCATGGGGCACTTTTCTTTATCTCTCCCACAGCCAATCCTCCCTCCAGGAGATATCTCCTGTTCATGGGCTATTAATTATTAATTATCTTCTGTCCATGGCCAGTGAGTGTCCCTGCATGGCTGAGAAAATTCCATCATTCCATGGGGAGAGGCTCCGCTCAGGGGAGGAGCCAAGCATTCCTACCTGGATACAATCTGACCTTGGGAACAGCACAGCAGCCTTTGCCCAGGGCATTCCCAGAGGAGCAGCTTTCTGCCCCACTGCATTCCCAGAGGAGCAGCTTTCTGCCCCACTGCATTCCCAGAGGAGCAGCTTTCTGCCCCACTGCATTCCCAGAGGAGCAGCTTTCTGCCCCACTGCATTCCCAGAGGGAGCCCAGGCCCATCTCCAGCAGCCCTGGAGCTCCAGAGGAAAACTCCAGCCTTGTCCAGGATCCTGCTCCAGCAGAAGCACAGCTGGCACTGCAGGAGGGCTGAGCCCCCATGGAATGGCACTGCTGCCACCACTCTGACCCACAGGTTGCCAGGGCCTGCTCTGACTCTGCCACTGCTGGTTTGTATTGCTGCATTTGTATTTTAATTTTATTTTTTCCTAGTAAAGAACTCTTATTCCCATATCTTTGCCTGAGAGCTCCTTAATTTCAAAATTATAATAATTCAGAGGGAGGGGGTTTGCATTCTCAGTTTTCAGAAGAGGCTTCTGCCTTCCTTAGCAAACACCTGGCTTTTCAAATTAAGACAGGCAGCACAAGATTTTTGTGCAGACCCAGCTTGGAAAATGGATCTGGGAGGTCACCCTGTGATGCTTTTTGCCACCTCCAAAACGAGAAAACAAACACCTTCATTTCCTGCCACTTCAGTCCAGAGTTTTGCCCTGAACCCCTGCGATCTCCTGGGGTCAAACCAGGTAACCAGGAACCGGGGTGTCAAAAGTGCAGCGCGAAATTTCAGATAACTTTTAATTAATCTAATTAAAATTAATTGCTTCTGCTTCTTTGGAGAGTCTGGACCGGGATGAGCATTTCCATCTTCCACATGCAGCCCTTCATCTCTGCTCGTGTGCTTTGAAGTGAGTTTTTCCAGCTCTGCCATCAGCTGAGAGGTCTATATTAAGTAAGTGGAGAAGCTCTGCTTGTCTCTCACATCCCAGGATGTTTGGCTGAATTTCAGCATCACAGCTTCAGTAGGAAATGATTCATTTAAGGGGAGATGCAATAAAAAAGGTAAAATGTGTGAACGCTCTCAGGTATTTTTACTTTCCTCTTTAATGACTGTTCTAATATGACCATTGACTCTTTATTTTTTTCCCCTATTAACAGATTTTTTTATTAATTTGAGGTCAAATGGAGTGAAAACCCAATGTGTTTAATATTGTATCTCTATTTGTGTTTAAGTAAAACTCTGACTTATTTAAAAATAAGGCTGTTCCAAAGGACTGACAGCTGCTCCAGCTCCCATTAAACTCTTTGGAAAGGCTCAATCCTGGCTGAGGACAGGATTATCTGTGCTGGTGTCCATCAAAAATCAGAGTTTGCCACGAGTTCCCCTGGGAGCTGTGCAGTTCCACAAGCAGGAGCTGATTCCTGTCACATCTGGGCAGTTGTTGAAGGCACAATCCTGATCTTGGAGGGGAATTATTGTCAGCCAGCTGCCCCAGAGTGCCTCTCACAGGATGGAATTATGGAAATAACAATAATCCACCATCTACACGCCTTAATTATCATTGTTTCACCTTTTAATTATTGAAAGGTTTGATGACAAGATATTCCTTAACATTTACTAAAGTGAAAATTGTTGGGATGAGACACAATAATTGAAAATATTCATGTTGCTCTCATTGCATTTATTTAATTGTCTTGTTTCTTTATTTGGGTTATTACAAAAGGGGGGAAAAAATCTGTTTTTAAAGGCATCTTCTTTTGCCAGCCAATATTTCACCCTCAGTGGTCCTGCAGTGAATGAATTATTGGGGACTTATGAACATATTAATCATCTCCATGGAAACAGTTTGCAATTTCACAGCGCAGGAGTTTGACTTCCCTGCATGACAATGAAAAAAAAGGAAGGATCTGAAAAAGAAGAAGCTGAGGAGAGATGAAAACCCCTCCAAATTTAGACTCAAATTTAGCAATAGCCACTCCTGCTCTGGGAGAGGAATCAGCATTTGCAGTGCCCCCAAGACCTTTGGAATTTGCAGCCAATTCAGGTCATGGATCCTTCAAAAGACTCAACATGCCCTCCATGCAGGGCTTTGTAAAGGGAGTTAATTCCTTTTTTTTTTTTCACCTGCAATGGTGTTATTTAAGGAATCAGCTCTCTGGGATGTGTTTGGCAGTGGTTTGAACGTGGAGACCTCAGTAAACCAGAGAGATTTTGCACTGAGGAAAAGGTGTTGGGTGCGAGGCTGAGTGCAAGTGTGGATCAATAACACAAATATCAGGGGCTTGGGGAAAGAGAGGGAAAGGAACTAATGAAACTTTAAAGCCATTCTGTAATACAGCAAAACTCAGAGACAGAGGAAAACCAGGAGCACAAACAGACAATTTTTTAAACTGTGATCTACTGGAATATTGGAGCTTTGTTGGAACACTGGTGGCTTCCTCCAACAGGTCCATGTCCCTCCTGTGGGAACCCAGAGCAGGATACAGCACCTGCTCCTGCTAAACCTCCTGAGATCCCATGGAATTCCCAGTTATTCCACTTAGATCCAAGCTTTTATCCTTAAACACGCCCTGCAGAGTGTCAGGAGGGGCTCTATGTGCCAGGAATTCCAGGGGTGCCTGGAATTCCCAAACTCTGTAGGAATTCCCTCTGTTATCCCTCCCATCTGTGGGATCTGTGCTGCAGACCAGGAGCAGCTGCTGCCCCTTGGGGAGGAGGTGCTGTGGGAAGGGAATTTAGCAGAGAAGGAAGGGAGAGAGGAGGGAAAGATGAAGCAGAGTTGTTTATTGGGGTGTGGAATCCATGTAATCCATGGATTGATGGACACAAAAGGATTGGATATTCCTGCAGGCCTGTTCCTGGGAATGGGACAATTGCTGCTTTCCAGGTAAGGAGTTTGGTTTGGTTTTTTTGTGTTTTTTTTTTTTTTTTTTTTTTTTTTTTTTTTTTGGTTTGGGTTTTGTTTGTTTGTTTGTTTTTGAGTTTTTGTTTGTGGAGTTTTTTGTGTGTGGGTTTTTTTTTTTTTTTTTTTTTTTTTTTTTTTTTTTTTTTTTGTTTGTTTTTTGTTTTTTGTTTTTTTTTTCCTGGAAAAATGTTTCTCTGAGCAGGAGATTGAGAGATTGAGGATATTTTCCCCCCTCTCTGGGATGTTACTGCCTGGTGGCTGCTGCAGGAGGGATGTCCTGCCCGGGGCTGCTAAATTCAGTTATTCCAGTGGCTCTCAGCATTCCCAGGCTCTGTGCCAGGAGATCCTGGAGCCTCCTGGGTCTCTGTGTGAGCTATCAGACAGGAGCTGGGTGCTGCTTTCTCCTCTGCTGTGGGAAGGAGGTTTCCCTTTTGTGGTTTCCCACCAAATTTTGCCTTTCCTGGGCTGGAAGGAGCTGTAGGAAGGGGGCTGGAGGTGGAGCAGTGGCCTGGTGATAAAAAGTGTTACCTGCACGTGCAGTGTTCTTGTCACTCAGCTTTGTGATGAGGCAGAGAAAGGAAAATGAGGGAAAAAAACCCATGATCAGGATGTAGAAAAAGCCTCATGTGGACACAGTAAAGTGCAGAGCAGTCCCTTGCTGGGTTCTTTTTCATGGAAAAATGCCTATAACAGCAAAGCCACTGCCTTTATTTTTCTTCTGCACTTATTCCCAGCTGGGAGCTTTCAGGCACTGCACATGCAGTGAGAATCAGAAGAATTGACTCCTTCCCAATACAATTCCCTTCCTTTAGGTCCCCAAAATTGGGAAATAAGTCTCCTCAAGTCCTGGTGGAGCAACATTTAACTTTGGAGGCTTCAGAGCACAAGTTCAGCTTGGGCCATGGCTGCTGGGCCCAGGGGAGCCCTCCTGGCTCAACATCACAGCATCCAACTTCTCCCTCTGATGTTTGGAGAAACATTTGCTCTTCCTGCTTTAAGTGGGACTGGACCATCTGGTGGTTCCACAAAAATCATCTGTGCCATAGAAGATTTCCTAATAAATGGAGAGTTCTTCTGAAGAGAAGGAGATGGGACAGGCATGAGGTGTTTTGCTCAGAGGTGGATTGAATTCCCTTGGCTTGTCAGCTGCTGGAGGATCAGCCTCTTGTCCCATGAATGAAGAATTTGCTAATTATGAACAGTGTAGGAGCAGGGGAAAAAAATGACTGAAAAAATTCGGTATTTTGAATTCCTGAGGAATATTTGAGGACTTATTTGAGGCTCTTGGCTTAATGTTTCAAAAGCCACTGGCAATTTGTGGCATCTTGCTGCCATTGATCTTTGGGAATCTATTTTTTGGGATTAGCCTGCTAAAATCTCCTGCCCTATGAACCTATTTCAGTAGAGTGGGTATTTCTGTAGCATCTTTAATATATTTCCTCAAGCTGCCCAGTAACTGGATGTGCTGTGATGCTTTTCTCTGTGAGTGGTAATGGAGAAATATTTATCTGGAAGTCCTTCTGATTTCACCTCTTGTTTATGCAGATGTTTTACCTCAGTTTAGGCTGGGGGAAATAATCTGTAATGCACTTTACTTGCCAGCTTTGTCTAGCAATTTGTAGATCTCTTTGGAGATTTCTGTGTCATGTTTTCGGTGTTTTAGCACGAGGAAATTCCACATGAAGTTAGGAGGAATTGGCCTATATCAGCCAGAGCAGCTGCTGTGATGAAGGCAGGCAGAGAGATGAGAGAAGAATTTTGCTGAGGTGAATGGTTAATATGCTTTTGTGATAATAAGGGGCTTATTTATGCTGCATTAATATTTTGTACCACTGCTGTCTGCTTTAATGTTTAATCTCTCTGCTGAAAGCAATGAGAAGCCCTTTTTAGCACAGTGGTTTTTGCTGTGCTGGGAGGGACAGGGCAGCTTTTCCTGAGCCTGGAGAACTCGGGGAGAGCTTTGGGGCTGGGATTTGGCACCTCTGTTCAGCCCTGCTGTGGCTCCTGGGCATTGCTGGGGCCTCATCCCAGCTCCTCACCAGCAGGAGCAGCTCTTGGGATCATGCAGGGAGCAGGAGCAAGTCTCACACTGGATCACAGATTAACCACGGGCTTGGGGGTGGGTTTTGCTGCCCTGCTGGCTCATGTGCAAGGGCATCTATTGGAATGAATCACATGGACTCCATTTTCTTCATGGTGGGAAAGGCCCATTCTTTATTCACATTTTTATCCAGTTTTACAGACCTCGTGGGTGACTCCTATTGCTGAGCAGCTTTCTTGCCAATTACTTTATTGGTCAGTAGCAAGTTGTTATTCTGTATTCATTGGTCACTCAAACCCCGGGGTGCACGTCCCTGGTTGTGTTTCCAGGGCTGCTTTTCCTCTGTGTTTCCCTATTTTGACAGTCCTGGGCAAAAACTCATGTCTTGAACTGCATTTAGTAAATTTACAATCGATACAAACTTATCTTTTTAAAGAGACTTTCCTTTTCCCTTGCTTTAACTGTGTTAAACTCTGCACATTTTCCTGTGTTGAACCTCAGTGCCTGCCTCCCTTGCCAAAGGGACTTTGCATTCCTTGACAGGGCTCAAATATTTGTTCTTTAGGAATTAGGTGGACTTCATTTGGACTTGCCATTTAGTTTGTAATACCAAGAGAACTCGATTTTACAGACTAATCAGGCAGTTGTGTATTTAGCTCTACCTTGGTGCTGCAGCTTTTGGGAGCTGATGGTGCCCTGAGGCACAGATGGGATCCTTCCTCTAAGGAAAATAGGAAAAAAAAAAAAAGCCCAGTTCTTCTTTCTGAGGTCTTGAATCTGTAAAAAAAACCCACATTTTTTGGGTCTATTAACATAGATTTCTTTTAGGAACTGGGAATAAGGAAAAAGCTACCACAGAACAGAGGGGAATTGGAAAAGCTTGTCAAGAGGGTTGAAGAGGGGAAGACTTTCCAAGTCTTCCAAGAAGGATTTAAGGTGGCATCTGAAAGAGTGCTGCTCTCATAATGTGATTAAAAAGCAGTTTGCACCTGGTATTTAAAGAAAAAAGAAGGGAGCTGGGGATTAAAAAGAACTGAGGCAAGGGAACAAGAAACCCAGGAATAACCTTGTGTTTGGGGAGCAAGAACCCAGGAATAACCTTGTTTTTGGGGGTGCTTTTACAGCAAATCCCAGGATGGGTCAGGTTGGAAGGGCCCACAGTGATGTCCTGGTGCCACCTCCCTGCTCAGGCAGGGTGATGGCACAGGATTGTGTCCAGAGGGCTGTGGGATATCCCCAGAGAGGGAGAGTCCATGAATTGGAGCCTTAAATGAGCTGGCAAAACTGCAGACCAGAGCAAAGCCAGCTGTGCTGGAGGTGTGGGATCTAAACCCCAAACCAGAGCAAAGCCAGCTGTGCTGGAGGTGTGGGATGTAAAACCCCAAACCAGAGCAAAGCCAGCTGTGCTGGAGGGATGTAAACCCCAAACCAGAGCAAAGCCAGCTGTGCTGGAGGTGTGGGATGTAAAACCCCAAACCAGAGCAAAGCCAGTGTAAACCCCAAACCAGAGCAAATCCAGCTGTGCTGGAGGGATCTAAACCCCAAACCAGAGCAAATCCAGCTGTGCTGGAGGGATGTAAACCCCAAACCAGAGCAAATCCAGCTGTGCTGGAGGTGTGGGATCTAAACCCCAAAGCAGAGCAAAGCCAGCTGTGCTGGAGGTCTGGGATGTGTCTTTCGGGTGTCCTGCAAATCTGGGAGTTCAGACTGTCCCACTTGTCTGCTCAAGAGTCACAGACCATAAAGTTGATTCCCCCAGAAACCCTGGAGTTCCTTCAGAGAAGGGTGATGAGAACCTTCAGCCTCCTCGTGATTTTAGCTGCGTGCTCAGAGCCCTTTGTCATGAGGGAGCTGCTTCTGGATGTCTGCTCAAGAGGGGTGAAGTAGTTGGGTATTTTTAGCTCTTTTCCGTGCCTGTGGTTTTTTATATGCTAATCTGTTTGTTTCTTTCCAGTCTTTGGAATATTCATTCCACAACATCTAAAATTTGACACCTGCTGTAGCTTGTATTATCACTTTCACCCTCAGAAACCCAGAAATTATTAAGGTGGAGTAATTGCTATCCTATTATATAATAACTACTTTAATCCAGCAATCATAACGTGATTTGAAATGAACCCTTTTGTGCCATTGATTTTGCAATAATTACTGTTATATTGTACTTCTGCAAGAGTTATTCTCAGTTAACCACTTGAAAATAATACGCTCTACTTATTGAAAAAAATAAATCTGATTATCCCCCAAAGCTCGATGTTCTTTCTCCATCTGTGCCTCAATTGTCTGCTGGTGACCTGAGATGCTCAAACAGGCTCCTTTCTGTAACTACTCCAGGAAATATCTGTGGGCCAAATACCTCCTTCCAAGCAGCCTTTTTTAGTGGGGGTTTTTCCCTCCGAACCAGGGATGTGGTCACTGTTCAGCCAGGGTGGGCCTGACAGTTGTTTTATCAGGAAAGAGTGACAAAGACTCAAGGAAAATACAGGATTTTTTTTTCCTCTTCCTGCTTCCAAAATCTGATTTTCATTTGTCTCGCTATATACATAAACATTTCTAATAAAACCATCAAATTTGGTCAAATGAGGTTTTGTCCCTTTGAAACACGGCTGATCTGGAAGGAGGTGCTGTCCATATTTAAAGAGATGAAGAAAAATGTCCTGTGGTTGTTGGTTATCCATGGGAGCACTGCCATTTTCAGTGTTTTGTCCTTCTGGATTTCTAAATTCTTGTTGGGAGAGGGGCTTTTTCAATAGGGAAATTGTGGAAAAATTGTACATTTTCAGCTTTTTCTGATTTCATGGAAGCTGTGGTGTGGCCTCTTCCCTCCTGTGTTGCAGAATGGAGAGGAGGGAAGATGTTTGACATTTATTTCCTTTGTATCTTTCCTTGCTGGGAGAGCAGGGATGAGTTTGGCTCCTTTAGTTACTCACAAACCTTTGTTGAAGAGATCAGAGGTGTGACATTCTCTGTCTGAAAGTTAATGAAACATTGATAAATTAAAAAAAATACAGTGGAAACAATGTCAGAACTCTAATATTTTCCCCAAACATGCATTTATCTGGGGCTAATACCCAGAATGAGTGAACAGCTTTGTGTCATGGAAGACCCAAAATGAAATCCCAGCTGTTCTTTGAGTCACCTTTGTAGTGGCTACAGAAGAGATTTGTTAAAAAGAGATCTCAGTTTTCCAGATTTGATTCTACATGGACAAGATTGTCACATCTTTTCAAGGCTGCTCTTTTCAGGGAGCTCCAGAATATGGGTCAGCAAACTTGAGAGCACATGAGCAGGCTGATAAAGCAGAAGTGAAAGACTCGCTAATGTGTCAAGTATTGATGTTGCTGCAAGCTTTCCCTTGTCTCCTGGTCCGTGAGTAAATAATTCACCAAACTCCTGTTAGTCCTCGTGGTGATACTGAAGGGTTTTTTCATTAATTTATACATTTCATCTGGGAGGAGTTGCTGATGATTTCAGAGCTGTGGTGGTGGGGTGTGTGTTCCTTCCTTGGGTCTGTCCAGTTTTGCGTAAGTGGTTTCCTTCGCTTTTTTGAGGTGTGCAGATCTGCTGTTGGCTCTTCCTGAGAGGTCAGGCTGGAAATTCAAGTGATTGAGCAAAATACAGCGTATTTTAAAGCACAGCTCCAATTGTTAAAGAAATGGGAGCTGAATCATGATTGAAAGTGCAAGGGAAATGCTGATGGAGTCTCACTTCTACTTTTCCTCCTGCGTGCAACAAAAGAAAGCGATATCAATCTCATCCAAACCCATAATCCTTTTATAGACCTACACCTTCCCCCTTACTGCTGCAGCACCGGGGTGATGTTTTTAGGACACTTCAATCCCCCCGTGAATTTGGGATCCATGGGGCGTTGACATTCCCACCCAGTCCGTGGGAAGTCCGCAGTGGCTGCTCCTCCTCCGTGTGCTCTGTCTCTCTGGAATGTGGTCAGCGGCACGGAGGGAGGTCCAAAAGCCTTCCCACTTTTTGTCCTGTTTATCCCTGCGTGGCCCAGGTCGCTGCCAGAGGCAGGCAGGGTATTTATAGCTGGAATGTTTGATGCTCGTGTCGCCTTCCCGAGGCCATGTCTGATTCCTTCGGGTTCAGCGGGCTCCATGAGACTTCTCCTGGTTTTTGTGCTGCAGGCACAGCTCCCCGAGTCAGTGCCAGCCTTCCCTTGGTGCTCGCAGTGGATTTTCCTTTAAAATATGCATTGCCCTTTGGATTTTGTGTAGGATCAGCACCTCCTGCGTCTGGCGCCCTGAGGAAGTTCAAGGAATGGCTCGTTTTGGATCTTCATCCCCTTGTTTCTTTCCCAAAGCCCTTCCACTGAATTAACCATGGAATTATTTATAGCAGCCCTTTTTGAGCCAGGCCAGCCTCCAGCGCTCAGGAATTATTGCAGAGCTGCTAGGAATCTGTGTGGTGGGAACTCTCTGGATTTGGGAGAGGTGGGAAGCACAGGGATATCTGTCCTTCAGTGCTCCCCTGGAGCCAAACCCTGGGATGGAGATAAGCCCTTTTTGGCGTGTCCTCACTGACCCTTCCTGCTGGATTTTCTGCTTTTCCAAAGGAAAGAGTGCAAACTGCCTCATGGGAATTTCTTGGGTGTCAGGGTTTTTTTTTTTTTTTTTTTCCCCTTAAAAAAATACATCCATTAAGTGAAAGTGTCTGGGCCAAATGGGTTCATTGGTGTTCAGAATTTAATTTAAATTCGTGTTTGTTCAATCTTCCCATGAAGACAATGAATTCAAGTTTCAATGCACTCTGGAAGCCAAGGATCACATCCTGTTTTCCTTTTGTCCCTGTCATATTCCTCACTAATTTCCTTGACTTTAATCACCATTTCAGTCCTTTCCTTGGGTTTTATTTCACTTGTCAGGAAAAGGAGAAAACCAGCTTCCCATTATTCTGTTGATTCCTGAAAATTGTGGGAGATAGGTAATAAATAGGCTTTAGGATAAGGAATTTCTTCTTTTTCCATGGATAGATAGGAAGAGGTTGATGTGTTTGGGTTTTTAATCTTCCTTTTTTGCTTTACTTTCTTTTTACTTTATCCTGATGCTTTTTTCTCTTTTCCTGCCAGAACTTTGGAATTTCTTGTGCTGGTGCCAACATATTTAGGCTCAAGTTTAACAAGAATTAAGTGTTAATTTGGTAATGGAGACAAAGACCTACTGAAGCCCAAACTTGATGAAAGGAGTTGTTGGTGACCAGGGAGGATCAGGGCCCTCAGGGCAGTGGGAATTGATGATTTTTGGCCAAGACAGGTTCTCCCAGGCCATCTCCACCTTTGAAATGCACCGGTTTCCTCATCCCAAATCCTGGAATTGCATTCATCAGCCTCCTGTACCTTGCCCATTTTTTTTTCTTCAGCAGTGCCCAGAAGCATCTCTGGAATAATCATGTTCAAAATTCATTGCTTTGTGTTTTTTTACTTCAACCCTGAAGTGCTGAGACAGCTCAATGTGTCTGGAGCCACTCTCTGAATCCCAATCATTCCAACATCTGACCCATGACTTGGTCAGCATTTATCTCTCCAATGTTTTTGCAAGGAAAAGTTGTCTCTAACTCTATTCTAGGCAAGGTTTACAAGGTCTCATGATTAAAAATGCATTTTTATGCTGTTTCCAAAACACCACTTTCATTTTATTGCTAAAGTGGTATAAATTCCACGGTGAGCACTCTATGAAATGCTATTTATAGAAGAAATAAATGTAGCTGCAGCACTGTGCTGGGGTTTGCTGGCTCAAGATGAGCTGTATTTTATACCTGGCAATTATGCACAGAAAAGCAAGAGGGAAAAAAAATGCTGTTTGAAATGATTGTGGGCTTTGTGTGTCCCTGTGAACATCCAGCAGTGGCTGGTGAGACCCGCCAGGATGATCTGAACTAAAAAAATCAGGGTGGCAGTAACAAATTGTCCTTTTCTGCTGCCTCTGTAATTCAGTGAACCATTATTGCTGCAATGGGGATTCCAGAGGAGGCTGCAGCCTTTGCTGGGAAAGTGGGCTTGGAGATATTCCTGGAATGATTTAGGGGCTGAACTCTGAGTCAAGTAGAGGAACCAGAGATTTCCACCTTGATCCTGTCTCCTGAGCACGTGGAAGCACCTGAGGAGAGGAAGCAGCCTTGGGTTGCACCAGATTAGGTTGAATAGAAGGAAAAATTCCTCTTGTCTACTGGAATAAATCACATGGACTCCATTTGCTTCATGGTGGGAAAAGCCCATTCTTTATTCACATTTTTATCCAGTTTTACAGAACTCGTGGGTGACTCCAGTTGCTCAGCAGCTTTCTTGCCAATTACTTTATTAGTTAAAAACAAGTTGTTATTCTGTGTTGGTTGGTCACTCAAACCCCGGGGTGCACGTGCTGAAAAGTTGTTTGTGAGGGATAGTTTTCACTTTTCTAACGGTGTAAAGCAGTTTATACAGGTGCTGGTTGTTTTTCACCCAGGAATAGATTGTTGTGTTAAAGAACTGCTCACACCAGGATTGCTTTCACATGGGAACTTGCAGAGGGCTACCTTGACAAGGCCAGGCACTGATTCCAGGAGAGCTGGATTGATTTTATGAAGCCTTTTTTTATCATTTTTCTACCTTACAGCAGCACTTGTCCAGCCCCAGCAGAGCTTCCCAGGGCAGTGGTGGAATCCCCATCCCCGGAGGGATGGAAAAGCCACCAGGATGTGGCACTTGGGGACAGGGGTGCGTGTTTGGATTGTGGATTGTGGAGGCTTTTCCCACCCAAATGAATCCATGATTGCCTCAGCAAACCGGAATTTTGCTCCAAGGAGCGCTAAAATTCCAGCTGGATTGGGCTCAGGTCTGGGCTGCAGGAGATGTGCAGAGCAGGGCATACAATGCTTCTGTCACAAGGGGATATTTTATTTCCTTCCACCTTAGGTTCAGAATTTGGTGCTGTACCAAAGCATTTGCCCCTTAGTGACAATTCCCCTTTAACATTAAATGGATTTTCTTTATATATGGAAACAAATCCATCTTTTTCATGTCTTCAGTGAAACCACACAACATCCAGAGCACTGGAGAGCAATTTAAATTTAAAGTCATTTTCTTAAGTGAAATCATGCAAAATTTTGGAGAGCAATTTAAAGTCAGTAGGTTTGGGAGTTACTGGGCAATGACTTGTATGGTTTGATACAGGTTAGGAAAGAGAAGAACTTAATTTTGGGAGATTTCTTGCAAATCTTGAAATGATAATTTGAATAAGCTCATGAAAACAATGCCTGAATCTTCCTCTTCAGTATATTAATATATATAGAAGTATATCTGAACACTGTTTTTAATTTAAAAATTCTTGTCCTATTATTCTCGCTCATTTAATGTGGTTTTTATGACGAGGCTGTAGGACTTCTGCTGCACTTGGGAAATCAAAGAAAACAAGGGTTTGGGAGTGTGGGGAGCCAGCCTTGTCCCAAGAACACCACCCTGGTGTCTGAGAAGTTTCGGTGCAGCCAGGTTTTATTTGAACGTGCAAAATGTGACATCATGTGTGGAGGAAGGTTTTAAAAGCAAATTAAATTATGGCAGCTGCTTTTATAGTCACTTAATGCACAAGGTAACTATTTGTACATGTCTTGTTGAAGGAGAAGAATCCATTAAAATACAATTTTCTCTTTATTTCCTTAAAAAAAAATATATCTTTATTTCAATGGCAGATTTGCTGCAAAAAAAGGAAAAGCCATGCTCTAAAGAGAGCCTCTGTTCCCAGGGACTGGAGGTCAGGTGTGGAAAAATCCCTCTGGAGAGGATGGGTGAGAAACTTCCATGGAAGTCAGGTGGCAACAACTTCAAGCCAATAAATCCCCTGTTAAACTCCCCAAACTCGCCTGTCAAACCCTTGAACTTAATTTTTTGAACGCATGTTTAATGCAAAAATAAATCTCTCTTCAGAGAGTAGCAAACTTGCCAGACTGAGTTAGACACATGCAGCTGGGCCAGACTGGTTGAATATTTAATAAGCTGGCACCAGATTTTTGGTCTTGTTTGATTTTTTTTTTAATTATTTTTAATTTTATTTTTTTCCTGCTATAAAAAAAAAACCAAAAAAAACAAACCAAACCCACATCCTGTTGTCTGAGGAAGGAGGAGAATTGAGGCTCGAGTACTTTGCAAGTTTTTATCTTCACCTCAGTGTCTTAAACATGTTTTTGGATTGCCTGTGCTGAAAAGGAATGTGATGTCAGAAATTATTTGTTAAAACTTCTCTCAGCTGCTCAAAACAGGAGTAATCTTTGATAAAATTTTGAAGAACATCTGTCATCTGTACTTTGGTGGCTGGCAAAACTGATGTTATTTATTTTTTTAATTTAAATTGATGCTCTTTGGGATCCTGATGAAGCATGAATTATCCTGCCTTTGAATCAAGCCAATTTAGTGCAAAAATAGTGCAAAAATAAAGCACATTAGGAGGGAGTGCAGCCACTGGGACTGATGAGTGGAAAATGGAGATATTGGACAGGCAGCCTGGGAGTTTTGGGAGTGGGATAAATGCAGTTGTAGCATCTGAGGGGAGAAGCCAAGGGTTATTTACTGCTGGCTGGATTTATCTGGGGTGTTTCCCTGTGAATTGGGCTCGATAAATGTGTTATTTTTAAAGAGCCCCCAGGGCCTTTGGGATGTGGAGAAAATGGGGAGGATGATCAAATTAAAAGTGGAGCTGTGACATAAAGTGGATAAATGTTAGGATTGGGTGACATAGCCATAAATAAGTGCTGGTAATTCCTCCTGACGTGCTCCGTACAGATATTTTACCCAGCTCTCCTGAGAAGCAGTTACAAGTTCCCTGGAGTGTGGTTCGGTGCAGGCTGTGAATAGGTTTCTTTTTTTATTTGGCCATTTATATTTCCTGCATTTCTGGGGTTTTCTGCTTTAACACAGAAAAGGAAAACATACAAAACGCTTGGTTTGGGAAGGCTGCTGAGGTGCAAAGCCTGGCCTCAACGTGTGGCAGAGGGATGAACTTTTATAAGAGTTTTCCTCACCAAGAGTGGTGTCAAACATTGGCCCAGCTGCCCAGGGCAGTGCTCTGTTGGAACCCTGCTTCTGAGAATTTCGGACTTTCTGTGCTGCCAGGCACTGACCCCCAGGAGAACTCTGCACTGACCTGAGGCCGTGGAGAAGCTTCCAAAACGGAATGATGGAACTGGGATTGTGGGTGTGGAGTTTGAACAGAAGTGTGTGACATCACAGGGTGAAAACTCAGAGTTTAAGGGTTTAGAATATGGTAATATATATAAAGTAAGATGGAGGTTTTAGCGTGGTGGCTGGTCCTTCTTCTTCACCTTCTTCTTCACCTTCTCCTTCTCCTTCTCCTTCACCTTCTCCTTCACCTTCACCTTCTCCTTCTCCTTCTCCTTCACCTTCTCCTTCACCTTCACCTTCTCCTTCACCTTCTCCTTCACCTTCTTCTTCACCTTCCTCTTCACCTTCTTCTTCTTCACCTGTTTGGGTGGTTTTGTGTAATTGGATAAAAAGCCCCCATTGTGGGGCACGGGTTGTTGGTTATTGGGTAAAAAGTAGAAATAATTTAGGTGTAATTTCTTAATTGGACAGTTTATCCTTAAAAGGCCTTGTAGAGAGAGAGATGGGGCTCCATTTTTCGTTTGTCGGAGTGAAGTGCTGCAGAACTCAGGGTTTGTGAGACTGTGGCATGGAAAAGAACTAACAAACAGCTGAGTCTGAGCGAGAAATACAGTCTCGAACACTTTCCATCCTGACCCTGACCAAGGCAGAAAAAGCAGATAAAGAACCGCCAGTGTTCCCATTCCTGGAGGGATCTAAAAGCCACCAGGATGTGGGACATGGGGCAGGGGTGGCCTTGGCAGCGCTGGGAATGGCTGGATGTGATGGTCTTGGAGATTTTTTCCAAGTTTTCTAAATGATACTGTGGTTTTGCTCTTTGTCCCTTCCTCAGGGACAGCTGGCTGCACCTCAGGGGGAAAAAGAAATAATTATTATTTTTTTTGCAGTTATGGTGGTGATGAACATTTAATTTATAAATTCCAGCCTGTGGCCAAGCTCCATGCAAGGAACAGGATAAAAAAAAGAAAGGAGTAATTATGTTCCCTAATGGTTGAAATTCTTCTCTGGAGCCTTCTCTAGGATAACTTTTGAAGTTGGGATTTTCTTCCTAAATTCTTGGAGGAAAAATTGGAATTGGTCAGGAATCTTGGATTGGGAGTTAAGCCAACTGGAAATGCATTAGGTCAAGTCTCCAATTATTCAGGAAGAGAAGGAAACACCAGAATATTTCTGGGGTTTTTGTGGCATGAATTAATCATCACATAAAAATTCTCCCTTTATTTATCTTTTTTTTCTGTGGAGTGAAACTTGGATGTATATTTTTGTGGGTGACAGATGTTGGAATAAATTTTTGAAGAGGTGAAAATACAAAATGTCTTGGCTTAATTTCCAAAATTGGTCAGCTTGGTGTGAATTCTTCTGCTTTTTTCTGTAGTAAATGTCTACTTTTGGGCTCTAAGGTATTGTGGTGGGAAGGGGAGAATGCACTGAGAAATTCAAACTATATTGCAAATCTTATCTAGATGGAATTGAATTATTCACCCTGACACAGCAGAAAATGCAGGGATATCACCTCAGGATGTGTGATTAGGCTGAGGTATTTTTCATCACAATATCTTGTTTTTTGATGGAGTACAAGCAATCAGAAATTGCTCTGTATTTTGTAAACGGCTGCATTTCCTATTCCACACTTTTGGTCTGCAGTATTTTTAACACCACAGACTTTTTACAACATAGAAAACTGAGAATATTTTTTTTTTTTTTCCTGCGTTTGTGAGACTTCTCCCCTCTCAAAATCACAAAACTCAATTTTCTATCAGAACCACTGAAGTCACAAATGAAGACTGATCCTCTCTCTGAACTCCCCTTCTGGTGAGCCACGACGTGGGGTTGGCACAATCTGTTCCTCAAACAGGGAAAAGCTGGAGAACAAAGCTTGGTTTGATGAAGAATCCAGCTGGATGCGACTGTGGATCGTTGGAATAATTTTAATTTAGTAATGCTAATGAATCTTCTCCCTCGTCCTGGGCTTTTTTTGGTGGGAGGGTTGGAAATTAAGGGAAGCAGATATTGGAATTACCCAGCAATCAGGCTTCATAATCGCCACCCAGCAGAGGATTTTATTTCAGCAGCAAACAGGAAATATTCAGGACAGTGGCATTAATATTTTTGCTTTGAGACAGGCCCAAATTAACCAATTCTAGGCATATAAGAAACTAAAAATCACAGATACCCAGAGCATTTGCTGCAGCCCAGATGACGAATTCTAAGCTCAAGGTAGGATCCTTACAGATATTTCACAGAATTCACAGAATCACCGGGTTGGAAGAGAACTTCAAGATCATCGAGTCCAGCCCAGCCCCAACACCTCAACTAAACCAAGTGCCACATCCAGTCTGTCGTTTTTACTCCTTTTTTTCTTTTTTTTTTTTTAGGCTCCTTCCATCTGAAAACTTTTGGAATTGGGAACTTAATATGGATTTTTGTTGTTGTGTTTGGCTTGCAAGGAAATTTTTTTATGTACTTAAGTGAAAGAAAACTTTGTGAGTCCATGTGCTCCGAATAAACCAAAGACTTCTAGGGACAGAAAAATGGCAGTTTGAATCAGAACTCACATCTGTTGATGGAACTCTTTTGTCACTTGTGTGGGGTTTTGTTGGGTTTTTTGCTGTTTTATTTCCCCGCTCAGCTTGGAGCGGGTGCAGATGGGGAGAAGCGTGGCTCTTTCTGATAATGACTGTGTGGATCCTTCCCACAAGAGCAGCGAGGAGAGGCTGGGAGATGAGACAGAAAGGGTTGAGGGGCAGCCTCGTGGCAGGGTTTGTTCTCCCTGGCTTTTAGAGTCAGTTGCAATATGTGATTATATTTTCTCTCGTAGAACTTTAAAACTACTCTGGGCGCTGCATTTTCATTTTTATTTCTCCTTTTACTCCAGTCGTGTTCTTGGAGTGCTTGACTACTTTTTTTTTTTCCCTTCATTTATTTTTCTGGAAATGGTTCAAAAGACATTTAGAGGAGTTAATGAGACAATTTGCAATTTATCTTGGTGGGTTTTTTTTTTCCTTTTGGGGGCGATCCAAAGCCATTTGGAGGCAATAGAATGGTCTCAGTGACTCTGAGGAGCTGTGGGTGAGGCCCTTGATGAGAATTGTTGTGAGTCTATTGACAATTAGGTGATGTCTCCATATGTGAAATGATAAAATACAAGTGTAAATGTTATAGCTCAGAATGTTTTAGTGCTGCTTTGCAGCTCTGTTTTTGCAGCACGCTGCAGATACTCTGGTGGGGCCCAAACAGTGTTTGGGTGCAGGAACCACTTTAAAACAACCAGAGGCTGCTGGAATGATCAAAACTGGTCCCAAAAAAAAAAGAAAAATAAGAAAGGAAGATCAAACCCAGTTTTTTTTACTCCAATGGGGGTGTTGGAAATAAGGGGAGCAAGGCTCCTTTTGGGTCAGTGTTGGGTCAGTGTTGGGTCAGTTGTAAGGCCCCTTCAGAGCGGTGCTTAATGCACATTAATTATACATTAACACATTTCTGTGATGCCAGAGCAGAGGGTAAATATGGATACGAGGGAAGAAACTGAGATAAAAGACGAGTGGAGAGGAGAATTGAAATTGGTCTCCCTGGTAAACAAGGCTCAAAGTCACCCCCTGTATTTGCTGCCTGCTGAAGGTGGGGAGGGAGATGGGCGTTTGTACCTGTGTCAATATTGGCACTTTAAAAATGGAAGATAAACCAGAACTGAGCTGGGGTTTTTTTCCCTCTGGGTCTGCAGCTGTGCTGCTGAGGAGTTTTGGGAAGGGCTCACCTTCCCAAAAGGTGTGGGTGTTTCCCTGGCACGCAGCAATGATCCCAGTGCAGATCCACGAGTGTGTTCCCAACACCTCCTGGAGCAGCATCACAGGAGAGGTAGGCACAGGGGCAGATGTACAGCCTGGGTGTTGGAGCCCTGGGGGCTGAGAACTTTAGACTTTCTGTGCTGACAGACTCTGATCCCAAAAATTGGAAATCTTTGGCTCAGTGAAAATGGATTTTTGCAAAATATTTGATTTTCCTGGGTCAAAAATTTCTAATTCTTGAGGTTCATAGGGTGCTTCAGGGAAAAATTTGGTCCAGACACCTCATCCCTCACCTGGGAACTGTTCCAGATCCACGTTTGAACCAGTCCATCCCTCTTTTCACAGGCAGCAGCCCCAGGGAAGCTCTGACAAAGCAGGTCAGGAAGGTGCTGCAGCACCTGGTCATTGGCAGCATCCTCGATGAGCAGTGCCTGGAAACTCCCCCAGACTGGAATTTTCTCAAAGTGCAGCTGGTTTATTTACTAGGGTGGCTTTGCTCCGATCTGAAGTGGCTGTAAATGCAATTTTACTTTTGTCTCATTAACGATTTTCTATTTTATCTTTAACTGACAAAGCAATCGAGGTTTGTGGATCTTATGTCTACACTTGGGCTTCTTTAATCATAGAATCATGGAATGATTTGGGTTGGAAGGGACCTTAAAGCCCATCCAGTGCCACCCCTGCCATGGGCAGGGACACCTTTCACCATCCCAGGTTGCTCCAAGCCCTGTCCAACCTGGCCTTGAACTCTAAATTTACTTTTGGAGTCAATCCATACAAGTTTGGTTATCTTTCACTTAATAAGGTTTCAATGTGGGGTGGAGGCAAATGTGAGACCCCCACCCCTGTGCACATATTAAATGTTTGGTCCTCTCTCTTCATGCTAAGAAAAGTTGTACATTTCTCAAGCAGATCTGAGAGCAGCCAGCTCATCCTACCATCACAAACCTCAAGTTTATCAGAAATAAAAGGAAATGACTCTCCTGATATAATTTTCCCCCCCCTCCCCCAAAGTAGCATCCAGGTGCTGACTAATATCTGGCCGTGGCTGCGATGGCTTTGGTGGGAAGTATGAATTCTTTATGTCACCTCAGGGGGCTGCATAACAGCTTTATCAGATAATTACAGTGCTGGAAACAATGTGTGATGTGTGCTGTGGTGTGGGGATTTGGGATGCACCCCGTCTCCCAGGGCTCTTGGCATTAATATCTTCTCTCCCCTCATCCATTTCAAACAGCACAGCACGAGCTGGAGCAGATGGAGGTGCCTTGTCCCCTTTGTCCCAGCCCAAATCCCAGCCCTTGCTGTTGTCCCCTGGCGCTCTGAGGAGAGCTCTGTGCTACAGGCACTGCTCCAGCACTTGGGAAAGGTCATCCCTGCCTCTTCCAAGGACATCTGACAGGATCAGGGACTCTCTGCTCCTCTGAGGGAGGGACTGAGTGGTGGATGGCACATCCAGACTCAGGGGAGGCTTTGGTGGAGTTCGGCACCCTTGGTGCTGGAATGAAAGCTCAGGGTCCTTTTTGAATAGAATCCACTTATTTTCTGTGGAGATTTTTGGGTTTAGGATGCAAACCACGAGGCTCCTGAGCAGCCTCAGGGACGCTGCTTCATTCTGGGAAGGCTGAGTCACAGTTCCTAAATGTGACAAGTTAATATTAACAATAAGGGGGGTCAGAAGCAGGAGGGAAGAAGCTGAAAATCTGGGAAGTTCTCTCTTAACCTTTTCAGGCTGGTAACACAACTCCTTGTAGGATGAACCAGTCTTTATTAGAGGGCCTGAAATCCAACCTTAAATTCAGTGTTTGGCTGAAGTTAAACCTTCTGCTGTAGAACTCCCCAGGGGCTGGAAAACTTCTTTTCCAAGGGGGTGGAAAAAGTGGACAGGGACCTTTTGACCACCCTCTCCAGCCACTCCTTGCTCCTCTGTGCCCTCCGTGTGACTGAGCCAGGTGCGAAGGTTTCGTCAGGCGGGATCCTGGGTGCTGAACTTTGTACAGAATTCCTCATTTTTGGCTCATCAAAGGCCTCTGAGAACAGAAGACGATGCTAATCATGTGTTTGTGCACTTAGAAATATCAACTCATCGACTTGCAGAGCCAGAAGATGGAGGAAAACCTGGAGGAGCGAAATATAAAATTCTCTTCCATCATCAAAGTAGCAGCATCAAGCCATGACCTCTCTGTGTTCAGACACGCTGCAAGCCAGAAGCAGAATTTAAATGGGCCTGGCCTCCGTGCTGCTTAAAAAGGGAGAGAAAAACAAGTAAAAAATTACTTTTACCAACTTTCCAAACCCAGCTCAAAGCTGCTCTGTGGAAAAATGTAGGCAGGGGTTGCTTTTCACTGATTTTTGCCTTTTATCTCCATATGTACCAGTGTCCAGGTGTCCAAGACCTGAAAAACACCTTGGAACCCTCCTCAGTGCCACCCTCAGCCTCCTGAAACGACCCAAATGCACCTTCTGCAAGGGAATATTTAATTTTTTTTTTTTTTTTTTTCTGGAGATAATCATAGCTTCTGCAGGAATTTTGTAGGAGCCATGGGGATATTTGATGTTTAAACTAGAAACTCCTCCTAGAAACAGCAAACTGGTGACATCTTGAATTTCTTGGCTGACTCTTCAAGGACATGGTGTGGCCTCTCTGCTGGGAGTTCCAAGTGTCACTTGTCTCCATACCTGCACTTCAACACGTCCCCTGACATGGAAATGATGAGCCACAAGCTGTCCCATCAGTCTGTCTGAACATTTAACATCACAGGCTGCTCAGCCCAGGGTCTTCACAGAGAGCAAAATCCAAGGGCTTCGTGGTATGGACAGTCATTTCCTGCTAGATGTATAATTTATTCTAGTCAGGTCAGGCTGTGTTCCTTACATAACAGCTCAGCCTAGAAAAAAGGAAATTTATTGAAAATTTTTGCACCTTCTATAAAGTTAATGAATGAATTAAAGGAGGTGTTTTACTGCAGCACAAGATATTCAGCTGTGATTATGCATCGTGGCTGTGATGTGAAGTAAATAGACTTAAGCTGTTTGGACATCAGGAAATTTGGGAATTGGGTGTTCCTATATATCCTTCCCATAGGCCTGGATTATTCCTGTTAGTCACATTCATATGTATGTATCTATATCTATTTTATATATATATATATATATATATATATATATATATATATATATATATATATAAAATAATGGGACTCTTTGTTCTTTTAGTCAATCCTTGCAGCTGTATAAAGATTTATATATATATCCAACTAATTTTAGGAGTTAATTTCTACTCTGGAAGTGTCCTGAAGCACTGACTGCACAATTTACAAAGCTCATCAGGAAAGAACATGGCACAGACCATCCTTCCTGTGGGAGGCATCTGAAAATGAGGGATTTTTTGAGGAATCTCTCTGTTCAAATCTCTGTGTCCTACCCCAAAATGTTTTGTGAAGTTAAGGGTTTTTATAAAATCAAGGAGATAAATCAAAATTTAGGATAGCAGTGGCTGCTATGACCTTTCATTTGGGGAAAATGGTTGAGCTCCCAGTCCTCATTTTTTAAAAAAGCCTGGAGTTATTTTCCTTGGGGAAGGACAAATTTTCAGTCGCACATCATCAAATATTGAATATATTTGCTGCTTATGTAAAGGAGCATTTTAGCCTGGTGAGAGAGAGGAGATTAAAACAAGCAGGCTGCATCCCTAAATTCAATTGTTTTCCTGGGAGATGCCACTCAGCCTGGCAAGAGATTGACACTGTGTCAACTCTGCTTCTCTCAAATTGCCCTCAAACGAGGTGCCCTCTAAATCCGTCCCCGAAAACCGCGGCGGCCGAGGCGCCACCTGATGAAATTAGGGAATTAAATTTCTGGGAAAGTCTTATGCGAGCGCAGGGAGCCCTTTTCCAATGGGGTCATTTGTTTGAACGTTAAATTAAGCAATCTCCCCTCCCCAGAGCTCTGAGAAGCGCTGGAAGGGGCCGGCAGTGAATCTTCTGCTCCCTCTGGAGGGAAGCACCTTTGCTTTTCCTGTTGGCTCCCCACTCCATCATTGACCGCTTGGCCACGGGTGTATCCGCAGTAAAGTGACAAATTTAGGAGGATGTTGTTCCTGCAGGTAAAGTTAGCTCCGTGTCACAGGTCTTGGGATAAATGGTGGCACCCGGTGAGGAGGTGGCGGCTCCCGCCTCGGGCAGTCGCGGTTTGACGGCGCTAACGGGGAATTTGATGGGAATTTGATGATGGCTGGGAGCAAACGCAGTCAACAGCCAGGAGATCCTGCTGAAACCTCGTTTTCCTCTCCGTCCTTTATCAGGCTGGACACTGCCAGGAGAGGGGTGGGGATCAGATCCAGATTAGACCCCAGGGTTCTCTTATCACCTCCAACGCTGTCACAGCAAAACGCTCCAGCCCACCCGGCAGGGCAAGCCCAGCATTAGAATTTAATATAAAAAGTGGGATCAGAAAAATGATAAAATGCTTGTGCTCCTTGGAAATATCCTTTTCTTTCCTGGCCTGTCTCCTTGCGTGCAGGTCATGTGAGACTCTTGGGTTTGGCAAAAAGTAAAAATATGTGAACAGCAGCAGGGTGGCACAGCCTGGAAGCTGGGGATCCTTAGGGCTTTAGGAGTAGAAAGGAATTATTTGCCTTAATTATTAAAACGTGAGCACCACTGTTTGCTGGTTGGTTGATGAAACTTTCCAAAGGTTAGTAAGTAACAGCAATGTACGTTTTAATAACAGGCTTTTGCACATGGGGATGTGCAGGATCCAAAATACAGATTATTTTCATAATAAATTTGACATTAAAAATTTTACATAATAATGCAATGGGGCTAAGGGGATCCTGATTTTGGGCATTGGTGGATGAATTTTAAGAAAAATAATAAGGAAGTCAAATATCTTGGATGAGGAATTTGGCCATATTTCCTCAGCTTGAGGAGTATTTTTATCCTTTTCCCCTCTGCCCTAAAAATTTTAACCAGATTTTGGGTTTTCAAGGCTGGAAAAACACAGGAAGAGCGTGATATTATTTGATTTTTGCGTGTGAACTCTGTGTGGTCTTAGCAGCCATTTAGGGCTGCAATTTCATTTAATTTATACCCAAATCTCTGGTACTTGATGAGTGTAAAGCTGGTGATGAGCTCTGAAGAACAAATATCTGAAGGGTGTTTCTGAGGAGCGTTTCCTTTCCAAAAAGTGCTGCCAATTAGCTTTAGGAGCAGGGAAAGAATGACAGCCTGGAGAATGCCGTGTCTGAGGCAGATCTGGCTGGGCTTTAAAGAAATGCAAACAGGTAGGAATTAAAATTAGCAGCCAAAAGTCAAACTCCCCTGGTGTGGTGCTGTGGGTGAAATCAAAACCTCGGGAGTTAATGACGCCTTTTGGTGGTGTTTTCGTCAAGTGTAATGTTTGTGGAGGATAGACTTTGTTTTTTAGTGATTAACCATCAACAATTCATGGAAATGAGACCTTGAGGTGTAAATACACAGGTAATTTCAGGTGTTTTTGTTGCTGAAACCCAAATTTTTCTATTCTTGCACTCGGAGAGGAGCTGTGATTTTCGCCAGTGTAAATTCCCGAAGTCGATGACGCCGTGCTGGAGAGCTGCATTTCCCTTCTAGGGCACACATGGGGCTTTTGACCAAGAATGCTAAAAATCAAATCAAGTTTTCAGCCCCTTGGGGTGTTACAGGGATTCTTTAAGCTCAGCTCAAAGCCTCTGTAGGTGTTGGTGGTGGCCTTGGTGCCAAAAGTCCCCTACAGGTGGCAAAGGTCCCAGGAGGCTCCTGACCTGGTGGGATGCTCCCTCCTGAATAATCCCTTAGCTCTGATCTTTGCAAAAGACCCCAAAAATCATGGAAAAAGTGGATTTCAGGCAGCAGGGATCAGAAGTTTGAGTGTCCTTCCCAAAAGCAGGGTTCTTGAGCACTGTGAAAATCTGGTGTTCCCTCTTGGACGTGATGACTTGTGCAGATATGTTGTGAAGATTCTGCTATTTTTAATTGATTTTAAAGGGACTTTAGTTCATCCACGAAAATGAAAAATCTCCTGTAGCAGCAGCATCTACAAATTTGTTTTCATGTTTGTTTTGAACTTTGCTTCACATCAGAAAACCCCCAACTTCTGAAGGGAAATATTTGCAAGAGAGCAAGAACTGGAAAATCCATTTGGTTTAAAATAGGTGATAATTATTATTAATTTTATTATTATGATTTAGGCTTGACAAGTTCTGTTACACAAACCTGCCTCCGCTTGGATTTTAACCACTTAAATGATTGGGAAAAATTGTGGTCCAAGTGGCTAAAAAAAAATACCCTAAAGACCCAGTGCTTCATTCCATATTAACTGATGTTTCTTACTGTGAAAAGTGAGTTCTCTCTTAGCAAAATGTCTTTTCTGTTCTGCCAGGCAATTTAAAATTAAAGCTTGACAGGCCATGCTAATGAAATAAAGCAATAAACATTTTCTGACAGGTGCAAAATACAGCCCTTGTTCGATAAGATGATATTTGGGGGAAAAATTTGCTTGGTAAATCTAATTTGTGTCAGCTCAATATTGGCTTGAGCATCAAATTCTAATTTATTGAAAGCACCAGCAAATACTAGAACCATTTGTTTAGCACAAAGCATTCAATCTATAAGGACCAACTCCATGAAATTTAATTTTCTGAGCCAAAAAAGACAATCAAAGTAGGAAAAGCAGGAAACCCACCCCCTCATGTTGGAATAAAGGGAGCTGCAACTTTAGAGGGTGAAAATATTTGATTTGCCATGAAAAAAAGGGGAAAACCTCTATGAAATGAAAAAATCTGTCAGATTTTTAAAGCTGTGGCTGATTTTTAATTCTGTTTTCCCTCTTTTCAGTGGAAACACTGATATTCCAACCTTTTCCTGGCCGCTCTTGCAGAGGTTTTTATGGATTGACAAGGAAACGTTGAGCAGTTGGGATGAGATGAGCTTTAAGGTCCTTTCCAACCCAATCCATTCTGTAATTCCATGATCCTCCAGTGTTTAAATCTCCACCAGTTTCCCCAGTTTGCCATTCTCAAAGCTGACTGGGATGGGGATAAATTCGGGAGGGAATTTCCCTCCCATCTATTTAATATTGGAGTGTAATATTGGACCTGCTGAAGTGGTGACTGCTGCATTCAAATGATGGAATTCCAAATATCCCAGCTTTATTATGATAATAATTTTTATTATATCCCCATTTTGGTTTATTTTTTGAGGGGAATATTTAAGGAACCTCAGTGAAAACCAGGAGCAATCATCTCTCCCAAGGTCTCAGGTCTTGGATCGGATTCCTGTAAAATTGTTGATTGAAAATCAGAGATTCTTAGCATCTTTTGGGGGGACTGGAAGTCCTGTAAGTATTTTGGCCTTCACTCTTTGACTTGCAGAAATATAACATTTTTTCCCCTAATAATTGCAGAAATTGAACATTTTTTTCCTCTTTACAATGATCTAATTGGATGAAACAATTATAGATTAATCTGGCTGCTAATTAAGCATGAGTCTGGGTTTATAATGAGTTTCCTTATTGGATATTGCACAAGGCTGGAAGATTTTGGGAATTTCTTTATGCTGCCATTCCCAAACTCATCAGCACCTGGCATCTCCTGCTGTGGTGGTACAACAGAGGATTTGGGACAGATCCAGTGTGGAAATTCTTCACCTTCCCAGAGGGTGGAGTGATGAGGTTTAAACACCCAGATCGCTCAAATCAGCAGGGTTAGATCGAATTAAAAATGAGATTTCAGTGGAATTAGGATTTTAGCTGTTTCAATTCCCTTTGGGGTGCAGCAGGTGAGGAGCTGAGGGCGATGCTGGATCGTGAGGAGCAGCTGTGCCTCCCCTGCACAGGAAAACTGGACATCCAAACCTCTCCTGCCCCCAAAATTTCCTGTAAGCCACTGTCTCCACTGGGGAAATGCATCCTGAAATATCAGCAAGGCTGGGAATTGTGCTGCCTGGCAAAGTGATGTGGAAAGATCTAAAATCCATGGAGGTTATTAAGCAATCCTTCTGCTGTTATGGCTTTTGGGGATTGCTTCTATTTACTCCTTGAACAATTTTTTGGGTTCATTTTTTTTTTTCCCCCTCAAGTAAGTGTGAGGGGAATATTTCTCAATTTTATCTGTCGAGAGCTCATCCAAGCCCATAAAAATCCTCCAGAAAAGAGGAAAAAATCCATATGGCATATTTATAGCCAATTATTTTCCTGATTCTTCCTTTCTTCAACTCACAAGTTTTATGGGAGCTTCATCTTTATCCATTTTACACTCCAGCAAGCTTTGCAAATAAATACTGAAGGTTAAGAAGAGTTGCTGATTTATCCTTAAACCCAGCTTGAGAGGAGCTGTGGCTCTGGGGCTGTCTGGATCCCATGGACCCATATTAAATTAGCAGCTCATTCCTCGTGTCCTGCTCATTTGTACCTTTTAACCACGGAGTTCTGAGGTGGCCGAAACCTGCACAGGTATAAAAATAAAAATTGCCCGTATTAGTCAAGTTTTTTTTTTGTTATTTTTCTCATCAAAACTGAACCTCACGGCGCTGCAGCTGCACTCAGAAATCCAGACCAGGCACAACTCACGAGAGGTTATTTTTGGGAATGTTTTGCTTATTAAATTTTTCTGCAGGATGGGGGAAGAGGCTTCTCATCCTCTGCCAAAAACCTCTCGTTATTATGTGGCTTTTGCACTGCAGAGTTTTTCCAGCCACGTGCTCCACTCTTACCAGCAATTGCAAACTGCCACCTCTTGATTTTTTGGGAGCCTCCTTTCCAGTTGGATCTTTGGGACAATTGTCTTCATTCTCGGTATTTTTTGACCTGAAGCTGTTTAGCTCTGAAATCCACATGGAAATGTTTTTGATGGGTATTGTTCTTACCAGCAGCACCTGAATATCTGCATTAAAACCTGGCTTAGTCCAGGGATTAAGGAAAATTATTGTGGATGAAAGGGATAAGGAAAGGATTATTTTTCCATCTGTAGCCTGGTTAATTATATCATGTTTGGTACTTAAATGTACTTTTTTGGATTTCAGGATGTCTTTGTTGAATTAAAACAATATTTTTTTTCCATCCTTGGAAGTGTCCAAGGCCAGGCTGGATGGAGTTTGGAGCACCCTGGTCTAGTGGAATGGGCTGGAATGAGGTGGTCTTTAAGATTTCTTCCAATCCCAAGTCATTCTATGTTTTTATTGTTTTCAAATCTCAAAGTATATCTTTATTATTGCCCTGAATCCCTGAACAAAAATGTCCACATATTCTATTCCAAAATATCCACGTGTCCATTCCTGAGTTGGAAATTTTCTGTGCAATGGATTTTAAAAATATTTTCATAAAAGTAGCTTAAACTGTTGGCATCATTTAGGGAATAGCGCTGATAATGGAGCCCAGATTGATATATTTATATATTTTATTAAAATTTATTAAATTAATAAATTAAATTAAATATAAATTAAAACTATTTTTAAATTATATTATATATATTAATATATATAAGTATATATTAAAATTTATTTTAAATATTCTATATTTATAAATATAGAACTGATTTTTGGAGCTCAAATAACATCTCCTTGGCCACAGGAGGCTGTGTGATTGTTTTCAATATATTTCCACTGATTTTTTTTCTCTCCAGTGCCCAAAATGAGATTGTACCCAGGTGGGGGCTGACCCCTTCTCCCAGGTAAAAGTGACTGGATGAGAGGAGATTGTGCCAGGGTAGATTTAGATTGGATGCCAGGGAAAATTCCTTCACTTTTGGTGTAGATTTGGCCGTGTAATTCCTGCTTCTTTTGTGTAAAAACCCTCAAAACCAAGTAAAATTCCATTGGGGTTTGTTAATTTTGGGTTTTTTAATCCTTTAAAAAACGAAGGTGCCAACGAGACCTACACAGCCACACGTGAAATTTCATAAATATTTCCAGGGAGTAATTTTGAGCAAGTCAAGTGCAGAAGTTTCTCTCTGATGCACATCTGAGGTGAAGGTGTCTATTTAAGAAAGGATAAATCTGGATGCCATGGTGATGGGAAGCTTTATATAGTCTAAAAGGATAATTGCATTACTTGGAATTTTCCTGGGCTGGGGCAGGTCTGTAATTTGGGTTCCACAGAGCTGATGGATCGAATTAGCAATGACATTATTTGGTAGAAATAACCTTCAATATTTTACTTTTTAAAGCAGCCACGTGATTTGCCACCAACTTTGCACCGCTGAGGTCGTTCTGCTCCTCGTTCCTTGGTTCTCCCTTTGGGACAAGTTGACTTTGGATCCACTTCTGAGTCTCTTTGGATCTTTTTTCCCCCCCAGCAACAAGGGACAGGATGAGAGGAAAAAGCCTCAAGTTGTACCAGGGGAGGTTTGGGTTGGATATTAGGGAAAAATTCTTCATTGAAAGCTCGGTCAAGGTTTCATGAGCTTAAATTAAGACTTTTCACCAAAAATGTCTTTTTTTTAACTGAGATAAATCAAACCAAATCCTGTATTCAGCAACCAGCAGGTCCAGGTGGGTTGAATGAGCAAATTCATTAAAATAATTGAACTTTTAGTAAATTTGCCTTGTATTTTTAATCCATTTTTTTTACTTCTCCTTTGTTATATGGTGACCTCTTGATGCATTCATTATTTCATTCTAAGTGCTCTTTTTATCACTCTAAATTCACTCTTCTATTATCTTATTATAGAAATCTTAACAGGTGAATATTTCTTGGATGGGTAAGAAAAATTGAATTAAAAATAGGAACATAATTTTCAATAATTTTTCTTTCATCACATTTTTTTACTGTTTATCTTAATCCCCATTCTCTTGCCATATTATGATTATTTTTGTATAGATTGATCACATCCAGAGTTAGATATTTGAATATATTTGAAATATATTTGAAATTGGGCAACAGGAAGTGTTGACTTGATGTGTCTACAAAAAATGGGAAATCCAGATGTGCTGAGCAAATTCTCATGTAAATCTTTAGTAAAAAAATTGTTTTTATGAGAAATTCTTCAAGATCTCACTCACAATAATTTAATGCATTTTGGGGGTTTCATGACCTACATCTGAAAAGGAAATTTCCAATACAGAGAGAGAACTTTCTTAACTTTTGGTAAAATCTCTCATAATCTGTGCAAGGAATATAATCTTTAATTTTATAGTTGTCCCCATCAACATCCTCTTGATGCTGTCATTTGGAAGTGGAATATTCCTTCCCATGTGATATTTGTGGATAATCACAGAAATTGTTTAAGGAAAGTAATTTTCTTGTAGATGTAAATTTTTTATATCAGATAATTAACAGCTCTTTGAATGATAGAACAGTGAAGCAGGAAATTTAATTCTCATTTAGAAGTTGGATTGAACACAGGAATCCTGAGGGCCAGAAACATTTATGGGTTTTTTTTTTTTTAGTTTGATTTGCGAGCTTGTGCCACCCACTCATTAAAATCCGTGGATTTTCAACTGATTTCCTTCAAATATTTTTTTTTCCAGAGGTTGAAGACGTTTTGGGAGGGAGGGATAATTCAGATATTGTGTCCCCAGCCCCCTCCTGGACTGCAGTGTTCAATCACAAGGTGGCACTTCTGCCTCACAGATGAGTTTTTTCCTCACTTGCTTTCGGTCCAGCTCCCAAAAATCCCAATCGGTGCCTCCTGCCTCAATCCCCCTTTCCTTTTTCCTAGGAATAAACATTCCTTACATCTCTGGAGAAGGGCTTCGAAATATGACCACAGGTTTTAACTCCAATTCAGCCCTGGAATGACAACAGGGTAAAACCAGAAATAGGAGTGGGATTGTAAATCTTCATTTTCCCTTCCTGCCCTGAACTTTCCCTAAAATTATTTAGGTCAGTGAGGCACTAAAACTGCTCTTATTGCTATTTTCAAATGTTGGTCGTGAACAAATGATCTCTTATTTTATCAGAATTTTATTGTTTCTTACATAATTTTGATTTAAAGCTCACAGCCTGTTCCCATCTCCCAGTAAGGTGCTGGGGGTCAAGTTGAGATATTCCAATAATTGTGTTCTTTTATTTGTGAGTCCAGGTATGAAATAACTTCTGGAATGAGCTTTCACACTTGCCTCGATTATTGAAGACCCAAGTTTTGTTCCTCTCCTTGCCTTGGGAATATTTTATGGCTTGAAGAGGGTTTGTCCCAGGAAACACCTGAGGGAGGAGGAAAACTCTTGTTTTTCCCTCCTGTTGACAATGCTGGATATTCTGAGTCCTTTAGAGGATTTATTCCTGCAAATCCCTGGGTTTGCTCAGGTGTTTGCTCTGAGTGGAGCTGGGCAGGTCCCTCGGGCTCTTTATGGGATTGGGAATTCCTTGGGCAGGTGGAAGTTGAGCTGCAGGTGCTGGAAAAGCTGTAATAAATCCCAATTTCTTAACTGAAATTAAAATTTTCAATTCCCTTATTAATATTTCTATTTTCCTTTACTTTATATTGCTCCAACAGGCTGTTCCTGTTGGCTGCCCAGCACGCCAGGATTAATATTTCTGTAAACCTGAGGTCTTTATTCTACCTGGCTTTTATTTTTTTCCATTATCACTTACCATTATCCTCATTGGTAGGCAAAGAAAAAAGCCATTCCGACCTTCCTGAAGACTTTTTAAAAACTCCTTAAATAATGATAATAATTCTTAGCTTAAAAAGGATCATTTTTAAAGGGTAGGGGCTTGGATCTTTTTGGAAAGTTTAAGGGCAGGTTGGCTGGAGCTTTGGATGATCTGGGATAGTGGAAAATGTCCCTGCCCTTACTTAATATTGATATTATTTCCTTTATTTTATATTTCTGTTGCTCCTTTTCCTCATGTCCCTCCTCTCCCTGTTCCTCACCTAAATTCCATTCCCCCCTGCTGGAGCCTGTGGGTAAATCTCCCCTGGATCTCTGGGAGCAGATACAGACCCCAGGTAATTCCTAATGAAAATAATTAACAATGTCCAACTGCACCATTTCTGTTCCTTAGAGACATCCAACTCCATGAAGAGTTTGATGGGAAAACAGGGATCTTGTAGCTCAAAAACTCTTTGATTTGTGGGTTTGTTTTTTTTTTTTTTATGTTTTTCAGGCACTTTTCCTTCATTTTCAGAATAAATCAGGTGATTTTAAAGCAGTGTTAATCTAAACAAAGATATATTATTATTTATATTTATACACAAAATATAATTCAATCTCACCACGGCACTGGATGCCAATTAACGTTTTTCCCATACTCATTTCCTGACCTATCTTAGGTTTTTCCTTGTTTTACCTGTGAATTCCTTCTTATTTTATTGTATTTGAATGACTTTTTGCTGAGCCCTGGCAATCAGAAATCCCTTTGCTACAGAGCTGATGCTTCAGGTAGGTCAGCAAATAATCCAAATACCCAGATGGGTTCCCCAGGAAGGGTTGGACCTCCTTTGGAGGGCAAGAAAGACCTGAGATTTGTCTCAGCTCTTAATAAAAAATTGAGTTAATTTTCTTTTTTCCTTAATTTTTTTTTCCTGAATTTTTCTTTTTTTTTCTGATTTTTTTTTTTCTGAATTTTTCTTTTTTTTTTTTTTTTTTCCTCCTCGTCTCTTAACACAAAAATAAAATTGTATTTTTAGCTTTAAACGTGGCTCTGAGGTGGAGGGGATGTGGTAATTCTGCTTTCTCATGCATCTGCTCCCTCTGCTAAATCAAAGGAATTGACATTTAAATTGGTTTAAGCCTTGCTTAAGTTCAATTTTTACCAGGTGATGTCAGGATAAACATTTGATTAGATCATGAAGAATGAAGGATCCAGACAGCAAGAGGAGCAGTCATGGAATTGTTTGTTTTCCTGGAGAATTTCTAGGGATTATTTTCCTTCTCAGGCTAAAATCCTGGCCGAGTGTGGATCTGGGCCTAAAAGGCTCCAAACTGCTTCAGCAGATTGAAGAATTTGATCCCAAATTAAAGGAGATTTAATTTAAGAATTTCTTTAATCTGCTTTTTAATTTTGGATAATGACTCAGAGAATTTCAGTGCTGTGATAAGTTGGATTGTTGATTTTTTTTTTTTGGGTTTTTTAAACCTGTAATTTTGGGCCTTTTTAATCCCTAGCCCAGGGTTTGAATAACTGCTGTGTGTGTTTGGTTATCCCTGTCCCAGGATTTAAATAATGACTGGGTGTGCACACTTCAGTTCTGAAATGGATGCCACAGAGAGGTGCAGACTGTGAAAATCAGAGCAGAATTCTTGGTATTTTTCTCAGGAAAACATCCCCAAGTCTGGAATGTGGCTCCCCTTTCTCTGTTTTCAGCCCTTCACATGCTTGTGAAATGCTGGGAAATATTAACTGACCTTTTTTTATATATGGAAAAAAAAGCAGATTTTTCACCCAGACACCCAATTTCCATTGATTTTTACATTATTTGGTTCTATTAGGTTTTGCTGTTTGTTTGTCCTCAATGTAGCATTGGATAAAGATTTATTTATTTCCTCAAATTCTTATTTTTCCTATGGAAAGGTTGCATCCAAACCTTTACTTTTAAGTCTTTTTTTAAAAGTCCTGAATCTCCACCAGTCAGAACAAATAAACAGAATATCCAAGAACATTTTGCTGGCATCCCATGGAGTTATGGAGGGGACTTTATTTTCCTGATTTGTGTTGTGTGGCAAAATTCTTGGTCTGTTTTCCTCATGGTTTTCTTGAAATGTGGATCACGTGGGATTTTTTTTTTTTTTTTTTTTTTTTTTTTTCCCCTATTTCTTGGTCTAACATATGCTCTGCTCCACATTTTCCAGGGTTAATTGTCAGCCTGGAGACACGTGGAGCAAGGAGCTGAGAAGAAATCCGATCGTGCCAGATGGTTCCAAAAGTTGTGCTGGAAACATTTGGGATTTTGGAAATCCTTGCTGATCCCTGTTTGGCTCCCAGCAAATGGTGGTGGGGAGCACCAGAGAGGAACTTCTGCCGTCCAGCAAATGCAGCTTAGTGCCAAATTTATTTTGCAAATGTGAATTCCTGTTGCCGTCACACGAGGATGAGTTGGGAGGGTCACGGACGTGGACAGAAATAGCAACAAGTGAATTTTTCCCGTGGGAAAAAATGCTCATTAAAACCTTGAGGAGGATTAATTACTTGCACTGAAGGGTTTGGGTTGGAAGGGACATTAAAACCTTAAAATTAAGGTGTCCCTGTCGATGGGCAGGGACACTTCCCACTGTCCCAGGGTGCTCAAAGCCTGGAAAAGAGAAATTTCTGTCCTTGCAGTGCCTGAGGAGATGGAGAGGGACAGGACACAGGGAATGGCTTCAAATGAACAGAAATTAGGGCTGGATGGGATTTTGGGAAGGAATTCCTGGCTGGGAGGGTGGGCAGGGGCTGGGATGGGATTCCCAGAGCAGCTGTGGCTGCCCCTGGATCCCTGGAAGTGCCCAAGGCCAGGTTGGACATTGGGGCTTGGAGCACCTGGGATGGTGGAAGTGTCCCTGCCATGGCAGGGGTGGCACGGGGTGATTTTTAACGTCCCCTCCCATTTTGGGATCAGAAACACCCCTAGATATTGTAATCACTCAGCTTCGATCGCTTTGGCAAAATTTCCTGGAATTTCTGCCCCACAGTCAGGAGTGAAATAATGTTTTGGAGCTCATCAGGAGGGCCTGGTCTGCTGGAGCAGAGCTGGGCCCTCCTGGGGGCTGCTCTGGGAGCTTTCCCCCTTTCCAAAGCAGGTTTTGGAACACTAATCCCTGCAGCCCTGCTCTCCCTTGCCTGCGCCATGAGGAAATCATGCCTTTGGCACGTGGAATTTCATAACGTGGCTTCTCCTTGTGTGCAGATAAACCTTGGATAGGGCTGAGATTCTGCTTCTCCTTCACTTTACCGAGCAAATCAGGACGGCAGAGCCACAACTGGCTTTTGTTTTCCAGTCCCTTTGAACAAGTGATTTTATTGCTACTTGAACAGGAATTTTGGAGGATGAGGGGGTTGCTTGGCAACTAAACTGCAGTGTTTGCACTGGTAGCTGCTGGGAGAGCAGAGTTTTCTCTGGTTTTTCATTTGTTGCTCACACAGGACGTGGTGCTGCTCCTCCAGCCTGTTCTGTCCTGCCCTGGAGCCCGAAGGGGACTCCTGGGAATTCCTGCCCCTTCTCAGGGCTTTGCAAACTGGTTTTGGTGAAATTCTCAACCTGTGGAGGTGCTAAAGCAAAAAAATGTGTCTGTGGTTCATGGAATCACAGGTTTGGGTTTTGGGTTGGGAGGGATCTTAAATTCACCTCGTTCCCCCCTCTGCCATGGGCAGGGACATTTTCCACTATCCCAGATCATCCAAAGCTCCAGCCAACCTGGCCTTAAACTTTCCAAAAGAAAGATCCAAGCCCCTACCCTTTAAAAGTGATCCTTTTTAAGCTAAGCATTATTATCATTATATAAGGAGTTTTTAAAAAGTCTTCAGGAAGGGTGGAATGACTTTTTTCTTTGCCTACCAATAAGGATAATAATAAATGATAATGGAAAAAAAAAAAAAAGAAAAAAAGTCAGGTAGAATGAAGGCCTCAGGTTTACAGGAATATTAATCCTGATGGGCATGGCAGCCGACAGGAACATCCTTCAGCAGCCCCTGTGTTTTATTTCATTTTTAACTGAGTCTTAAGGTGACAATCTAGCTTTTATTAATGGCAACTCCAGCTAATCTGCTGATTTTTTTTTATTTATTTTTTTTTTTTGGTTTTTTTTTGAATTGAGAGAAGGCAGAATGTATCCCCAGATTAGTCATGCTCCATGATATAATGTGCACACAAAGGGCTATGTTTTATTCATTGCTGATATGCAAAGTGTATTTCCAAATAGAAACTTTCTTCCAGACCTCCTACGGCACCGTGTCTAACACCAGTTTGTACAAATGCTCTCTTGAGAACACCTGGTTTAAAAAAGAGGGGGAAAAAAAAAACCCAAAAATCCTTTCCTTTTGCTATATGGACATGCTTGGGATGCTTAGAAATTATTTATCCTGTCCAGATGCTAAAAATGAATGAAAATTGAAAGGAAAAAGAAAAAAAAAAAAAAAAAAAAAAAAAGATTTACTGGAAAGGACAAAGGTTTTTCTAACCTCTGTTCACTCCTGAAATATTTTGTGCAAAGAGCTTGGCAAAAACTTCCTTATTATCAACAATATGGGATATCAACAATCAACTTTTAAGGGACACAAACTACAGGAGGCCTGGAAATGTGGCATGAGGGGATGGGTTTTTAGGATTCCCCCAGAGGTGCCCAAGCTAAAGAGCTGAATCCTTGTCCCTCAAGTCATGTTTTAAGAGGAAAAGGAAACATTTCTGTTCCTTTTCAGATAATGGTGTGTGAGCCCTACTTGGAGAACTTGGAGAACTTTTATCTCAGGCAGCACAACCTGGGAATGATCTCCAGGACGAGAGAGCTTTGGAACATCTGGAAACCATCCTGGATCCAGGCAGAAATTGCAGGAAAATCTTCATGGATGGAAGTGTGATGCAGGCAAGGAGAGCTCAGAGCCCTTCCAGGGCCTGGAGGGGCTCCAGGAGAGGGACTGGGGGACAAGGGCTGGAGGGACAGGACACGGGGAATGGCTTTAAACTGGGAAAGCGGAGATTGGGCTGAGATCTTGGGAAGGAATTCCTGGCCGGGATGGAATTCCCAGATTTGCTGTGGCTGCCCCTGGATCCCTGGAAGTGTCCAAGGGGCTCCTTCCCCTCTGTTTTCCACATGAACCTTTGCATCCACAGGCTGCAAACTGAAAGCAGCACTTGGAGTGAAGTTTTGGGATCTTCACCTCACCAGCTTTCTCAGCTGCGAGCGAGAACATAAGCAGGGAGGAAATTTTTCCCTCTGAAAAAAATCATCAAGACCTTTAATATTGAATTTACACCCCAAATACTGCCATGGGTGGGGGGAAAAAAAGCAATTTTTGTGGGGGAAAAAAGCAATCAAATCAAGGCAAAATGAGGAGTTTTGTTGCACACACAGCCAGGCTGCAGTTTATGGGGAAGGTCTCATCATGTGGGACCTCAGCTTTGCCCCTGAGCCTGGAAAAAATCATATTTTCCATTTCCCAGCCAAGCATTCCAGCATGGAAGGAATTAGGGAGGGGAGCTGATTCCCACCTCCCACTTGACCCAAATTGGGCTCACCCCATCCCAAGGCCGGGGTTGTGGAAGGAATATTCCACATTTGACCTTCACCAGCGAGGTCAGAAAAAAGACAAAAGCATCAGCTGGAACTGAGCTCCAAGGATGCAAAAACCAGCAGGAACCACAGCTCCTATAAATGAAACATGAGGAGCCTTGTATGAAAATGTGATAATCTCGTGTCACCAGGCTCCTGCCACCAGCTGGGGGTGTAGGTGTTGTCTTAGGTGAGTAGGAACAGAGATTTTAAAAATAACATCTCCAAAGAATGGGCCTGGAGGGAGGAGAGCTGCTTTATTTTTTTTTCCCCCACCAGCCAAGCCCCTAAACTGCATAAAATATTTGCCAGAGCGTGTAGTTGATGTGAGTACAAGATTTCAGGAAGCTGGAGTGGTTTTCCCACTTGTTTTGTAGCTGTTTTTTTACCTTGTAGCAAGAGGAAATGTAGAGAATTCTGAATTTAAGGGAGGAAATGCTCAGTGCTCTCCACTCGACACATTCCCTGTGTCCTGTCCTCCATCCCTTTGTCCCAAATCCCTCTCCAGCTCGCCTGGAGTCCATTCAGGCACTGGAGAGGGCTCTGAGGTCTCCTTGCCTCAGTTAATGAAGATTTCCCTGCAGTTTCTGCCTGGATCCAGAAGGGTTTCCAGATGTTCCAAATGCTCTCTCATCCTGGGGGATTAATGGGGAAAAAAAAAATAGGATTTTAAGTGTCTGCACCGACTTGGAAAATATCTTAACCACGATCATTTTTATCTCGGTGCTTTTTAATTGCCCACAGCCAGACGAGCCACGCCCGTCGTGTAAAAATTGTGCCAAAATGTAGAAAACACATTGAAATGCTCTTAAAATTAAAATATTAATTATTTTAGTATTTCAATTTAATTATTTTAAATTATTTTAATATTTTCATTTAAATTATTTTAATATTAACAGCTTCAGGTTTTTCAAGAAAATTCTGATTTTTTGGCTCTCCAGCTGAAGGTGATGTTTTGTCACCCTCACCTTGCAGCACTCCGGGAGTGAGATAATAATTTCAGTAACTAAATTAATAATTTCTTAAATTAATAATTTCACTAATTAACCATAACCATTTTTATCTCTGGGCTTTTAATTGCCCACAGATAGATGAGCCACGCCCGCCGTGTGAAAATTGTGCCAAAATGTAGAAAACACATTGAAATGTTCTTAAAATAAAAATATTTATTATTTTAGTATTTTAATTTATTTAGTTTTAAGTTTTTTTAATTATTTTAATGATTTTATTTTAATTATTTTAATATGAACAGCTTCAGGTTTTTCAAGAAAATTCTGATTTTTTGGCCTTCCAGCTGAAGGTGATGCTTTGTCCCCCTCACCTTGCAGCACTCCGTGAGTGAGATAATAATTTCAGTAACTAAATTAATAATTTCTTAACTTAATAATTTCACTAATTAACCATAACCATTTTTATCTCTGTGCTTTTAATTGCCCACAGCCAGACGAGCCACGCCTGCCGTGTGAAAATTGTGCCAAAATGTAGAAAACACATTGAAATGCTCTTAAAATTAAAATATTTATTATTTTAGTATTTTAATTTATTGAATTTTAAGTAATTTTTAATTATTTTAATAATTTTAATTATTTTAATATGAACAGCTCCAAGTTTTTCAAGAAAATTCTCATTTTTTTGGCCTTCCAGCTGAAGGTGATGCTTTGTCACCCTCACCTGGGGCTCCTTGCAGCACTCCGGGAATGAGGTAATAATTTCAGGAATTAATTAATAATTTCTTAAATTAATAATTTCACTAATTAACCATAACCATTTTTATCTCTGTGCTTTAAATTTAATTTTAAATTTATTTTAATTTTTACTTTATTTTATTTTATTCTATTTTTATTTTATTGTATTTATTCTATTGTTTATTTTATTCTATTATCTTTTATTTTGTAATTTTATATTTATTTATATATATTATTTATTATTATTTATGTTTTATTTTATATATAAATAATATATTTATATATTTATATCTATATAAATATATTTATATACTATATAAACTTATATATTTATATACTTATATATTTATTTATATATAAATTTATATACTATATACTTTATATACTATATATTTTATATATAGTATTTATATACTATATATTATTATTTATATTTATTTTATATACATTTATTTATATTTATTTATTTTTATTTTAATTTTTCATTTTTCTTTTTCTTTTTTTTTAATTTTATTTTATTCCCCAGGACCCACATGGTTGGTACTTTGGCAACCTACAACACTTTTGCTGTCACTGCTGGAATTTTCACCCTGGCAGCCAAAAACTGGGAAATCTTTGTAATCTCGAGCTCCCTGATTTGATTTGTTCCAGTTCTGACTCAGAAGTGCTGACTGGCCCTGGAGAATATTCCCAGTGATCCAATCAGGGCAGGGAAAATCTGATTATCCTGGAAAAACAGAAATTCTCCCAGGATGGGCCAGAGATGCTGAGCTCACCTGTTTCCCTCATGCTCCATAAGAACAAAGCCTTGAAATTCAAATTATTCTGTAAAAATAAGGACCAAAAAAATTCAATTTTTTTTTTCTGGAAAAATCTGGACCTGGCTGGTGTTTTAATTTTAAGGGAATTTCAGTGTGTTTTGTCCATTTTGCCATAATTTTTACTGGCGCAATGGGAATGACTTGCCTGGGTGTGCTGATAAAAATGATTTTGGTTAAATATTTTCTAAGTCAGTACAGACACCTAAAATCCTATTTTTTTTTTTTTCCCATTAAACCCAGCCTGGACTCTACTGCTGCTCTGTACTGCAAGAAAAATCCCCGAAAATTCACATTAAATTTAACTGTGGCGTTTCCATAGCGATGATGTTTAGCACAAAAATAGCTGAAACATTTTGACACTGATTCCAAGCCTGTGGTTCATAACATCTCTCTTTTAAGTATGGAAATAAATCCCTCATTCCCACCACAAAAACCACGGGATGAAATATGGGAAGGTGAAAGAATTTGTCTCTAATTTAAGATAATTAAAGGCAACTTCTCCACAAATTGGAAACGGAACTTATCTTGTTAAATCAAAGATGAGTTGAAAGGAACATTGTAATATGAATTTGACTCTAATTGAAAATAATTAACCCTAAATTCTCTGCAAATTGGAAGGTGAAACGTTGCTCGTTACATCAAAGATGAGCTAAAATGAAAATCCTAATTTAAATTTCCACAAATGGGTTGGGTGTTCATAGGTCTGGAGGGAAGAGAGAATTCCACTCAATAGAGATGTTTGAATTTTGTGTTAGAAGCCAAAAACGTTGATTTTTGGATCATTTCCTTCATTGGCAAGGACTGCAGGAAGAGTTTCAGAATAATTTCAAGTGTTTCTGGAGGTGAAGCAAAATGATCTCCCTGTTCAGGCTCCTGAGCTGAGATTTTTTGGGTTTCATCCTGGAAGAGGAGCCAGATCTGATAAACGTGGTGGAGCTGAAAGTTCGGAGATCCCAACGTCGTTCCACAGGAAATTTAGTTTGGGTTGTTGGCTCTGCCTGGTGGATTTTAGCAAAGTGGAGCTGGAATAAAGAGGTGAAGGAAATCCAGAGGTTGAAAATTAGGGGATAATGGAAATTTTTGTTTTAGTGGGGGAAGAAGTGAAGCTGCAGGATGGGGATGTTGTTGGAAGGGCTGTGCTCAGAGCAAAGCATCTCGTGCCTGGAATCTGGGAGGTGTCCAGGGCATGGAAAATCCTTCCAGCTGTGGAGCAGGGCCTGCAGTGCTTGGACACCCAGGAAATTCCAGCAGGACTGACTGGGAACTCAGGGAAAACCTTGCCTTTGATGGGATCCAAGCCAAGACTGGGGAGGATCTTTGAATCCTGGAATGGTTTAGGTTGGAAGGGACCTTAAGGTCCCAACACTCTCCTAAACTTCTCTTGGTTTGGGATTGTAAATTCTGCTCTGTAGGTACTTCCTGGTACACTTGAAGGAGAATAATTCAAATTAATAATAATTAATATGATGAATTATTATTATTTTTTTTGTTATTTATTTGTGAACCCTGCTTGGAGAACTTTTCTGTCAGGAGGCATGAGCAGCAGAACCTGGGAATGATCTCCAGGATGAGAGAGCTTTGGAACATCTGGAAACCCTTCTGGATCCAGGCAGAAATTGCCTGAATATTTATAGATAAATATTTAATATTTCTTAAGTAATAAATAACATTATAATTAATAATTCAAACCTGTGGAACTGAGATTTAAAAAAAGAAAAAATAGAAACCCCAGTGATGATGGGAAAGGGGGCAGGTGACCACATGTGGAAAATGGACGCGCTGAGATTCCGGAGGTTGGGAACAAAAACTCTGAATTAGTGAAATATTCCCTGCAAATTTTACCTGGAATCCATCATTCCTATGCCCCTGGCTGAAATTTAACATGTAAATATTCAAGCCATTTCCTCCAGGTGCAAATCCAGAGGGAATTCTTGGGATGGCTGCAGTGGGGCGTCTCCGGGAAGAGCTGTTTCATTTGCTTGCATTCATACGCTCTGTCTTTGTGCCAAGCACTATTCCAGACCTTGGCACGCTGCTTCCAGGGATTTTCCGTTCAGGAATAATGCCATGTCCCTCAAAACCCCTCTGTTCCTGCAAAAAATCTATGGATTACAGGTAATTTTGGCCCAGGAGCAACAGGAATGTTCTTCCTTTTGGGTGCAAGAGCACTTCCATAATTCAGATTTTTGCATCGTTGTATTCCAAACAAAAAAGTTTTTCCAGGAAAATCTCTGTTCTTCCTTTGGAGCTCTATGTTCTAATTCAAGCTCACGTCCTGCTGGGCACAAATTCCGCCAAAACTTGAAATTAAATTATTTTGGCTTTGGGAAATGCAGAAAATCAAGTGATTAGTGGGTTGTGGGACTCATTAAGATGTTTGATTTTCATTCCCGGTGAATCTCAGCACCTCTACATCCATGAAATGAATGGAGGGATAGCCAAGGAAAGATAAAAATGGGATCTTTCTAAGGGATCTTCGGGATCTCTCCTCAGAAACACTTCAAAGGAGCAAAGCGATGGGATTTGGGCTGGAAATCTGATTTTTGAGGAACAGCTGCTGGGAATGGCTGTGCCTCTTGGCTGGAGACTTGAGGCACCCACGGGAGGTAGGAAAAGAATTTCCAGGAGTATTTCCTGAGTTTTCAGAGTGATCTCCAGAAATCTGGCAGTGCTGGTGTCTCCTTGGAGCCACTCATCATCCCAGACTCCTCTTTTTGGGGGGTCCCAGCTCTGCCTCAGTGAGGAACCTCGCTGTGCTTTAGACCCCCCACTGCTGACACGCAAAAAAAATAGTAAAAAGGTCTAAAAAAGAAGGTATTGAACAGGTAAATCCTTGGAATAACTGCCGGGAGACGAAAATCAAACCTTAACCAGCACCTTTAAATGGATATTTACAGAGAGAACTGAAATATTTGTTTGTACTTTGTCATCCTGTAAAATGCTGTTATTTGCCACCAAAAAAAAGATAAAATAGATTTAAAACAGCTGTTTTAGACTGTGGTGAGTTCTAGTTTTGGTTTTTTTTTTTTTTTTTTTTTTTTGCTGCCTGTCCTGATTTCCTTCATTTCAGTGACTCAGAAATGAGTTCTTTACTCTTTTTGTAAAGAACTCACCAGAGGTGACACCGATGCTTTGGAGGCTCCAGATAATCACAGGGAACTTATTTGGGGACTGATGGGGAAGTTGTTAAGCGGCTGTGCTTGACTTCCACCGAAAATCAGCCTTAATTAAAAGATAATTATTTGAAATTGTCCCGATCCTTCGGCAACAATATTAGAAACACGGAAGGGGGAAGCGAAGGGATTGATTTCAAATGAGATCCAGGCAATTAAAAGAAGGGTTGGAAATGGAATTCTCCTGGAACAGGGGGTGGGAAAGGCAGGGTCAGGTAAATTTCCTGAGAAAATTTCTGGGATCCAGACTAATTCCTGTGATTTGGAATGACTGGAGCAGGGATATTGGTTCAGTGGCTGCTTCTCACCAAGCTCAGCCATAAGGAATCAATCGATCAATTAATAATCAATTCATGCCGTCAATAATTCTTGCAATCCATCTTTGCAGCCACTGAAAAAATGGGAATTTGTCCCTGTTCTTCCTGTGCTGAAGTCACAAAGAAGCGATTTCTGGAACCTTGTTAAAACTTTTAAAGGCGATTTATTATTGTTAACTCTAATAAATATAAATATATTTAATTATATATTTAAATATAAATATATTTAATAGTATATTTAAGTATGCATACATTTAGGTGTACATTTAAATATACATATATTTAATATTAAATATAAATATATATATATATATATAAAATATAAATATTAAATATATTTACATATATTTAAATGTACACCTAAATGTATGCATACTTAAATATACTATTTAATATATGTATAATATATACATATATTTAAATGTATATTTAAACATAAAAATATATTTATTTAATGCTTAAATAAAAGTTATGAAACTTGTGCTGATATCAATGGCAGATAAAAATAAAATGTAAATTAAATTATTGGCCTGTGTGGCTGTCCTCTGCCTCATGCCATTAAAAACTGACGTAAAAGCATCCAATATTCTTCTGCTTTTCTGTTAAAATCACTGTAAAAGCAAAAATAACAAAGCTGTAAGGGGGGATTTTAAGATGTTTTACAGACACTTTTCCTTGCTGTAAGATTTTTGGAATGCATTTCTCTTTTTCACATTGTCTTGGTGATATTATTTCAGGCCCATGTCAGAAAAAAATGTGAATATTCACATATATTAAACATATAAATTCACATATGTGAATATATGTATATTCACAAATATTAGAGTGTATACATATATTGATGGGGGAAAAAATGGGAATTTTCCCTGTGATGACTGCAAGTAATTTGTGTTAATTTGCAGCTCCTGCCTCAATAATTCACCTGAATTATTGAATTACTCACCTGAATTATTGAGCTGAGCCTTCAGTGTGGCAGAGGAAAGCCTGGGATGTTCCTGCTCTTCCCCTTCCTGGTGGATCCTGGGACCTGGAACCCTTTGAAATGATATAATTATCAGGGAATAATGAGGTAGCTTCGTTTTCTCTTCAGCTCTAAAGAACAAACAAAGGAAGGAGGGGAGAGGGCAATCCAGAACATGAATTTTTAATTTTTTTTTTTTTTTCCTTGCTCAGCCTGAGGGAGGTGAAGGAAAATCCCAGGAGCCCCAAACAAGGGATGGTGTTTCTCCATCCCTGTGCTGATCAGGGCCCTGTACAAGGAAAAATTCCTCATTTTCAGGACACGTGTCCAATTCTTTTCCAGAGCAGGACGTAAAAGCAAATTCAGCTCCCCCTGAGCAGCTACAGCAAAAAAGTGACTGAGTTAGACCCTGAAATTGAAATTCTTCAGGGATTTTCGGGTGTTTTCCCTGCCCACATTGGCAAGTACCAAAATCCAAAGGCTCCCACCTGAGAAATCTTAACCCAGCTGGGCTTCCCAGAAAGGTGATGGATGCCCCCGGCCTGCTGGAGTTTATGAAGGGTTTGGAAAATGCCCTCCACAGGCTTTAACTTTTGGTCAGGCAGCTGGGTTAGACAATAAACTATTTTATATAATTTTATATCCTTTTCCCATCCCTAAGAACGAGGATGAGGTGAATTGCAATGGCTGTGAGCTCTAAAACTTGCTGTCCCTAATTTCTGTGGTTGCTTTAGCATTATTTCTGTATGCTCTGATCAGGGATTGGCAGCAATCAGTTAAATCTTTATATTATTTGTGCAAGATTTGAACCTTCCAGTACCTTAAGGATGCTTGTAAAAAGGACTTTTGATACAGACAAGGATTTTAAGAGAGGCAGATTAAATGTTAGGAAGGAGTTCTTTACGGAGGGTGCCCAAACAGTGGAACAGGTTGCCCAGAGAAGCTGGGAATGTCAATTAAATGATATTTAATTAGCAGATGGAAGTGCATGACAGAGGGAAAAACCTCATGGAATGAAAGCTTTTCCCTTGTCCTTCCCTGGAGTGGTTTCTGGGTCCCTGATTCCTTCAGTGCCTTCCCTGCAGTGCTGGGTGAGCTCTGCTTGGTGCTCCTGCGAAACAGGAGATTTCTAGTGATTAAAATGGCCCAATAACATTTAATTTTTAGCTCAGTCTACAAAGCAGAGCTTTATTTTTACAGGTATTTAACCAAGGGAAAGCTCAGAGCTCTGCATTTGAGCTTCAGGGAGAGGAAAAAATGTTTCACACAAGTTCAACAAATACCCTGATGTTGTTTGGAGAAAAGTTCCCGGTTCAACAGGTAAGTTATTTTTTTTTCTCCAAAAATAAAAATACCTTTTTAATTGCACTAATCTAGCATGATTGCTTTTATTTTGGAGCATCGTGATGATGAACCACGCTGAGATAATTGGCTTGAATAAATTGAATAGTCCCTACCTGTGCAAATAAAAGATGCAAAAATTGGATATATTCTGAACATGTGGTGCTCAGGCAGGAGGGAAAGACTTCCAGGGATGCTGAGGACCAAGATTAGTGCTCATCATCTGCAGTTATTACAATTGCTTTTAAAATCTGCTTTTAAAATTTAAATTCACATGGAAAATGGATTATTTTAAAAAGAATCCACTGAGTCAAGTCTGGAATAACTTCTGAAGATTGCGCAGTTCTCCTGGTTTGTTTCAGCTGTTTGGGAATATGTGTGGGAGAGTTATTGGAGACAGCACTGCTGACTTGTAGTCTGTGGTCATTTTCTCCTGAAAGTTTTCATTTTGTGTGCGTTTAAGACAATTTCAGGGAATTTAAGCACAAGGTTTTAATACAATTTTAAAAATTTCTTTTGCCTATTTTTTTTTTTCCAGGAGAACAAGTTGTCAAGGATTTTTGGAGACACTTTTTTCTTGTTGCTATGAAGATGGCTGTAAAGATTTTGCAGAGAAGTCAAAGCAGCTTTTCCTGACTGAGGTAAAACTGATCGTGTCCAGGTGCTTCTCTTGGTGTCCTGAACACCTTCCTCATGGGAGCAAACAGCTCCAGACTCATCTTTGCAAGGGAGGCTCCCACAATTTCAGTAAAGAGGGAAAAGCTGCAGAAGTTCCTGACCAGTTTTCAGTGGAGGCAAAGGGGAGTGTCCTGGTTTCAGCTGTGTTTGAATCACACCACGAGCAGGCTTTGTTTCTTATTTTTTATAATCAGAATGGCTTGGCTTGGAAGGGATTTTAAAGCCCATCCCATTTCACTATCCCAGGTTGCTCCAAGCTCCATCCAGCCTGACCTTGGACACTTCCAGGGATGGGTTATAATGTAGAATTTTATAGGTATTCCCTTGTGGAGCCAAAACCTTAAAGCCCTGAAATTTCAGACTGTGGAGAAGGTTTGTGTTGTACTCAACCTCCCCAAGAGGATCAGAGCTCTCCTGGGGCTTTCCCAGCTGCACTCTCCAAGGAGCTGGGAAGGGAGGGATGCCTGGAACAGAGGCTGGGCAGAGTTAAAGGAATAAAGCAGGGATTTATGAAAAGGCCTTTACAGGACACACCTTGGGCAGTGCAAGAACCCGGCCATGGCTCTGCCCAAGATGGACCCTGAGTCCTGAGTTTTCACACTTTTATAAGTTTTGGTCCATTTCCATCTTGGGGTTCACTGTCCAATTCCAGCTCCAGGTGCTGCAGTCCCACCCTCCCAGTTTGCTCTCCTCCATTCCCTGCTGTTTGCACTTTTTGGGGCTGGAGCTGCAGCCGTGTCCTTGGTTCTGGGGCTGGAAAAGGATTGTTGTGTGTGCCTGGGCTGTGAGGAGAGCTGCTGGCACTCTGTGTGGTGTTCAGAGTCACACACTGAGGCAGTGCAGAGTCTGGAAAACACGAAAGCTAAAACTGAAGGCTTCAGAGGCAGAGCTCAGACAAGGCCAGGTTGCCCTTGCAGGAGGCCAAGAGGTCTCTGGCAGAGGAAGGAAGGGGCTCCCAGGTGGGCAGAGCACCAGGGACACAAGCAGGGTGGGGATGGAGCAAAGGGCAAGTCCCAGCCTGGAGCTGCTGCATCCCCCCCAGCCCTTCCCGGCAGCAGGAATCCCTTCCCTGTGTGCAGCTGGCTCCTTGTTTCCCTCTGTGCCAGCAGCAGTTTGTGTTGTACAAGCACAAGGATATTTTTTCTCCTGGCACCCACTGTGGAGGCAGAGCCTCATCACCAATTCCCACATCACATCCCTGCTGCTCCGGCCTCTTGCTCCTCAGGATTTGAGCTTTTCTATTTTCCATCCATGTGTAGCCCTGCAGTTCTTTGGTGTGTAACTCTGAACTCCACACCCAGTGTCAGCTGCTGCTTCCCCATTTGGGGCAGACACAACAATTCCTCTCCAGGCCTGGCAGTCAAGGACACCTCAGTGCCTCAGGCCAGAGAGATGGGAACAAAAGTGAGCTGGGGGAGCAAACTGGGGGTCAATGACTTCATCACCTGAAGCTGGAATTGGGACATTAACCCCCAATATGCAAACGGACCAAACTCATAAAAGTGTGAAACCTGTGACCCGTGGTCCATTTTGGGCCTGGTCTGCCCCAAATGTACCTGAAGGCCCTTCAATAAACAGAACTGCTTTTTATTCCCTTCACTCTGTCTGGCCTCTGGTTTTAGGTAGCCCCAAAAGGCATCACAGGCACAGGACTCCTTCCTCCTCCCTCCCAGTCAGTTGTGGTTTAATGTCAAACTGGATTATGGAATTGAAGAAGAACTCTTGCAGGGTGATCATCAGAAATATGAAAGCATAATTGGAAGTGAAAGATTGGAGTTCAATCTTGGAGGTAATTAATTATCGTTGCATAAGCACACTGTATGTACAACTACTTAAATCACTTTATCTAAGCTGTATCATTAATATTAGAAATATTTGGGTAGGAGACAGCAAAATTGCTGTACTTAGCATAAAGTTAATGAGTTAAACTACTATTATACCCAGAAAAAAAATTCTCAGAAGATGACAAATTATTGGTATTAAGGAGAGTGGGTATTTTTATAATTATTTTTCTTTGCACAGTGCAGCGGAGTTGAGAGATTCATAATAGATTTTTAAAACAATAAAGAGAAAATTTAAATACTTCCCAGAAATCAGGTAAGGCTGCCATGTGGTTATGTGATAAATGAGGGCTGAAAGCAGAGCTATCCTGAGCCAGCAGGAAAGATTAGACTGAAACAGCTGAGATAGAAAACACTGGAAAAGGCATGGAAGGATGAAGAGGGATGAGTGAGAGTGGTGTGGGAAATGAAAGGGCAGGAGTAGGATTCAGGATGGATGGCAAAGATCCTCCTGGACTGGGCGTGAGGCTCACACAGCAGCAGTGTCACCTGCCCAGGGGCAGGGGAGGATGAAGAGCTTCAGCCTGGGACAGCTGAACAAGTTGTTCCAGCTCTCTGGAGAAATATGGATG